>NC_062296.1:73319870-73624475 GCF_902655055.1 Lutra lutra | reverse complement strand
AAAGCCACATTCAGCCTCCCCAGATAAATTACTAGCCTTCCAGCTTCTGTGGCTCATGTTGGGACCATCCTTGTATAGTCCCAGAAGTGGCTGGTGTCCTGACGTTCTTAGGCAGAATAATGGTTGTCCCCAAAGGTCCGTGTCCTAACCTCTGGAGTCTTCACAAAAGTATCCTTCCATGGCAAATGGGAATTGAGGTTGGGGGTTGAATTAAAGTTGCTCACCAGTTGACACCACGACAGGGAGATTTTCCTGGATTATTCGGTGGGCCTAGTGTAATCACAAAGGTCATTAAAAATGGGAAAAAAGAGTGTCAGATTGATACCAAGTGAGAAAGATGGGACTGGCATTGTTCACTTTGAAAATGGCCTGGGTCCAGGAATGCAAGCAGCTTCTGGAAGCTAGAAAGAGCAAGAACACAGATTCTCCCCTGGAGTGCCCAAGAGAAGTACAGCCTTGACAGCACCTTGATTTAAGCTCAGTGAGACCCATTTTGTACTTCTGGCCTCAGAGCTATAAGGTAATAAACATGTGTTGCTTTAAGCCACCAAGTTTGTGGTAATTTGTTACAGCAGCCATAGGGAAGTAAAACAGGCACCCTATGGCTCCTTGGCAATATTTTTCGTTTAATTTTTTTACCTTATTGGATTTTTTTACTTTAAAAAAGAGGTTTTTTGTCCTGCTTCACCAATCCTGCCCATCTAATGTTATAATGTGATATTATTCTTCCCCAGGTTTTTTTTTTTAATGAAAAATTTCACTCTGCAACTTTCCTCTTTCCCTTAAAATTCTAGGGATGTTTTTCCAGGTTAGTTCAGATGTAACTCCATATAAAAGTTAAATGTTTATTCTTTTTATCAAAGCAATTAAAGAAAATATATAGAAGAGGACTAAATTGAGACAAGAAACATAAACAAATATTAACCCATGACTCTACAATCTGTGTAAAGTCTGCTGATAATTTTAAAATATCATTAATGGATGTAAATAGGTAGTAAATCCATACTGTACATATTAGTACAAGATAGTAAGTAAAAGCTTTCCCTCTTTTCCTTCCTCCATATTCCTCTCTCCAAAGGTAACTACTCTTCAAGGCTTCTTGTGGGTTTATTTTAGAATTTGTATATATATGTGTGTGTTTGTATATATATGCATGTGTGTTTGTGTATGTTTCTATCCCACACTTATAGGAGACCATTCATGATTGTATACCTTGATTTTTTCCTCTTAACTTATGTTATAGATCTTTGCCAATGTGACATACACAATCTCACTTTTAGTGGCTGTATAGTATTCTATCTGAAGGCTATTCCCAATTTATTTGACCAATTTCCAATTAATGAATGTGTTCATGATTTATTTTTTTCCTCTATAATAATGTTGTAATGAACATCTTTTTGAACACAATTTGAAGAACTTTTGCAAGCATACATCTAGGGTATGTTTCTAGCAGTGGCATTACTGGATGCAAAGTACATTTAAATGATTGCTGGCTATTGCCAAACTGTCCTCCAGAAATCACTGTATCATTTGACACTCCCTCCATCACCATATGGCAATGTCCATTTCCCCAAACTCTCACCATCACTAGATACCATTATATATAATATATATATATAGGTATATATACATATATATATAATGGTATATATATATACACACAATATATATATTATATATATAATATATATAATATATATATATATTTTAAGATTTTATTTATTTATTTGAACAGGCAGAGATCACAAGTAGGCAGAGAGGCAGGCAGAGAGACAGGAAGGGAAGCAGGCTCCCCACCGAGCAGAGAGCCTGATGCAGGATTCGATCCCAGGACCCTGGGATCATGACCTGAGCCGAAGGCAGAGGCTTTAACCCACTGAGCCACCCAGGCGCCCCACCATAATATATTTTTAATTTATTACTAACCTTTTAAGTGATACACAGCATTTCATTATTTTGATTTTCATTTCTTTAATTATGAACAGGATTGAGGTAATAATACTTCTGACATTTAGTTGCTTCGTGACACGTTCACATGTTCATTTGGAGGAATGACAAATCTGATTATAACAAAATAAGAAATGTTTGTATATAAACTAAAAATTAATTCACAACTGACAAGTTCTGTGACTTTGAGCAAATCTCCCTGGGCCTCAATGTCCTCATTCTCACAATTAGGTTGTACTAGATAATCTCTAAGAACACATCTAATTCCAAGTCTACAAGTTGAGTTGACACAAGAAAAAAGGATCCGGGGCACCTGGCTGGCTCAGTGGTAGTGCGTGCAACTCTTCATCTCAGGGCTGTGAGTTTGACCCTCAGGTTGGGTGTAGAGATTTCTTAACCAACTGAGCCACCCAGGCACCCCGGGTGTAGAGATTTCTTAATAAATAATAATAAAATTTTTTTAAAAAGATACAAGGATCAAAGATATCACAATTACAAACAGTTAATGTCTGAGTCCATTTGGGCTGCCGTAATGAAATACCATAGATGTAGTTTATTAAAAAAATTTATTTCTCACACTTCTGAAAGCTGGGAAGTTCAAGATCAAAGCACCAAGATTCATTGTCTGGTAAGAGACAGATTCCTGGTTCATATGTCTTCTCACTAAAACTTCACATGGCAGGAGGGACAAAGGAGCTCTCTGGGGACTTTTATATGGACCCTAGTCCCATTTATGTGGGCTCCACCCTTATGACCTAATCGCCTCCCAAAGGCCCCACCTCCAAACACCATCACCTTGGGAATTAGGTTTCTTTTTTTTTTTTTTAATTTGTTTTCAGCGTAACAGTATTCATTGTTTTTGCACCACACCCAGTGATTAGGTTTCAATATATTAATTTGGAGGTGTGGGGCAGAAACATTCAGTCAGTAGCAATAAATAAGCCACAATGTATAGATGTTTTTTAAAAATTGAGAATAATAATGCACAGCCCCAGGGGAGAGTTTTATTTATTCTTGACTTTTTAAAAGCATTTTCATATTTTTATGTCTTAACGTTTTAGTTAAATGGTATAGAGCCAGAGCCAAACCAAAATGTTTAAATGAGAGGAGAAACCCTTGTTTAAAAATTATTTCTTATTTAGCAACAGGGTCCTTTCCAACTCTGTGGCTTATACTATGAATTTATTTTTATTTCTTTTTATTATGTTCAATTAGCCAACATGTAGCACATCATTAGTTTTTGATGTAGTGTTCAATGACTCATTAGTTTTATAAGACTGGTACCAACGTTGTTCAATTGTATTAATTGTTTGTTTTAAGTATCATTATTTTATGTATTTACTTCCACATATCTATATGGTCCTAAGGTGTCATTTCTACTGGCAATATTAATTCATTGCCCAAACAGATAGCCGTTTGCCTAGAAATTTCTCCATGGTGGTTTTTCAGATGCCTTCCAATTTCAACTAGAATTCTATTAACAAAGTATAAAAATAGCTTTTTTTCACACAACTCTGTCAACAACTGATTTATTTTTACTAATTATAGTTAAGATGACACCACATAATTGCTCTGATTCACACAATTTGAAATTCTTCTGGAAGCTTAACTTTTGTGGGTATTTTTTGTTTGTTTTGTTTTTAAATTAAAGATTTTATTTATTTATTTGACAGACAGACACACAGAGAGAGAGGGAACACAAGCTGAGGGAGTGGTAGAGGGAGAAGCAGACTCCCCACTGAGCAGGGAGCCCCATGCGGGGCTCGATCCCAGGACCCTGGAACCATGACCTGAGCAGAAGGCAGACGCTTAATGACTGAGTCACCCAGGCACCCCTGGAAGTTTAACTTTTGAATAACATTTGATATATTTCTTCTTACATAACTGTACGTTCATATTCTTTGACCATGCTTCCATTAGAAAATAGTTACTGCCTTTATAAACCAGTATCTCCCTCGCTTACATATTTTGGTGTTAAAATTTCCATTCCTACACATCAGTTACAAGTATCTTTCTTGGGGTGCCTGGGTGGCTCAGTCAGTTAAGTGTCTGCCTTTGGTTTGGATCATGATCCCAGAGTCCTGGGATCGAGTCCTGGGATCATGTCCCACATCAGACTCCCTGCTTGGCGGGGAGTCTGCTTCTCCTTCTGCCTGTTCCCCTGCTTGAGCTCTCTCTCTGTGCTCTCTAGCTCTCTCTTTCAGATAAATAAAATTTTTTGAAAAGTATCTTTCTCATTCAGTTGTTTTCATTTTATTATTCATCGTTGTGGGAAAACATTTCACTTATTAGATCCATTTCACTACAGTTATTTTTATTACTTTAATTCTCAAAAAATTACCTCCCTTGTACAACTGACTTAAGATCTGTGATTCCACTTTCTTCTAGCATTGTCTATGGGTGGCTTTTAATATTTAACTCATTAACTAATTTGAAATATTTAGAATGTGATACAAGTTATTTCTGTTATTTTATTTTTCTCCATTTTCATATTCATTTTCTTTAACACATTTATTAGTGATTTATTTTTATTACTTTGCGTCACCTCACATATCATATTTTGACATCTTAAAAGTGTTATTTGTCTACTCTTTATTGCTATTTTACTTTATCATTCTATTTTCTCTATTTAGGATATTATCAGAAAATTATGGCAATCATTTAAAGTTTGACAGAGTAAATCCTACACTGTTATCTCTTCTTCTAAGAATATTGCTTGGTTGCATGTTTTTCTTTTTTGTTTTTTCCTCTTAAATATTTTATTTATTTATTTGACAGAGAGAGAGATCACAAGTAAGCAGAGAGGCAGCAGAGAGAGGGAGGAGGAAGCAGGCTCCCTGCCAAGCAGAGAGCCCAGTGCGGGACTCGATCCCAGGACCCTGGGACCATGACCTGAGCCGAAGGCAGAGGCTTTAACCCACTGAGCCACCCAGGCCCCCTGGTTACATGTTTTTCTATAAAAAGTTTACAGATAGTCAAGTTCTCTTAAGCATTCTGTTGGTATTTTAATCAGTAATGAATTAAGCATAGAAATTAACTTGTGTAAACTTTTTTATTATATTATCTTCCTAAACAAGAGCATATATATTTCTTCCTGTGCTCAGGATTCTCAGTTCTGCTATTAAAGTTGTCCAGTCCTTTTTTATAAGTTACAGATGCCCCTCATCAGATTAGTAGCAAACAGTTAATGTTTCTATCATCCCTGACATTTCTGAAACATGGATCATGCAGACTTTGTTTTCACCACCCAGTCACTTAACATTTTGTTGTTTACGTAGTAGTTTCCCATCCATTATCTCATTTGAGACTCACACCAACCCTGTGAGACAGGTCAAGTTCCAGACTTGTGACTCCAAAGATGAACACATGTAAGAAGTTATACCAAGGCCCATAACTCCTGAAAATAAATCTCAAGCTCCAGTCTGGAACCCTCTCCATCTCCATTTTGGATTGAGAAGAAAACATGTAGGGGCGCCTGGGTGGCTCAGTCAGTTAAGCATCTTCCTTTGGCTTAGGTCAGGATCTCAGGGTCCCAAGATTGAGGCCGTGGTGGGGCTCCCTGCTCAGCGGAGAGTCTGCTCCTTGCTCTGCCCTTCTCCCACCCCTGCTTATGCTCTCTCAAATAAATAAATAAACAATTTTTTTAAAAGAAAACAGTGAAATGCCATGTGTTTTCTTTGTTATTATTGTTGCTTACTGTCATTTCCTTTTGATCAGTAAAAATTCATGAAGTTTCACATGGTGCAGGAAAAAGCAGAAAAATCCTGGCTTTGTCATTCATTACTCTTGTGCTGATAAGCAAGGCTTAAGATTTTTGAGTGAAATCAGAATACCACCTGTCATGTCCATTTGGTGAGGTTTTAAAGATAAAATGTCATCATGTAGATGACAATCCCAAAGGAATGTTTCTAAGGCAAAGTCACCAAATTTCTCCTAGTCAAAATTATAATGTAGAAAGTGAGGAGTGACCTCCAAGTTTTCTTCCTATGCAAATATTCCATCATTCAAGGCTGTTAACTAGGGGAGCAATATATATTTAATTTAAGGTACAATATTCTTGCTTGATAATTGTAGTCTCCATCTTTTACTGATGGTGGCAGTGCTTGTCTCCGTGGACAGCAGAACTTCTGGAGTTACAACAATCTTGGTAGATTTCATAAAACCTTTATTAGGTCTGCTACATGTTGTATAAGCCCCAGGGGTATTTTGTAAGTGAAAATGAAGTGAAACTTTGTCTTATGTTAGAATACAGTAATAGCCTCTTTTTTTTTTTTTTTGAGGGGCACCATTAGGATGTCCCCGGCCCTGAGGTTAATTCCTGTCAGGTGATTGTGCAACTCTGAGCCAATTCTTTACACTAGAATGTTACGACATTCTTGTTGGCGGCCATCGCTATGGCCACGTCAGTTCTTTAAGTAGGTTATAGGTCATCCTGCACATAGACACCCCTTTTTTATTGCCTATGTAAATGGCAGTGTGAACCTTTATTTCTTTTTAAGGATTTTATTTATTTTTAGACACAGAGAGCATGGGTGAGGGAAGGGGAAGAGGGAGAGAAGATCCAAGCAGACTCCCCACTAAGCACGGAGCCCAGTGGGGGGCTCTATCCCTCAACCCATGAGTTCAGGACCTGAGCCAAAACCAAGAGTCTGGCGCTCAACCAACTGACTGAGCCATCCAGAGACCCCAGCGGTGACCCTTTAAAAGTACAATCCATGGAAGGGATTAAGATACTCTGGTCTACCTGTTAGACACTGGATTTTGTATACTTCCATAAGCAGAGGTAGTCTTCGGCAAAAATTGTGAAGGTTATGTCATTTATCCTCCAGCTTCTATCTTTTCTTCCAGATCCTCTCCTTGACCTTTTGCCCAATTTTCTTCTATTGGCAGGAGCCAGATCTGAGAGGCAAGATTTAGAGCAAAGAGCACAGCTCTGGCATCAAAAAATCTCTGTTGTCATCCTTACTCTGCTACTTTGAATTTGATCGACCCCAGATTGACCTGGTTTCCTCACTTATAAACAGGGGTGAATGATCGCTTATTGAAGGCTACCAGAAAATAAAACAAATAGGGAAGTATTTATGTAATTTATACATTTAGGTTATTAATGTATCAAGATCTGAACATAAATATTTTATGTATTACTCCTTACAGTAGTTTGTGAATAATCCCAGGGTCTTTGCACATGCTGCTGGCCATGCTGGAATGACTTCTGCCTTTTACCCTCAGGATTCAGATTCTAGAAGGCTGGTTCAAATTCCCCTCTTAGAGGCTCCAGTAGTACTTATGTTTACTTCTGTTTGGTCTTTACCACATGTTGCAATTCCCATTTACCAGTCTGCATCTCCCTCTAGATAAACCAGAGGCTTTAAGAAGCAGACACTTTGAGGACATGCAGTTTCATAGGTCCAGATAAACTATAGGACATCTAATAGATACTTGGTACCCAGGGGAGAAGAGGAGTAAGAATGGATAAAACAAATATGGGTAAAATGATAATACAAGACAGATGAGATGTACTCTGGAAGGTAAAGTAGGGACGGGTCATATTTGCTTAAGGAATCCACTTCATGGAAAAAGTGGAACTGGAGATAGTCTTTGAAGGATGAGAATAGTTTGACAGGAAAACATTGACAAGACAGCATCCTAGATGATGGGAGCAGCCCAGTCAAAGACACAGACAGAATAGGGGAAAGAGCAGACTGTCTTTGGAGGGAATGGAAAGCACACTCATTGGCAGGGGTAGAGTACAGATAGGGAAGTTGTGGGGGGGTGCGGCTGGAAAGGTAAACAAGAGCTTACTCTGAATTTGGAGATGAGGAAGTTGAAAGAGTTCCCACTGCTGTTTGGCCCTTGTCCATGCCTTCCCCTAAGTGCTCAGAACAAACTCCTCCCACTTTTCTTCTAACACTTCCAGTCAGGCCCCAGCCTCCTTTCTGCCATCAGTAACTAGCTTATATCAGGAACCTCTTCTGGGACTATCAGAGTAAACCCCTGCCAGTGATTTACTCTCATTGCCTTTTCCTCCTACTATCTGTTTGGTGTCAAAAAACAAACAAACAAACAAACAAACAAAACAAAAAAACCACCTCTGTGGTCATCCTTACTAGGTCTTCCAACTTTGTCACCCTGATTTAAATAATCAGAATCTACAGACATAGGGCTGCTTTGAATTTCACTTTTTTTAATGGTTACATGATTTCAATGTGTGATCCATACATGACAAATAAACCAATAAGGTGAAACATGAGAAATCACCAAATGAGTCACTTGGACAAGTGGCGTGGTAGGCTGGGTGCAGGAGGCAGAGGGTTTATAAGACAAAAAAGCCAGATGAGCTAGCAGGACCGGTCCATATTTTTTTTTCTTGCCATGCCCTGAAGACTTTCAATAACCTTGCATCTCTGACCCTAGCCAAGCCTGACCAAAGCAGGCATGGGGCCTGAAGTAATCTTGTCCTGTTAGCCTTGTGCCAGTGCTTACTGTCATGCTAACACCTTGCCTCTGATCTCTTGCATGTTGGCCAGATATATGACTGTATATCTGTGTTGCCTTCTTGATGTGCACAGCTGTTTGCTCATTCCAGGGAATACAGCACTTCCCTGACCAACCTGGCTGGCCCTTTCCACTGTAGGGCCCTGACATGGCCTAGAGATAGCAGCTGTGCACTATATTGAATGTTCTGGAATGATATTTTTGATCCAGAGCCAGCCACTATCCAGCATGTCTCTAACCTGCCCTCCCTACTGCTGACAATCTCAGAAGCCATTCCCATAGATAAGTGAGCTCCTCTAGCCTTTGGACTGCTCTCTTCCACCTCATCACCATTGGTCTCCACCACAACTATCTTTGCTGGGCCAAAGATGAGCATGTCAAAGACATGAAAAGGGACAAACATACTAGGTTGCATTGCTGGCCCCAGTTTTTCACCCCTACCAGCAGGCAGGCACTTGCCATGGTTTCATCCTGGGTGTAGTGAATTTCCCTGCCACTTGACTTTGGCCTTGGCCATGTAACTTGCTTTGGTGAATAATATCTATATGGAAGTGCCCCCATGACAATTTTGAGCCTAGGCCTCAAACGAGGAGCCAAGGCCTTGCACGTTGCTATTTGTTCTCTTGTACTTATGCCATCTCCATAGGATGAACATGCCTAAGAACAAGCCACCTTGACCAAGGGAAAAAAAAAACACACATGGAGCAGACCCACCCTATTCAGTACGCGACATGCAGTGAGAAAAAGGGCCACCCTAGCTGCCACATCCTGAAGCAGTAACATCCAGCTGAACCCAGCCTTGATCAGTAGAACCTCAGGCAAAGAGTAGATGCACAAAGACTTCTTGTCTACCCTATCTGTCCCATGTCTCCACTGCTGACCAGATCAGGGTGACCACTTGATTAAAGGGAAGCAAAAGGTACATGAGATGAGCTAATTAAAGCATCTTTTCAAGGGTTTGTATGTGGAAACAAATTGTAATCGGTAAGGGACAGGGCCAGCTAGACTCAGAACTGGAGGTGTCATTCAGAGCTCTGGGCAACCTCATAAATAGATAGGGAAAGCCAGTCTTGAGAATGAAGTGAGAAAACAGGACACATGTTCAAAGAGTTTAAGAGAAGGGCACCTGGGTGGCTCAGTGGGTTAAAGCCTCTGCCTTCAGCTCAGGTCATGATCCCAGGGTCCTGGGATCGAGCCCTACATCGGGCTCCTTGCTCGGAAGGGAGCCTGCTTCCGACCACCCACCCACCCACCTCTCTGCCTACTTGTGATCTCTGTCAAAAAAATAAAAAATAAAATCTTTTAAAAAAATTAAGAGTTTAAGAGTCCCAGAAAGACAAAAACAAAAAGATGACTAGAGTAAACTCAGTTCCCAGAGGCCTCTAGCACCAGCATACACAGAGCCTCATTGAGCGCAGGTCTTGTGTCTTAGAAGTTGTCAATCCTGTCATTAAAACCATCTGTCATCTCCCACTTGGTGTGTGCACTTGTGTACACATGTACCTAGTATACACAGCGTTTTATTTTTAGCTAGTTTAAGTGGGTTTTGTTCCTTGTAACTGAAGAACTGGACTAAGATATTTTCCATAGTGGAGGAAGAGGAAAGACGAGCAGCCAGTTGTGTGGTTGGCATCCCGTCACATGATAGAAAACCACACCAACTGCAGGTGGGACCGTGTGTCATGTAGCTTTTGTTGCATAAGAAACCACCTTGAAGTTGAAGGGGGTTCAATAACAAAATATATTGCTGGCAGTTTTGTGGAATGTGATGGCTCGGATCTTTGGGACATTCGTGATGGCTCTTCTGGTCTTGTCTGGCTGGGCTTATGCTGGTTGTTCTAGGATTGCCTCACATTTCTAGTGATTGCTAAGCCGTTTTTCTAGCAGGGCTTTAGTGGCAATGACTTATCACTCCTCTATGGGGGTCTCTCACCTCCCAACAGGCTAGCCGAGGCTTCCCCACATGGTGGTTTGAGGACTACCAAAGAGGAAGCAAAAGAGCAGTAGCCCAAATGAGGAAGCTCATTTTAAGTTTCTGTTCACGTCATGGTTACTAGTGTCCCCTTAGCCAAGACAAATCATGGCGTATAGACCCAGAGTGATGGAGACTAAGCAAGGGCCTACATGCAGGGTGGAGTGAACACTTTGGAAGCCCTTATTGCAACAATGGAGCAAAACTACAACAGACAGGGAGAGAGAAAGGAATACTGCCAAGAAGCACCTGAGTACAAGGGCCAAAAGCCAAGGGTATGGTATTTTTAAGGGAATGAGTCTAGGAAAACCTCCATTTTGCTATAACTCAACCTGTATACCTTTGGAAGGGTGCAAGACTTTAACTCGGGGACTTGTCACTCTACAGTCATGGAAACATTGGTCTTAATAGTTATAAAATAAACCATAAGTATCTATAGTGTTTTACCCTCGCTGGAATGCCTCATCTCCATTTCCTCCTTTAGAAAATAAGCATTTCAGTAGAATTTTAACAAGGGCAGAAAATATCAAAAGATTAAAAATAAAGTGTTCCCTGAATATAGTTTACATAATAAACTCTCTTATACTTGGTAGTAGAGAAGACTCCCAAATAATAAACATAATTATGGGGGGATACTGTTCTGTTGCAAACACTTCACTGGGGTACCACCAAAAGCCCCAAATCCTTACTTGAAATGGGGCTTGTCCCTTTAAGTATCATAACCACATAGCTGTGAATCATAAGTTAAATGTGGTCACTCTGTTCCCTATTCCTGAACACATATGTCAGCTTGGATATCCATATCTGCAAAGTTGGCAGATAGGAGGCTTCCAAAGGTCACAGCAGTATGGACTCTGACACCTGTGGAATACGCAGGCATCCCAAAGTGTCTAGACTTTGGCACTAGATTACAGCAAGTTCTCCTGAATAGGCAGAAATGTCGTATCTCCCCATCCAGAAGAAAAGGGAGTCATGAAAGGAGAGCCATACAAATGTATGCTCTTCTTGTCATACACATGCTAATTTACAAATAGAGGTTATTTCTCCTTTAATTATGTTCCTCTTGCTATGTTGCCTAACTGCAAGTCAGCAATTGTGACATCACCGTCATTTCCAGGCAGCCAGACACAGGCTACGAAGAGAAAATTTCCATTCATAGACTGCAGTGTTACTAACAGCACTTAGGGAAAAGGATATGAAGGGGAGTGGAGAAGTTAAGGTATACAGTATTTGAAAACGTAAGTACAAAGTATGTAGGACAAATTTCTGAAGAGCAGGGATTTGTGGACCAACTGTTTTTGTTTTTTTAAGATTTTATTTTTAGGTAATCTCCATACCCAGTGTGGGGCTCAAACTTACAACCCGGAGATCAGGAGTCACATGGTGTACTGACTGAGCCAGTCAGGCACCCCAAGGGACCAAGTGTTTTTAAAAGAAGAAAAAAAACCCTCTGTTCCCCATAAACCAGTGATTTCATGTGTGCCAATATTTTGCAAAATTTTAAAATGACCTTTTAAAAAATTAAATGTCTAAGCTTATTTAAGTACAACCAGAATGAATTTTAATAAAATTTATTTTATCATAAGCATGGAAATAGCCAACATAAGCCATGTGGTCAAAAATAAAGAAGGTCAAAATCAGAGAATTGAAATGGCAATGAAAGGGAAGCAGGTGATTTCTCAACCTAGGTAATGAATGCCCAGTAATGCACAGTCAGCCAAGGAACATGAGTAGAGGCCAAAGCCACTCAAATATGTCGAAACTATCTCTACAGGTTTTTAAATAGTCTTTATTTTTTAAAGATTTATTTATTTGTTTGAGAGACAGAGCACTAGCAGGAGAGATGGAGAAGGAGAGAGAATTCCAAGCAGATTCTGCACTGAGTGTGGAGCCCGGTGTGGGGTCTGATCTCACAACTCTGAGACCATGATCTGAGTTGAAACCAAGAGTTGGTGGCTGAACCAACTGCACCACCCAGGTGCCCTAAAATAGACTTTATTTTTTAGAGCAGTTTTAGGTTCACAGGAAAATTGAGCAGAAATAACAGAGATTTCATACATACCCCCTGCCCCCATATCCACAGCCTCCCCCATCATCACCATCCCCCACCAGAGTAGAACATTTGTTACAGCTGATGAAGCTACATTGACATACCATCACCCAGAGTCCATAGTTTACATTATGGTTCACTCTTAGTGTTTCCATTCCATGGGTGTAGACAAATGTATAATGACATGTATCCACCATTATAGTATCATAGAGTAGTTTCATTGCACTAAAAATCTTCTGTACTTTGCCTATCCATCCCTAAGTCTCCCCCACACATGCCGAACAACCCATGGCAAGCACTGATCTTGCTATCTCTGTAGTTTTGCCTTTGTCAAATTGTCATTTAGTTAGAATCACACTGTAAGTAGGCTTTTCAGATTGGGTTCTTGCACTTAGTTATACACATTTAAGTTTCCTCCATGTCTTTTCATGGCTTGATAATTCAATTACTTTTGGTGCTGAATAATAGGTTATTGTCTGGATGGACTACAATTTATCCAGTCACCGACTGAAAGGCATCTTACTAGCTTGCAAGTTTGGCAATTATGAATGACATTGCTATAAGCCTCGGGTGCAGGTTTTATGTGGACATAAGTTTTCACCTCCTTTGGGTGAATACTAAGGAGTATGATTGCTGTATCATACAGTAAGAGTATATTTAGTTTTGTAAGAAACTCCCAAACTGTATTCTAAAGTGGCTGTATCATTTTGCATTCCCACCAGCAACAAATGAGAGTTCTAGTTGCTCCACATCCTTGCCAATGTTTGGTGTTTCTCTATAGCTTTTAATTCCTCATTCTCTAACATAGAGAGATTGATGACAGAAATAAAGACCTAAGTTTTGTGCACAGTGGTGAGGAATGGAGCCTGGGTGAATGGAGTACAAAAAGTATGATAGAAAACTCTGAAAAAAGACCACAGGGTCACCTGGCTGGCTGGGTTGGTAGAGCATGCAATTCTTGATCTCAAGTCATGAGATCAAGATCGTGGTCATTAGTTCAACCCCCATGTTGGGTGTAGTACTTACTTTACAAAATAAAATTAAAAGATCACAGCTTTTTTTTTTTCAGTGATGGCCTAATTATTTATATATATATATATAATGTTTATATGTTTGCTTTCAGAAAAGAGCACTATTGATTCATTGTAGGTTGGTTCATTGTAGGTTGGCTTATGCTCTGAGTTCTTTGGCTTATTCTCTGAGTCATCAGTAGCAGTAAATTCATAAGACGCATGTATGTACCTCACCACTTGGTGGGCAATTTCCTACATTTAAGTGACCTTGGCAAGTAACTGAGATCCTTGCCTTTATTTTCTTCAGCCCTAATAAATGGAGTTGAGCTAGACAATTTGAAAAATTCTTCCCAGTCCTTTAAGGAATTACATCCATATGTTTCTTCACAAATAAGAAGTGTCCCTGAAGATAAGTGCTTTCAATGGAATGTTTCCTAAGAGAGGAGAGTTTCCCAGTAAAAAGGCTATGTCCTTAAATGAAGATCATCATTCCTCTTTCCTTACATGCCATTCCTTTGTGATAAATGATAGTTTCTTCCAAAAATTTTCCTAATCAGGTTTAAATATGGAGCCTAAACAACTAAACTTTAGTTACCTTTTCTTTTCAAAAGCATACTTTTAAAAAAAGAATCAGTAGGGGGTGCATAGGTGGCCCAGTCAGTTAAGTGTCTGACTCTTGATTCAGGCTTGGGTCACGATCTCAGAGTCCTGGGATCGAGTCCCATGTCGGGCTCCCTCCTCAGTGGTGAGTCTGTCTTCCTCTCCCTCTGCCCCTTGTGCTCTCTCTCTCTCAAACAAATAAATCTTAAAAATTAAATTAAATAAAAAACATCTGCAAATGAATGAGTATAATCCCATTGAAAGTAGAGAATGCCCTCATTCAACGTCTATTTTTGTGGTAAGGAGAATAGCCCTTTATTATCTGTCATGATCTGTATACTAGCTGGGCTCAGCTGGGTGGTTTTTCTGCTCTGGGTGATATTGACTAAGGTCACTCATTCAACTGGGTTGCTCATTCAGTAGCTGCAATCAGCTGGGAGCTCTACTGGGGCTGAAATATCCAAGATAGTTTCATTCACAATTCTGGAAGTTGGTGTTGGTCAGCTAGAGTGCATAGTTCTCCTCCACATGGGTTCTCATCTGCTGGTAGGTTCGATTGGCTCTCTTAAAGCATGGCAGCTGGGTTCCAAGAAGGAAAGACTCACTCCTATGCAAACGCTTATCAAGTCTCTGCATCATGTTTGCTGATGTCCTGTTGGCTGTACAAGTCACATGGCCCAAGCCCAGTCTCCTCTATACCCGTGAAGACATAGAAGTGACTTGTGATGACTGGGTAGAGATGGGAATTGTTACAAGGAGATGGATATGTGTTTAAGATCATGGATGGGTTTTGTCCTGCTTATCAAAGGAAATATTACTATTTCATAATAATGTTATTAATATGGGCAGCCTTTGACACAGTGTATGCCAAAGAACAAATTATATATATATATATATATATATATATGAGATATAAATATATATGTTTATATCATATATATATATATATATATTTAAAGATTTTATTAATTTATTTCTTTGACAAAGAGAGATCACAAGTAGGCAGAGAGAGAGGGGGAAGCAGACTCCCCACGGAGCAGGGAGCCTGACGCAGGGCTCGATCCCAGGGCCCTGAAATCATGACCTGAGCCGAAGGCAGAGGCTTAACCACTGAGCCACCCAGGCACCCGCAAATTTATATTTTGAAATGGTTTCTACAGCTGAGATTCTGTGTGTACTGCCCTACTTGTGACAGTTGTCTGTGTTTATTTTATATCTACCAGCAAAGCCTAGAGTAGAACCTTAAAACAATGAAAGAAGTGTGGGAGGGTACAGTACAATGACGTTATTACCAGAAGGTATGATTCCATGATTACTCATTCATTCACTCATTCAACAGTCCCTTATAGAACACCCAGACCCTAGTGCTATAAACAATGATCAGGACAAAATCCCTGGCATCAAAGAGCCTAGGTCATTGCATTCTGAGGGGTCAGGTTAGGGAGAAGGTGGCAGGAATCTGCATCTCTAACAAGCACTTATGTGACTCAGACTAACAGTTTTGAACCTCTGCCTTAAGCCTTTTTCTACCAATATTCTAAGTGTATTATTTGTTAGCAAAGAACCAAGATTTGGGAGAAAAGGTACTAACAAAAGATAAAAGACAGATTTCTCTTTACACAGTTTTGTCGAATCCTAGAAAAATGGAAACTAGCATATCCATAGTCCTGTGATTCTCAAAGTGTGATCTCTGTATCAGTAGTATCAGCATTACCTGGGAATTTGTTAGAAATGCAAATTATCAGACCTCACCTACTATACCAGAAATTCTGGGATTGGGATCTAGCAACCTGGGTTTTAACAAGTCCCATAGGTGGTTCTGATATGGGTAGAATTAGTAAATCATCGCCATATCCTAATTCTATTACAGTTGCAACATTGTATAGAGTGATACATAATTTTAGGTACCTACACTGAGATTATTAACGTCCATGTGAGTGGATTTTCTAATTTGCCTGGGGGGAGAGGAAGTCTCTTAATAGGGCTTTATTAAATCAAGTATGTTTAAATTCTTAATGTCTTTAACTCCCTCTACTAGCTTGGGCAAATTACCTCTTATATCTGGGTAAATCATCTCAGACCCATAAAATAAAGGAGTGTCTGAGCTATTTATTGTAATCCTTTCCATCATTAACTTTCTCTCTTATGCTTTCCGGACCCATGTCAATCCCCATCCAAGTAATCATTGCTAGAATAGCAAGAGAGATAAGGAAAGGCTAGCTTCCCAGATAGAATAGAAAAATAGGGCAAATATGGGAAGACCAAGAAGCATTACTGGACCTCCCCTCTCCATGGAAAAAAAGAAAGATTCTGAATGGAAATGGTGTCTTTCTTCTTATATAAATTAACAGCAGGAAACACCAGAGGAGGAATCATTGAAACACCCAGAGACTCTCCAGTTGGAGTTGACTTTGATTTCTTGCTCTACCTGTCAGAAATCATCACAATGAACTTGAGACAACTCAAGCTGCTTAAATCATCTGTCTGAAGCCTCAGTGTTCACCTCTGGGTTTCTTTGGTGGAAACAGATTAGCCAAAGAAAGAGCATCTTGCCTTTCATGATTAAGGCTGCTTGTAGAACACATTCACACATCCTCCCATCCAAGTCAACGACATTTGCCCTATTTGACAGATGAGCAAAAGGAAGCCAAGGAAGAAAATTAGTTACTCAAGGTCAGGAAGATCAAGTGTTGAACTCAGGGCCAAGATCAGACCAAGATCCTTAGCATTCCAAACCAGAGTTTCCTCCACTGCTGTACTTTCAGATCTGGAATGGGTGGCAGGGTGAGCAAGGTGGACTAGCGTCCTACCTTCTTCCTTTTTATTTATTGTCCTGGCTTCCCTTCCCTCAGACTGCTCTTTAAAAGAGCAATAGGCCTGATCTGATGTCAGGAGCTGGAAATTCTAGTCCTGGTTCTGCCACAGAAGGCTGGCTGGTCTCAGACAAGTCATTTATGTTTCCTGGGCCTCACATGCCCCACTGTTACTCTGCCTCAGTAATAGTACGAAAAAGGAAATCGGAGTATGTATTGGCTGATTTTCGTGTTTATGTAAATTTGAGTTTTCAGTCCGCAGCTAGGGTTTGAAGGGTTGAGAAAGAGCAGGCAAATGGGAGTAATTCCAACTGGATAAGAGGAAATAGGACTAGGAGGTTCAGAGTAAATATTTAAGGTGTGGAGATTAGATAAGGTGAGCTAGACTCTTCTGTTTAAGACCCTTGCCCTTGCCCTTCTCTGATCTCCAAGTGCGAGCTTAGGTATGTGTAACTCCTGAAACCTTAAGTCATCTTTCTTCCTCTCAGTTTTGTTTTGGTGAAAGGAATTGGGATGTGAAATACAGGCTGTTGTGGGAACCACAGGATCAATATATTTAAGAGTCTCTCATGTCCACCTAGCCCCACTTATTCTGAAATGTTTGAATTCTTTTTCTTAAAGATTTTATTTATTTACTTCACAGACAGAGATCACAAGGAGGCAGAGAGGCAGGTGAGGGTTGGGGGGGAAGCAGGCTCCCTGCTGAGCAGAGAGCCCGATGTGGGGCTCAATCCCAGGACCCTGAGATCATGACCTGAGCCAAAGGCAGAGGCTTAACCCACTGAGCCACCCAGGCACCCCAAAATGTTTGAATTCTGATTCCACTATACTGGTAGGCAAATAATTTGCTGTCCTCTTAGAATCTCAGAGTCAAAAGTATGTGAGAGTTGGAACATGGTCACTTTTTTTTTTAAATGGATCGATATGGTAGGTTCAGTGGCTTTCTTTTTTATCGCCTTCTAGAATCAAGGAAATCCTTATCTATATCATTTAATGCCTTTTGTGGTGTTTAGAAGCAAGTTAGCCTACGTCCTGTACATTTGCCAGAAGGCCTGTCTGTGTCTTCTTCCAGGAAATTCAGAAATACTGATTCATTTGCCCTCCTCTCCTAAGCAGGCCAGTTTATCGGTAGTTATTAAGTCCAGCATTTCTGTAAGCAGGCCTCATGGGGAACACCAGAATCTGATAATTATACAGGAAAATTTCCTTCCAGAGCAAGTGTGGTTAAACTATAAACACAGAGATGGACAAGAGAATGTGGTGTACGGACGTCTGGGTGGCTCAGTGGGTTAAAGCCTCTGCCTTCGGCTCAGGTCATGATCTCAGGGTCCTGGGATTGAGCCCCGCATCGGGTTCTCTGTTCTTCGGGGAGCCTGCTTCCTCCTCTCTGCCTCTCTGCCTCTCTGCCTACTTATGATATCTGTCTGTCAAATAAATAAATAAAATCTTTAAAAAAAAGAGAGAGAGAGTGTGTGGTGTAGAGTAAGGGGTTGAGGGGGAAAAACAGAAATGATGTTCCAGAACCCGGATTAGGGAAAAGGATGGAAGGAAATGAAAAAGTAACAATAGTAGAGTCCTTTTGAAATTGACAGCATGGTAATTATTTTAGTGATTTCCAATCAGCATCTTTTAAAAATTGGGGAATTGTATACAATTTCTGGACACAAGAGACTCCCTTCTGAAGCTCCAGTTTTCTGTGCAACTAAGGAACTATCAAACTGGGCCAGAGGCAGCAATTCTTTCATAAGCAATTGCTCATAAAATTTCAACAGAACAACTAGCATTCAGATTATATGAGGCCAGTAAAGTGAATTAATACATACCAGGGACAGGTGTGTTTGACGGCACCAATAAAATAATCAATAGTGTAGAAATTAGAAGCAGCTCCACCAGTTGGCACCAAATTACCAGGGTTTTTTTTTTCTTTTCTTTTCTTTGTCTAAATCATGTAATTACTGCTTGCTTCTTTCTCATAAGAACCCCTTGCTTTCCCCACATGAGCAGGACACTTTTCCCACTCCTCTGGAATTTGTGCACCTGAATTGCAATTCTGAGATCAACAAAGGCTTGTCTTCTTTTTCAGTTTTGCCTCCTTTTCTCAGTTGACATAAATGGTGTGAGAACAGCATGGAATCCGAAGGGATGCACCACTCTGACTCAGGATTTGAACATGGTACTTGCATAACCAAGCAGCTAAGGGTTCTGCTGGTGAGTTCTTTTAGTTCTAAACCTCCCTGTTTCCATAATTTTCTTTTTAAGTAAGCTCTATGCCCAAGGTGGGACTCGAACTCATAACCCCAAGATCAAGAGTCACATGCTGTACCAACTGTGCCAGCCCAGAGCACTCCACCCCTTATCCCCAAACTTCCTTTTTTTGATTGAGGCTCAGACCCAGGTTTGGGGTGTCTTTCCCATGTAGGCTTTTGTCTGTCTGAACTACAGTTACTCTCTTCTGTCTGGTGATTACTCAATTGAGTTTTCAGTTTGGAAAATTGCTGCAGGAGGGCAGCCCCTGCCTGGCTGGGTGTATGTTATAGGGACATTTCTTGTAAGTTTCTGTCTTGTTGAATCAATCCTACTTGTGTTACAGTGGCCACTCCTGGCATCTTCTGAGATTCCAAAATTATTCTATTTGCGCGCACAATTGGAAAGAGAAAAGAGACCAAGCAGCTTGAGTAGGAAGCATATTTTACTTAGTTTTTAGAGGCCTCTGAGAAATTAAATCATTCTAAACTTGCTTCCTTACCCCAAAATAACTTAACTTTCTAAAGCCAACTCTGACCTCCCTCAGAGATGATCTAAACCAAAAAAGCTTCTGAGAAACTGCCATAGATGTTGCTCTTTCTGTACCTTCTCCCTCCTGCTCTTCACCCAAATATCCTAGGATTTTCTTAAACATTTATTGACTCATATATTTTGAGAGAGAGAGAGAGAGAGCACATGCACTTGAGTGGAGAGGCAGAGGGAAAGAATCCCAAGCAGATTCACCACTGAGCATGGAGCCTGACACAGGGCTTGATGTGAGTCTCGATCTCAGGACCCTGAGATCATGACCTGAGCCCAAACTAAGAGTCAGACAGTTACCTGACTGCACCATCCAGGCTGTCCTGTATATCCTAGTTTTATAGAACTTCCATTCTATAATATCAAGATGGAGATTCCTCTGGAGCTCCAGTCATTCAAACTCCTTCTAATCTTAAACCTAATGAAGGAGGTTCTAGGACTTCATCAATCATTTATATTCCTTGGACCAAGGCAGAAATGTGAGCTGCTACAAAGGACCTTCCCAATGCCCTTGAAGACCTTCTAGGATTTGCTAAGGAATTCTTTTTAGCTATTCAGACGTATAAACCTGGTAATTCTGACCTTTATCAACTTATACACATGCTTGTAAGTGAGGGGAATATAAGGGCATGAATGAAAAGTAGGCTGGACAAAGCCTTTTGATGATTTTTCTAAGTGAAAAGCTATAGGTAAAACAGAAGATTTTAACTCAACTTTAGCTCAAGATTTACATAAAACTATCCCTAAGATTTTTCAAAAGACTATAGATTGGAGAAGCAAATCAACAACGTACTCAATGGCCAAATGAATCTGGTTTTTGATTATTATACTTTAGAAAAAACTTTTAAACAATACTTTGGTGTTGACAAAAGTAATTGTGAAAACACTTTCCAAAAAAATTTAACTCCACCTTTGCTACCTAAAAGACAAAGCTGGCGCAAACAGCCTAAGAGCACTCTCCCCTCTAAGGACACAAACAACAGGGTGGGGAAACAATGCTCATAGAACAGAATAGGGCAGCTCTGAGGACAAGAGGGGACCTTTCTTTACTTCTATCCAATACCTTAGGGCAAATAGATGTTATTGGGAATAGGGTGAGATGAGGTCTCTCTCTCTCTCTTTTTTTTTTTTGAGTGAATTTGACACACAATATAACACTAGTTTCAGGTGTACAACATAGTGACTCAACAAGTTTATACATGATGCTACATTCACCATAAGTGTAGCTCCCATCTGTGACCACACAGCTCTAATACAGTACCACTGACTAATTCTGTATACTGTGCCTTTTATTCCAGTGACTTAATTCATTCCATACCTAGAAGTCTATCTCCCACTCCTCCCCTTCACCCTAAAGACATGGGAGCAACACTGCTAGGGTTAAGCCCCATCAACCTTCCTTTCCCCCTTCTTCGGAATATAGAAACACTATAAGTGGTAGGAATGTCTCATATCCCATGACAGTTTTGAAATTCTTACCTATCTCTTTTCAGCTGGGGCCCTTACAAGGCACTCATCAATTCCTTCTAATCCCTACAGACCCTATTTACCTGGCAAGAATGTTTAAAAAGCAGCTCTGTAGTCAAAAGTTGGCCAGATTAGAAGCTGGTATTCAGCACCTGATAGAAATTTTAAGGCCTCTCCCCTAAGTTAAAATTAGAGCTACATACCCAGAGGGAAAGAAGCAAACTGAGGATAACAGAGTCAGAAGGGTAGATCAACCTGTGATGTCATTTAAGCCACAACACAGTTCCTTGAGGGATTAAAAGCTATGGTCTTTATCTACAAATCTTGGCAAAACTAGAAATACAGCCCCAGAAACAACTGAAAATCCTTCAGCCTCTCCTTTTCACCAAGCGGAAAACATCCACTATATATCTCAAAAGTCTTGTGATATCTCTGGGAACTCATATGTAGATCAGCATCTATTCCTAAAACTTGGTTGAGGGGGAAGTTTTTTAAAATTATGAATGGCTCTAGAAGCACCCTTGCCCAAAATCCAGCCCAGAGCTTCCATAATGTTACTTGTCAAGGAAAGATACAAATGGTAAGTGCCTTCTCCACAAATATTAACAGAAAAAGTTTAAGCTGAGCAGGAAGCCTTAACTGATTGATTCCATGTGCCAGAAAAACACTTTGGATCCAATTTTTCTTTTATAAACTAGTGAGTTCTGAATTATCCTACTTGTCTCAAGGCTAAAAAATTTATTCTACTTTTTTAAAAAAGATTTTATTTTTAAGTAACCTCTACCCCCAACGTGGGGCTCAAACTCACAGCCAATTCCAAGATCAAGAGTCCCACACTCTTCTGACTGAGCCAGCCAGGCTAAAAAATTTAAAACAATAGCTTTAAGGTTACCATTTGTTTTTTTTGTTGTTGTTGTTGTTGTTCATAGGTGTTATACACGTGTGGTATTTACTAACCTCTGGGTATGGCCAAATTTAATTTATAAAAGAGTTCTGTTTAATTGGCTTAAAGAAAATTAGTGCTTATATAAAGTAAGTTCTCAGAGATGTAATAGAAATGAACCCAAATATGTTTCCAATTCATTTGCTCTAAGTTTAATCCTTAATATATAAAAGCTAATTGAAGTTGGTTGGTTTAATTAAAACAGGTATGTTTTTAGAGTTGCCAGCATTAAATATAAAGCTTTTATTCTACCTAGGTTTGCCAAAAGTCAAATTAGCTCATGTTATCTCTGTTACAGAATTTGTCAGCAAGGAATATAACTTAAAAGGTGATGGCTAGCTGTTTAGTGCCTTGTGAAATTTTCATGACTAATCTAAACATAATTATTAAGAACAAGTGAATTAAATAGATGTATGGATATTATGCTTAACTAATGAATCATTGAACACTACGTCAAGAACTAATTATGTCCTATATAGTGGCTAACTGAACATAATAAAAATATTTAAATAAATAGATGTAAGTAAGATAAAGTTTGTAAACGAGCTTTTCAGCAATATTTATGTCGACTTAAATAGTTTTTCCAAATCCTTTTTGGTAACTTAAAACCTTAGAGTTTTGTTAAGTTAAATTACATGATAGATAGTCTAGACCATTTCCAAATCAGATAAAATAGTGAAACATTAATTGCTAAAACATAAGCTTATTTACGTTTGACTGTTATAGAGAAACTAAAGATACTTAGGTCTACTGGTAAACATGTTTTGTGCTATACTGAGAAATTTACTCTAAGAAGGCATATGTTTTTAAAAATTATGAAATGTATTCATAAATTTGCCAGTCTAAAGAATGCTGGTATAGGGGCGGCTGGCTGGCCCAGTCAGTGGAGCGTGCAATTCTTGATCTCAGGGTTGTGAGTTCAAGCCTCACGCTGGGTGTAGAGATTGCTTAGCAATAAAAATCCTAAAATAAAAGATGGGGACCTGGTTGGATAAATTGGTAGAGCAATTTGACTCTTAATCTCAGGGTCATGGGTTTGAGCCCCACATTGGGAATAGAAATTGTGTTTAAAAATAAAAAATAAATAAAATCTTAAAAGAAAAAGTGTGCTAGTATCACAGTCCACAATTGCTTACTTCTTAGTTTTCATTAGAAATTAAGGTTTCCAGGGTCACCTGGGTGGCTCAGTTATCTGTCTGACTCTTGATTTCAGCTCAGGTCATTATCTCAGAGTTGAGAGATAGATCCCCATGTCCAGTTCTGCACTGGGTGTGGAAGCTACTCAAGATTCTCTCTCTCTGGGTGCCTCAGTTGTTAAGTGGCTGCTTTTGGCTCAGGTCATTATCCCAGGGTCCTGGGACTGAGCCCCGCATTGGGCTCCCTGCTCCGTGGGGAGCCTGCCTCTCCCTCTCCCACTCCCTCTGCTTGTGTTCCCTCTTGCTGTGTCTCTATCAAATAAATAAATAAAATATTTTTAAAAAATCTTTTAAAAAAAGGATTCTCTCTCTCCTCTCCCTCTGCTCCCCACCCCCTGCCCACCCCTCACTTGCCCACTCTCTCTAAAAAAAAGGAAGAAAAGAAATTAAGGTTTCCTGGAGTGCCTGGATGGCTCAGTTCATAGAGCATGTACCTCTTGATCTTGGGATCATTTGAGCGCCATGTTGGGATAGAGATCACTTAAAAAGAAAAACAAGGTTTCTAAAAGTTAAGAATTCTACTAAATATAATTTAGCCTACTAGAAATAATAAGGAAACATTTTCATATGCCAAGAAAGTAGGATGTTATGTGTTCCATAAGGAAAGATATGAGAAACGGAGTGTGTTTTTTGTTGAGGGAAAAGAAAGTTTTGTGCTAAAGCAAGGGCGGTTATTTAAAGAGGGAACACAGAGACAAAATCTGAATGTAAGAATGAACATTGTAGAAAGTTTGTGAAAAGGGAATCTTTGAAAAAAAAATTATGCATGATCAGGACAACAATTGGAATGAATGAGTTTTTTTCAAGACCCAAAGAAAGTCGCATGCTCTACAGTCAGGTGTCCCTGGAATGAATGAGTTTTAATGTCAAAGGTACACTGGTACAAGATTAGAATTGGTTTCCTCTCACTGTTAAAACAACAAAGTTTTCTCAGATTATTGGTCCACTCCCAATAAGAAAGTATAAACAAAGGTTTTTGTCTTTGACGGACTCCAGGTAAAAAAGTACTCCAGGTAAGAAAACTGAATTTTTGAGGTGTTTTGTCTTTATCTGGTCTTTGATTACTTAAGGAAACTGATCTTCTCAATATTAAAAGAGCTAAGTTTTGTTAACAACTACGTAACCTTCTCTATTTGCTTTTAGAATCTTTTATTGTCACCTTGGATAATAAATAAAAGAGTATTAAGTTTTGTAATTATCTGTGATACTATTTAGGCAGATGTTTTAAAAACTTATGTTATTTTTTTTTCTTTTTTTTTTTTTTAAAGAGAGAGAGAGAGAGCACAGGCAGACAGAGTGGCAGGCAGAGGCAGAGGGAGAAGCAGGCTCCCCACAGAACAAGGAGCCCGATGTGGGGACTCGATCCCAGGACGCTGGGATCATGACCTGAGCCGAAGGCAGCTGCTTAACCAACTGAGCCACCCAGGCGTCCCCAAAACTTATGTTATTTTTAACAAACTTCCCCCAATTCAAATTCGAAATGAAGTCTTTTTTGAATAAATTGTCAAATTGCTAAAGCACGGTCAGGTAAGTGATGATAAACCTTGGGTTATATTGTATGGGTGAATTGCTATTACTATAACTGCTCTAGAAATAATAGTAAATTCCTAAAGTTTTAATATGTCCTGGTACAATGTTATCACTTGTAATTGAAATGATTAAAGTGTTGTGTGTCACAGAAATAACCACATTTCTTTGTCAGCTCCATTGTAATGAACTCTCATGGAACTCTCATTGGATCTTGAACCATGGCCATTCTGAATCTTTTGTCATTTACAGTTCTTGTTTTATACTCGATGCTCTTGCAAATGTGTTTCAGCTTCAAGGAGATTCATGGAAAGGACTTTTGATAAATACAAGTTTCTGATAACAAGACGGAACAGGATACGAATTTCTGTAACTAGTGTGAAATGTGGATTCAAACAAGAAGAATTAAGAACATGCGCTGGAATAAACTGAGGAAGATGATCACAGTTTTTATGAGTCTTGTTTGAAACGTTGCTGGTTTTCTAATGTTTGCTCTTCCAGCTTTAAGGAAACTTTCCCTCTTAAGCTATCTATGAACAGAAATTTGATTAAATATTCCTTTGTGAACAAATATGAAACATTTGTGTTTTTCTCCCTACCTGACCCCTCCAGAGTTTAGAAACTCAGTGAATATTTCTGTTTTCATGGCAATTATAGTTATTTGCAGAGTTTATTAAGAATCTGCTCTCCTTGTAACAGAACACCATTGTAAACATTGGTTATGTTACCAAGGCTTTGACTGGAATTTGTATTTGAGAGAGAAGTGCATAGACTCAGATATGACCAAATAGCTTTAGGGAACTAAGGCTGACTTTATGGAGCCAATGAAGCCCCTTGGAACAATAAGCCTGATACCTTACTTATAGGGTTCCCAGCAGCCTTACAACATGAGTAAGGGAGGTCACTCCCTGGCAGGAGCAGGAACCTCAGGATATTTGGGGGACCTCTAAAAGGGAGGATTCACCCAAATCCATAGCTATTAATTATACAAAAGTCTGATGGCAAGTTATTGGCGTTGGCTTCTTAGCCTGAGGAAGCTGCTGAAAAGTCAATCTAAAATTGCTTATGAAAAGTTTCAGTAAAGCAGATTTAAAACAAGCTATAGAATCCATCACTATTCTTGCTATACTTCAGAAAAGAATCAGGCCAAGTTGTTGAAATTGGACTTATTTTACAAATTAGTATTCATTTGGCTGTCTTTGGTGGAAATGAGGGTGATTTTAGAGACTGTTAAGAAATAAAACCCAACTGAATAAATCTAAAGATCTAATTGGTTTTATTAAATAATTCATGAATCAGGCAGCACCCCATCTAGCAAATAGAGGGAAGCTTTGAGAAATTGTACAAAATGGAGGGTGTTTATAGGAAAGAAGGTGGGGCCTGAACCTTATTAGTAAAAGAAAAGGATTGTTCTAGGCAGGGTCACTTTCCCTTGGGGGAAGAAGCAGGGGATCTTATCATGCAGATTACTTCTTCCTCCTTTGGGTGGGGGTGGATGGAGAGGCCCCACAGGACTGACTCCTTGGCATTGAGGAGGAAAATTCCAGACTGACCCATCAGTTAAGATTACATTTCTGGATTTGCAACGAGGTGGAATGAACTAGAGGGTATTTTGCTAAGCGAAATAAGTCAGTCAGAGAAAGAAAATTATCATATGATCTTACTCATATGTGGAATTTAAGAACAAAACAGAGGGTCATAGGGAAAGAGAGGGAGACAAATGGTAAGAGGCTCTTTAATCATAGGAAACAACCTGAGGGTTGCTGGAGGGAAGGGGGGTAGGAGGATGGGGGTAACTGGGTGATGGAAACATTAAGGAGAGCAGGTGATATAATGAGCACTGGGTATCATATAAGACGGATGAATCACTGACCCCTACCTCTGAAACTAATAATATATGTTAATTAATTGAATTTAAATTAAAAAAATTACATTTCTGGGGGAGATTGAAACTGAAATTACATTAGGTATTAGGTTCCAGTTTGGGAACTCGGCATAAGTCACACCATTTTGGGCCTGTAGTTTTCTTTTTAAAGAGAGAAAAAAAAACTGCAGTAACACACATGTTCAGATATTAGATTCTAGTTCTGATTGAGGATTGTTGTTTCCCCATAAAACTGTGCTGGATCCTGAATTCTGGTGTCCTCAGATATCTGGCTATGATTCTCCAACTAAGGTTTCTAGTTTTCTTTCCTCCTTTTGACTTGGAATCACTGAGAACTAAAATTGCTGTTTTGGGAATGCCTGGGTGGCTCAGTAGCTTAAGTGTCTGCCTTTGGCTTTGGGTCCTGGGATCCAGACCTGCATTGGGCTCCCGCTCAGCGGGAAGTCCGCTTCTCCCTCTGCCCCTCCCCCTTTTGCTTTCTCTGTCTCTGTCAAATAAATATTTAAAATCTTAAAAAAAAAGTTGCCATTCCTGAAGCCCTGCAAACTGGAGCTAGACAACTTGAGAGATAAACTTCAGAGAAACTGTCACAACAGCCCGTGTTTAGACTGTCTTCATGCCTTTTGCTGTATGGGCCATTCAGAAAGATCACCAGAGATACTCAGACTGCAAACTAGGAAAATTTATCAGAGCGCCTCCGCCTGCTCTCTCTCCCTCTGAAGATGGTATGAACTTGATATCTAGAAATCTCACTGGCAGCACTCAGGATCACAATGGTTTTATAATTTGCTCCAACCAGTAACATTTTTTCCTTTGTTTTTCTTTTGTTTCCATAGAGAGGCTTTTTAAAAAATTACCTGATTGCTTGCACAGTATGGGCCTAACTTTGGGAACCCCCTTTCAAGACCACCTCCCTAAATGAGACACAACTGTTAACTGAATATACCTATTTTCAAAAGACTAGTTCCTGAGATACAGAGCAGACCTCTTAAGGTTCAGAACAGAACATTTAAACTCCAGTTAACGAGGAATAATATTGATCTCTGATATTTTTCCAGGAAAAAAAAAAATCTTGATCAAAATGCTCCATTTTTCTTTCCAACTCATGAACTCTTGAAGTAGGCCAGGAGCAGCAACTATTTTACATACAGTTGGTCATAAGGTTTAAACACAGGAACTGGCATTCAGATCCTAGGAACCCAGTCAAGTGAATTAATACATACCAGAGACAGTTTTGTTTGATGGCACCAATAAAACGATAAGATAGTAATCAGAAGTGCCTCCACTGGTTAGCACCAAAGTAGTAGTTTTTTTTTCACTTCCTTATCTAAATCATATAATCACCCCTTCCTTCTTGCTCATAAAAACCCCTTGCTTTCCTTTCATGACCAAGACCCTTTTCTGATTTCTCCAGAATTCTGAGCCCCCAAATAAAGGCCTTTGTTGTTTTCAATTTTGCCTCCTTTACTCCGTTGATAAAATGATATGCAATAGAATAAGACAATGCAGAATGCGTAACATGGAAAGATAATTTGTTTTAGAAACATTTCTCAATAACGTTAATATGCATAAACTATTTCTATGTATAAATACATGTATTAAATATAAAATGTATGCGGACATGCGCGCGGACACACACACACACCTGGAGTTGTCAAACTATTTCTCACAGCGGGTTTTGATTCAAAGTTTGAAAAGCCCCTGAAAGAGGACTCAAAAGGATCCTGGCAAGGTAAATTCAAGGTCAAATGAGAGAGCCCCTTTTCTCGCCTTTTGCAATGTAGAGCAGTTAATACACGGAGAGGAAATTGCGTGGGAGGGAGGGGACACCCGAGCGAGGTCAAGCGAGGAGCAAGGGCGCATCAGGACAGGGAGGTGCTGGATTCCAGACTGTCAGCTGAAGTAACCGGGAGGTTGATGCTACACGCTTCCCTTAAATGCTAAACCGAAAGAACTTCCGCGTTCCTTGTCCCTGAAAAGCGTACAAAGAATGGGGATTCGCTGTGTTTCGGGAGGTCACACTACATGGGGCCAGTTCCTGCACAGGGAATTATTATCCAGGGCAAGGAGAGGGGAGGTGGGCGGGGCGTGGGAAGAGCGGGAAGGCCTGACCAGTTCAGTCGAGAAGAACGACTCACGTCGTGCTCTGCACAGCCCACCAGAGGGACCAGCAGTTCTGCACTCTGGGACCCATTCGCGGAAGGAAGCCCCAGGGGGCGGGTTGGGAGTTGTGCCCTTTTCCAAGAGACAGCGGCGCTCCCAGCCAAAGGGCAGCACCCGCCTCCGCCCCCCGCCCTGCAACAGAATGGCTGGGCCGCCGGGTCGCAGGAACCCACGTGACCTGCTGCGCGGGCCACCGCCTCCGCCGCGCCCAGGCCCCGCCCCCGTGACGTCTCACCGCCCTCTGATTGTCGGAGCGTTCCGCCTCTTTCCGCGTTCGCTAATTGGCTCGCCGGGCAGGCAGCGCTTTCCCCCCCACCCCTCGCCCCGCCACGCCCCCGGAGTCTTGGAGAACGCGTTTGGAGGCGGGGTCTGGGTCGGAGGGGCGGGGTGATAGGGTTCCGCGCGGGTAAAGGGGCTGCCTGGAGCTCTGTCCGAGCGTTCTGCCGCGCACGCCGCCTCGCCTTCCAGGCTCGCCGTCTGCCCCTCCCCCGCCCGCCGCCGTCACCGGGGAAACGGGCCGCGATAGCCCGCTGACCCGAAGCTGGTTTCATGGCAGCCGCGAAGAAAGCAGTTTTGGGGCCACTGGTGGGGGCAGTGGACCAGGGCACCAGCTCAACGCGCTTTTTGGTGAGCCTAGGGTGACATTTGAGGAGGCGCTGAGCCGAGGCGGGAGCCCAGGGACCTCGGGGCTGGTTTTCTTGTCCCTATCCCGCGCCTTCCCCGACCCCGGGCCCGGTCGCTAGGCAAAGGGTGGAGGCCAAGGCCCCCAGACCGGGACCTGCCACGCTGGAGCTACCCTGCGTGGGCCTGGGGGACCTCGGCCTCTCGCAACCCCCGCGGTCGAGTTGAGCAGCCCTGGCCTTGGTGGTGGAGCCGGGTCACCTACTAATAGGGGACTCCACCCCCAAAGGGAGCTACGACTCGCCGAGCATCCGTGCAGAGCGGCCCGCCTGCAGCCAGGGACAGGTGGCCACATTGACCGCTAGTGCGGGCTTCACCAGGAGCATTTGGCCTGCGGGGCGCAGGACGTCCTTGGATGGGGCTAAAGCTGTGTCACGGCTTTGGTAGACTAACACGGCGTCCTTTGGAGCAGTAGAACGAATATAGTATTGGCGTGGGGATGCGTTGTCATCCTCTCCCACAGAAATTGCAGAAGGTGGAACGCCGGCGTGGGGGGTGGGGGGGGGCGCAGAACACCTTAGGAAAAAGTCACACTACACTGCTTTTACCGGCATCTTTACTTAATTCCGGATACTCGAAAATTTCAATTTCTGATACTTTGCGGGTTACAGATGGTTTTCTCCGTGCTTCACAGCGTAAAATGATAGGAGAATTCTGTTTCCCTTTTTATTTACCATGTATGACAGCAGTTTTATCACAACGGAGTGCTAGTTAAGGGACTCTGCTTATTAATATGTTTTGTGCAATTAGGAAACTTGTTCTTAAAGTGGTGTAGGACTGAGTTTAGTAAGATAAAAGTAATTGAAATAAATGGTTAAGAACTCAAGCTTTCAATGGACATTTGACTCATTTGACAGGTTGATGTAAATATTGAATGACTATTTAGCTCTGTCTTCAAATCATTTTTTCATGCGTTATTTTGTATGTGTATATACTGTGTATATATATATATATGTATACATTATATATGAAGTTTATGTGTTTCTTCCAAGTTCTGTTGAGCTGACCACTTGACTAAAACCTGTATTTGTGCCTTCATTTTGATACTTGTCTCTCTTGTCTAAAGTGAAAAGCTTTCAGTACGATTTTAGTGTGAGTCTCCCTTAATGTTAATGACTTACCCTGGTTTGAGTTACCAAGATGTAGTTCTACTGTCTCTTATATTGCTTATCTTTTGATCACCCAGGGCAGGTTTCACTTTGTCTTATTTTCATATCTTATTTTCACTTTGTCTTATTTTCATACAAATGTAAAGTAATCCTGAATCATAAGTAAAATAATCTGTTTAACTGGATTTGATTAATATATAAAATACACAATCATCATTACCATCTCCCCAATTTAAGAAAGATCTTTAAGACATGTGTTGGGGTGCCTGGGTGGCTCAGTTGGTTAGGCGTCTGCCTTTGGCTCAGGTCATGATCCCAGAGTCCTGGGATTAAGCCCTGCATCAGGCTCCCTGCTCATCAGGAAGCCTGCTTCTCCCTCTCCCACTGCTCCACTGCTTGTGTTCCTTCTCTTCCTGTGTCTCTCTCTGTCAAATAAAATCTTTAAAAAAAAAAGACATGTTTGTTAACTGTGGGTTAATTTTTGAAATCCTATTTAAGAATTACCCACACAATGCCTGCAGGGGCCAGCCAGGTAGAAGAGAGCAGACTCAGGCCAAAGGGGATAGCCTACAGCTGCCAAGCAGGAACACCAGGCAATGTTGCCAGAGCTTCAGATTTTTAAAGAAAAGCTGATAGTCTAGAATTCTCAGTGAAATTTTTCTCTTAAATGTTGGCAACTAGTTCATAAAGCTCAGTCGGGGCCAAACTCAACGTGGTGATCATTCTCAAGTTTATACAGCTTTTGCCCTCTGTGAATATGGGTAAAGAATTTCAGAACTTTGCAGCCTTCCTTTTTAGCAGCCAGCTTTACTGTGCTTGTCTTCCTTTTGACTCTTCACTGTTGACGTCCATGTAGCTCAGCAGTCTTATCTATTGTAGGTCATTCCTCAAATTCTGCTGCCCAAGAGGCATTTTTCTGCATTGGTGGGGAAAGAATTTGTCAACTTCAGGTTATCACAATAATTTGTTCAGTGTGTGATATGAACAACCTAAGCCCCCAGAAGCTGGGTTCTCTTTACTGGGCTCTGTATGGCATGATCTCATTGAGTAAGCTAAGGTGCGAATTCAGATTCCCATCCTGCTTATAGAATGATGCATAAAAGTTGATCAGTTAAGTTTTCTGCTTCTTGAGAAACAAATATGAAGGCATGCCTCACAGGTACATAAAAGATTTAGACATTGTGTGAAGTGGAACAGAACTTAGGAATGGTTTAGCGAAATGTTTTCTTCTTTGGTTATAATAAGGAAAGTGGTTGCTAAACAACTCCCTGCAAAATACAGATAATAGATTTGCTGAATAAGTGCTTCCATTCTAAGGTGATTCCCAGGAGTTGTTCCAGTCGTTTTGTTCCGTCTTGTAATTATGACTCAGAACTCATTGCTTACCTTCTCAGGGAAGAATACAGTGGATGTGAACTGTCATAAGGAACCTTGCAAAGTTAAAGGTGTTTGAACAACTTCCTGACCATTATTCATCAGATTTGCATACCTCATTCCACTTTTATAAGACCCATAACCTCTGCAAGCTTTCTTCTTCCTTTTTCTGTAATAGGAATGTTAGCTTTCTCCAATGATGGACACAAGATTTCTTTATTCATGCTCTTTCATCCGAGCAAATTGCCTCCTCCCCTGTTCCTCATATCTGCTGCCTGAAATTCCAGTCTGCTTCCAAATGGTGCCTTAACTGCCATCTCCTAGCAGGTCTTCCTCAAACCTTTGGAATTTCTACCCCTTCCTATCCTACTTTTCTTAAAACCTCTCTTCCTAGCTCTTATCACCTGCTCTGTATTACAATCATATACCTGCTCTGCTTCGGAGCAGGGACCTCTTTTGAAGTCTTGTTGGTCTCTGTGTTCCTTAAAACATCTTGGTCAACACCGCAAGTGAACATGTGTTTTGTCTACAGGGAGCACTTGCTACGTATTTATTGAAGAGATGTTTATTTCTCTTTAATAGGTAAACTGAAATTTGATTCCAATTTTGTTGTCTTTTTTTTTTTTTTTTTTTTTTTTTACCTTGCCAAAAAATCTTAAAACTTCTTGACTTGGGTATATTTATTTAATTTCTTCTATTTTAGTAGTAGACCTGCCTTTTTAGAACATGGTCACTTCTAGTTGTCAGAGTCCCTCCTGCGACCCTATGCATAGGCTTTGTGCTAAAGGAAGAATTTCATACTTGTCTGATAGGAAAGTGAACTGAGGTTGGCACATGATTACTCAGATTACAGAATAGGAACTTTTTGGAAAGAGAATCAGTGTAACAGGTTTTAAGGAGGGGCCATTTCTTTAGAAGACTATAAAGTTTCAGCTGAAACAGTCAACTTCCTTCTTTAATTTGGTAACTTTGTTTTTCCCCCGATTAAGTTAGATGTTACAAAAAGCAAAGACTTGGAATTTGTTGTGACTTGAAATGTGTTAGATGCAGCAATTCAGGATTTTCCTAGCATTATCTCATTTAATCCTCCTAACAACCATGGTGTAGGTAGTATTATTAGGCTCCTTTCCTGTGCCCAAGGTCACAGAGTAACGGGTGGAACTAGGATTCAAGGTCAGCTCTGTCTCACTCAGAAGCCTGTCCTCCTAATTCCTGCCTTAGGCTTCCCGGCTGCCTGGAGTGCTGTGAAGGGGAGATGAGAGGCTGGGGAAGCCCACTTACCCACCTTTCAGGTGTCCATTCAGAGTACAATCACAGATGAGTCTTCAAGAAAAATATATGTACACATTTGTTTTGCAGTATGTAAAAACAAAACAAAACAAAGCAAACAAAGTTGCCTTTGAATAAGTCTTTCTGGTTTTGATCATCTTGTGACTCAGATTCAGTGGGTTCTGGGCAGGGCTCAGGTGTAGTCACCCTGGATAAGGGTTGCACAAACATTTTGTTCCAGTAGCCCGCATGTCCGAAACATGGCTAGATCTATAGTTCCATGCTTGTTTTGGCACGAACCATTGCCTTGGTCCCAGTTGTTCCATCAGACTTTGAGATCTCCTAAGGCTTAGGGACTGATTTCCACTTTACTTCTTTCATTCGACATACTTAATAAGCACCCATAAGGGGCTGGGAACTCATGAAATTTGGTAAAAACTAATCTGCTTCTAGGTAGGATGAGGCCACTGTTGTGATAAGTTGTGTTTCTTTTGTGTTTTCTTTTTTCCACCAGGTTGGCTTATTTTCTTGCCCATCACCTTACACAAATGGCGAGAACACTGTCTCATCACAGAGCTGCCACCCCCTTGTTCTCTTGTCTCCCATAAGCATTGCATGTTAAGAACTTTCAATTTTGAGCTCTTTAAAGGGCAGGATGGTATCTGTTTTTTCCTCCCCAAAGCCTAACACAGCACTTCACATGTATGTAGTGGGTGCTCCTTACATGACGACATCTGAGCCCTTCAGATGTGTTGACTAGAATTCTAGGATTGGAAGACTAGGAAGGGTAAAATTTGTGGAGGCTTGGAAAAAGTCTAATTTGGCAGCTATAGCTAGAAAAATATAATGTCATTTGCTGTCTTTTCCTTACTTCTGGGCTTGTTGGAAGATGCCAGGATGCCTTTTGTGGTCACGTTGGCAAAGTAATAGATTTGTAGCCAGTATTTTTATTTTAGGTCTTTCAAATTTATGTAGTATCATAGAGTTCTAGAGGGGGAGTTTACATTCCTGAAAAATGTTTTATCACATAGTGAAGCTGAGTGTGGTGTAAAAGTGTAGGCTCGTGGGGAAATCACATGAGGAGGGAAATGAATGTGCATGTTTATGATGGCTCAGTTAGTCATAGGATGAGTGAGCAAGAATAAGTAAATTCATCTTAGGACCCCAAGGGACAGTTTCTTCGTAAGGACAGCATGTTGTCTCTTTACCGCTGTCCTTCTCAGATGAGGAAGGCCTGCATTGTTTGAGAAAGTCCTTCTTAGATAGTTTTTATAAAAGTAATTGTCCTTGTGTCTTCACTTTTTAAGCTCTCTCTCTCCTGAAAAGCTAGAATTGAGTCATGACTTATGCTTAGGGGTGACTAGAGCTGGTAACTTCTAATTCTACCACTTGAAGGCAATAGTATCAGTAGCCCTAATAATAATAATAAGCATTAGTAGTAGCTGCAGCAGTAGTGGTGACATTTTGGGGGTGTATGCTATGTGCCTGCACTGCTAAATTTCTACATTCACTTCTTTCTTCAAATTTTTTAAAATTTTTATGTGTTGAGAGAGAGAGAGAGCATACACACAGACACATGCATGTGTGTACACACAGGAATGGGGAAGGAGCAAGGGGGGGGGGGAGAAGGGGGTGGAAAAAATCTCAAGCAGACTCCCAAGAGAAGCAGGGAGCCCTTTGTAATGGGCTCTATCCCAGGACCCTGAGATCAAGACTTGAGCTGAAGAGTCCAATGCTTAACTGACTGAGCCACCCAGGCATCCCTTAGTATCATTCAGGACTTAAATGGTCAGTATTCCTTTTTTTTTTTTTTTTAAACCTCTCTTCAGTTTGTAATTGCCCTCCCCATAAAACAGAATCTGGAACTGATAAGTGATTCGGGCTTAGAGATGCATACGGTGGCTTTGAGTCCTCAACCTCCATGGGTCAGTTGGACTGCCGGCTGGTTGGCAGTAGTAGCCGCAGTAATAGTAATGGAAATAGTCATGGTAGTACCAGCGGAGGTCTCGTTATTTGGATGTGGACGATGTGCCTGCCCCGTGTGAGATACTTTCCATAAATTCTTCCATTTGATCCTTTGATGGATGGAAAAGTCAAGGTTCAGAAAAAGTTAAAGTCAAACCTCTGACGTGGACAGAACTGGTGATTGACCCTGTACCCCCAGCTCTCTGTACTTCCCGGGCCGGTGCTCTTTGCCTCCGTGTTACACCAAGCATGAAGTTCTCATCCACCATCTCTGACCAACACAAAATTCTGAGAACAGATCCACCTCTTTCTCTCTCTCTCTCTCTCTCTTTAATATATAACCGACATGTAACCTAGTATCAGTGTAATGTGTACAAGTGTTGTTTGATCCATTTATGTATTGTAATACAGTGACCATGGTAGCATTAGTACCTCTGTCATGTCACAGAATTATCATTTCTTTTTTTTTGTGGTGGGTACAATTAAGATCTAGTCTCTTGGCACCTTTGAAGCTTTTAATACAACAGTGTTGGCTCTAATCACTGTGGTGTGTGTTAGAACTCCAGGACTTACCTATCTACTAGTTCCAGGTTTGTAACCAGGTTTGTAATTCTTCAAGCTTACCACCTAAAATAGAAGCAACTGCCCACTGGGCATCTCTCTGTCTATGCCCAAATAACACCCCAGACAGCACATGATCTAAAATGAACTCTGCGATCTCCTTAACCCCTTTGTGTGCCACAATGACCCTTCCTACCCTATCCTGTGTCTTGTAAACACTGCCAATGCTAACCTGTCCCGTCATCCATGAGTGTCCCCTTTTCCTTTACTTCTCCCCCTGCAAACCCTTGATGCAAAGGGAGCCCTCCGCTGTCTCCCCTGGATCCCCACGGACACATGGTAGCTGCTTTCCCCACCTCTGTCTAGCCTCCCATCCCTTCCTAGGCCTACCCGCACTCCCTTCCAGTCCACCTTAAGTCTTAGCCTAGAAGTTACTTCTTTTAATAGCCCGTCTCTCTGACCCCCATGGGTCTGAGTGAGGTGTCCTTTCTCGTTTTATGTCCTAAAACTTGGTATTTGCTGACACTTAATGGAGGACAAAAAGATTGTAATTCGTATTAACATGATTTTGTACTGGAAAAGCACTGAATTGGCATTTAGAAAACTCAGAGTTTTGTCCTGTTGGTGAGTATTATCCAGTCTTCTGGAGCTTACTTTGTAAGTAAATGTTAGGGCTATGGGGTTCAGTTTGTGTCATACATTTGTTTTTTGCCTTAGAACTCCATTGTTAAGCTTTTTTCTTTTTCTTTTTTTTTTAAAATTTTTATTTATTTATTTGACAGAGATCACAAGAAGGCAGAGAGGCAGGCGGAGGCGTCGTCGGGTGGGGCTGATGCCGGAAGCAGGGTCCCTGCTGAGCAGAGAGCCTGATGCGGGGCTCGATCCCAGGACCCTGGGATCATGGCCAGAGCTGTAGGCAGAGACCTTAACCCACTGAGCCACCCAGGCGCCCCGTTAATATTTTTTTTCTGAGGGGGCCTAAAATCTGGAAGCTAATGTCGATAAAATGTGGAATCCGAGGTATGGTGTGGCCCAGAGGCTCAGCTGGAGCTCCCTGTCCCTCCTTTCGAGCTTCTGAAGGGTCCTGGAGATGTAAGGGGCATATTTTGAAAATGAGCTCACAGGATCTCAGCGATGTCTTCCAGGAATTACAGATTCCTTGTGCCTTCAAATGTTCCTTTTAATTAATTTTCTTAAAGAAAGCCTACGACTCTGTGCTGTTGTACATCTGAAGGTTTTTTTTTTTTTAAGATTTTATTTATTTGGCAGAGACAGAGCACAAGTAGGCAGAGAGGCAGGCAGAGGAAGAGGGGGAAGCAGGCTCCCCGCCGAGCAGAGAGCTGGATGTGGAGCTTGATCCCAAGACGCTGAGATATGACCTGAGCTGAAGGCAGAGGCTTAACCCACTGAGCCACCCAGGTGCCCCTGCATCTGACTTTTAAATTCGGTGAATTTCAAATCTGAAAAGGGAGAAAAAAGTGAGGAATATCTGTAATTTTGAGGTTTTTCTCCTTTGCCACCTAATGAGTTTTAAACAATGACTATGCTAGAACTTTTATAAAACAAGCTATATAGCCACCGCCATCTTTGGTTGACAGTAGCTTTTGAAATCTGCTAGAAAACATCAGACTAGCATTCTTGCTACTGGGCGTTGTGTTCTCACATAGAGTTCATAACCATCCAGGCAGAAAGTACTGTGAAGCATTGTTAGTTAGCCTTCTTCGTACATTTGTCTATCTGCAGACAGACAGACAGTCATTAAAACTCTTCACATGGGGGCGCCTGGGTGGCTCAGTGGGTTAAAGCCTCTGCCTTCGGCTCAGGTCATGGTCTCAGGGTCCTGGGATCAAGCCCCGCATTGGGCTCTCTGCTTAGCGGGGAGACTGCTTCCCCCTCTCTCTATCTCTGCCTGCCTCTTTGCCTACTTGTGGTCTCTGTCAAATAAATAAAAAACAACAACAACAACAACAAAAAAACAAGAAAAACCTCTTCATATGAACCTAGATGTATGAGAAAAATAGTACTGCAGAATTTCACCATCCTGTATAATAGCCACTAGCCACATGTGGCTATTGCCCACTTCTGATGTGGTTAGTCCAAATTGAGACGGACCATAAGCAAAAAATATATATTAGATTTCAAAGACTTGCTTCTAAAAGAAGTAGCAGGTCTCATTAATAGTTTTTGCTGTTGATTACTTGTCAGAATGATAGTTTTTTAGCTATAGTGACTTAAATAAAACATTAGTTAATTTCACCTGCCTCTTTTTACTGTTTTTTTTTTTTTTTTTATGAAAAAACTTAAAATTACGTAAGTGTTTGCATTGTATTTCTCTTGGACACTGCTGCAGTAAGCAAGTTGATGATTCTAAAAATAGGAAACCTAGAAAGTGTGCCACAAATTTGGAAGTGTTGCACAGGGTCAGCTCCTAAACCTCTAGAGATGGTATCTATATTCTGCGCAGTTTCAGAACTCTGAAAGAGTAAGGCGGTCCAGGCTCCATCCTGTTACATCCAAATGGTTTGTGATCACCAGCATCGTGGTCTAATAAGCCAGATGGAATTTTCCAAAATCCTTCCTTTTTCTCTGCCTATTCCAAAGGCCTACAAATCCATTAGTGTCAGGAGTCCTGAAGTTAGCCTAGTAAAAACTACTAGATGATGGAACAGGGATCCTACTCCATTCAGAGCCCCACAGGTCTGCTGTTGCGGTCTTTGTGAATCCAGCCAACCAGAAGGGACACCTTGTCTCCTAACCCAGAGTCCTTTGGGGATTTATGAGTAGATCCTGGGAGTCCTAGTAGTATGGATAAAAATAATAGAACTGTTGTTCCCTATTGGAGATTTCCTATCACATAACCATTTCTCGTTTGATTTGGTAATTTTCTTCCAATAAGTACCGGGTAGACCATATTTTTTCAGGCATTTCAACAAATGTTTATTGTAAGCCCTATGCCAGGCACTACTCTAGGCCCTAGAGATAATTCAAAATAAAACAGAACAAATGTAGTGAACATCCTACAGATACACCCTAATGCTAAGTTGTAAATTAGAGGGATGATATTTGGGATTCTGTCAAGTGCCTTTTATTTATGACATGTCAAGTTAACTTTTGACTTGTAGGATATTTTATCTCTTCCAAGGACTTGAGAATTTACCTTATTGCTTTCATCACGTCCTCCCAAAAGGAAGATAGCGTGCTGGGGAGGGATGGCAGCAGCTGCTCACGGTGTGTTTTCTCTTCTTACTTTCCCTTTCATAGACTGCATTGAGCAGGTAGTGTTCTCCCACAGGAAACCTAGGCATGGAAACGCTTTCTTAACTAATTGGATGTAACTTCACCACTGTAATTACAGTGATTTCGGAAGTTGAGTTTAATTAAAATAGGAATCCCGACTCTGAAAGCCTAACGACTCTGGTACTCAAGTATAGGTTCACACACGTGAAAAAGAGTGTATAAGAGAAAAGTTGGCCAAGTTTTTTTTTTTTTTTAAGATTTTATTTATTCATGAGAGACAGAGATGTGGGTAGGCTTAGGCAGAGGGAGAAGCAGGCTCCCTGCTAAGCAGAGAGCCCGACCTGGGGCTCGATCCCAGGACCCCAGGATCATGACCTGAGCCAAAGGCAGAGAAGCTTAACTGAGTGAGCCACGTATGCGCCCTAAGTTTTATTTATTTTTTTTCTGAGTATTGTTTTAGCAGTAGTAAAATTGTGAAGGATTGTACAGCACTTCTTTGGTAGCTTTCATCCATTGGTTTAAATGTTTTTTTTTTTTTTTTTAAGATTTTTTTATTTATTTATTTGACAGAGAGATCACAAGTAGACAGAGAGGCAGGCAGAGAGAGAGAGAGAGGGAAGCAGGCTCCCTGCTGAGCAGAGAGCCCGATGCGGGACTCGATCCCAGGACCCTGAGATCATGACCTGAGCCGAAGGCAGTGGCTTAACCCACTGAGCCACCCAGGCGCCCGGTTTAAATGTTTTGTACCAAGGGGTGCCTGGGTGGCTCAGTGGGTTAAGCCTCTGCATTTGGCTCAGTTTGTGATCTCAGGGTCCTGGGATCGAGTCCCGCATTGGGCTCTCTGCTCAGCGGGGAGCCTGCTTACCCTCTCTGCTGCCTGCTGCTCTGCCTATTTGTGCTCTCTGTCAAATAAATAAAATCTTAAAAAAATTTAAATGTTTTTACCAAAGGTCAAAAATTCATGACAGGTATGTCACACGGAGCACTTCGCCGGATAGGACAGGAAACACTTTTGCCCTGTTGATAGGGCTCTGTTTTTACCTTTATGAGAGCTAGATGCATTGCTGTGCTTCCCTTTGAAGGAATTTGTGCAGTGCCCTTCTCTGCCTGGGCATCTATGACTCTGTGTCTCTGTATCCAAGATGGAAGCAGGATAGAACCTTACAACGTCATCATCAGCGTTTTACCGCCTCTCTCTTATTCTTGGTTTTCCTATTCTCTCTTGAGATCCATGCTCATTAATTGGTTGATGTATTCAGTTTCCTACATCTGGAGTGAATTTTGTTTTGTTTTGTTTTGTTTTAAGAATAAGGAATTGTCCCTTTAGCTTCGTGTCCAATAGATTTCTCTTTATTATGACTCTATCTGAAGAGAAGGTAGAACATCCTGTATGGCCTTAAAACTGATCAGACTTTTTCTGTCAGTGACTGAGAACTTGTTGCTGAAAAGCTCTGAACACCTTTGCTCTCTACGTGCATTTTTACCCTAACATTGTAATATGTTTTTCAGGTTTTCAATTCAAAAACAGCCGAACTACTTAGTCATCATCAAGTGGAAATAAAACAAGAGTTTCCAAGAGAAGGGTATGTTTCCTGCTTTAATACATAAAGATACCTGATGTTTATTAATCCATCTCCCCTTACAAACCTTCTGGCCTTGTAAAGCAAACTTGACCAAACCCCTCCTGAGAAGTGAGAGAGAGGTTTTAGTCGAGGAAAGAAGTAATACCTTGGTGGCCCAGCAATAATAGTGATTGATGACTTGGGAATTCAGTGACAGGAAAGGAAGGGATAATAAAGTAAAGGAGTATTAAATATCAGAAATCCCGCACTGACTTTGAAAGCATTTAGTTCTCCGTTCATCCTTGGCGAAACACTGCTTTGCTGATTGGAGTGTAAGCATTCACATCTCTTACCATCTAATGCTAAAGTTATCCTTCTTGGGAATAATGTGCGTATGTAGTAGCTGTGATTAAATAGAATGTTAAGTGTATTGTTTAGAATTTAATGATGTTTATGATGTACCCACTTGGAAAAACTGTGGCAGTTTCTTATGAAATCAGCCATATATCTACAGTTTCTGCTCTTAGGAATTTATCCAAGAGAAATGAAAGCAGAAAGCATATGGCTATAGAAAGGCATACATGAATGTTTATAGCAGCTTTATTCATAATACACCAAACTGGAAATAACCCAAATGTCAGTCATCTGTGGAATGAATAACAGTGAAATACCGTGAGGCAAATTTTAAAATGTGAACTGATGCATGCAACAACATGGTTGACTCGCATTAGTATCATGAAACATGAAAAAAGCTGAACACAAAGGAGTACGAACTACATGCCTATATCTGAGATACAAGAAGAGACTAAAGTAAGATGATAGAAATCCAGAAATTGGTTGCCTGTGGAGTATGTGATTGACTTGAAAGAAGCATGAAAGAACTTTTCAGGAGTGATAGGAATAATTCTATATCTTGACTGACTGGGGTATTGGTTAGATGGATACATACATTTGTTAAAATTCAAGAAATCGTGTACTTTCGATCTGTTTATTTTACTTTAAAATTTAATGGTTTTAAGAAAATAAAAAAACTTGATGCCCTACCAAATTTTGGTATTTTCTTTCCATGAAAAGTGTTCTTGTTCATTTTAGAAAATTACTTTTAATAGTAAAAGCTATTGATACGGTCCCAACATTAGAATGACTGTCCACAGGCCTAATCCCAGTGCAGTTTGGAGAGAGAGCATCTGGGTCTTAAAGAGACAGAAGTTAGAAGTATGTGGAAGGAAGTTAGGTTTTTAGAAAAAGAATTTAGAGAATTCAAAGCTCAGGAAAGCATGGCAAGCTCAAGGAAGACCAAGAAAAAAGGCACTTGGAATTCCCTTGTACTTGCAGATTGTAGGGTAGGATTTTTAAAATTTGGGGTCCTTTTTACTTGTGGTTTTCCTTAATTGTCATTTGTTTTTTCCACATTTCTCTTCCGTGTCATTTATTATGAGACTTTTATCTTTCCGAAGTCCTCGTACCTTACCAAAATGGCACTGCATTGGGTCTGAAAACTGCAAGCAATCCCTTGTCTACATGAGATAATTACTGGGAGAAATGTAAATTTTTTCCCTAAATTTTCACAAAATAACTTGGGAGAAAAATAGCAAAAGAGATTAGTACACTTCTTTTCCTTTTGCTTCATAAATAAATAAGTACATACCCAAATAAATAAGTAGATCAATCAGTCCCTCCATCCCAAGATTCATACATATATTTCACTCTACTTAGAAATAGCTAGTAACTAGTGAAAACATGTAGATGGTTTATTAAAATTCATCAGAGCCACAGGATGTAAAGAATTGGGGAACTCATTTCTTACTGGATTTGAAAAAGTTATTTAAAGTAGGTAGAGTGTCTGCGATTTGTGGCCATTACTTGCCATCTTTCAAATGATTAATTGCTATTGGAAGAATAAGGAAAACACAAGGGAATAGACTGGGGTTTATAATCATTTGTTTAGATTTTTGTTGATTCATGCACTAGTCACACCCTCATACGTGCACAATTCTAGCGACATATGTATTGCTTTCTTGTGGACTAACCAAATACATTCTTTTGTTCAAAGATGGGTGGAACAAGATCCTAAGGAAATTCTGCAGTCTGTCTATGAGTGTATAGAGAAAACATGTGAGAAACTGGGACAGCTCAATATTGATATTTCCAACATAAAAGGTATTTGAATAGAATATTTTTCTCCATGTATTATTATCTCAATCAAATTTGTACATTGCTTTATTCAGCACATAACCGAGTGCCTGTGCAGTGGCAAGCATCTCCGTGTGAACCCAGCATGCGATAATAAATGAAAAGATGAGAGGTCCCTGTTCTCATGAAGCTTTTATTCCAGTGGGTGTGAGCCCAACAATAAGAGGAGACAACTACAAGCTGATCTCAGATACTAAGAAGTCCCATGCAGAAGCTCAAACTGGGTGATACAGTGCGGTGTGCCTGGAAAGGCTTACTTTAGTTTGGATGGCTAGAGAAGCCCTTTCTGAGGAGGGGACACATTTGCTAAGGTCTCAAAAGCCAAAAGGGGCCAACCATGAGAATAACTGGGAGAAAAAAGTTTGAGGAAAAGGAAGCAGCATGGGCAACGGTCCTGAGGTGGGAATAAGCTTAGTGTATTTCTGGGTCAGAAAAAGGCCAGTGTGTCAAAAGTGGAGTAAAAGAAGGATAAGCGCAGAGGTGCACCCGGGGTTTCAGTAGGAGCAGAAATTGGGGAAACAGATAGGGCCTTGTCAGCCATGGTTAGGAGTTTGGGTGTTACTCTTAGTATTACAGGGAGCTGGCCATGAGAAGGTTTTAAGCAAGGTGAGAGGATGGCAGTTTGCAGACTGTTTCCTCACTACAGTGTTGAGCTTTGTGGTTAAGTCATGAAGGTCTGAGTGTGTGGACACAGGGAGACCAGTGTAGAGGCTGCTGTGGAAGTCCTGAGAAAAGAGGATGGTGACTTGACTGACAGTGGTAGCAGGGGAGGCCGACAGAGGGGGCAGAACTTGATAGTGTATTGGAAGTTAGGATAATAGAGTAGTGCTGTGGAGGGAAATGATGGGTCAAAGACGATGCTTGGGGTTTTTGCTGGAGCTCCCTGATAGATTGGGGAACAGCTGGGGGTGGGAGATTGGAATCAAAGCATTTTAAGAGAATCTCCCTGAAATAATTGAGAGTGTTAGATCACTACAGATCTCTATTAATTCCAAATAGTTTTATTGTTTTTAAATTATTTATGAGAGAGAGAGAGAGAGCACACCCAGCCAAGGGGAAGGGCAGAGGGAGAGGGAGAATCTCAAGCAGACTCCGCCCATTGAGCCGCCCAGGCACCCCCTTAGCTAGTTGGACCTTACGTAAGTAAGGGCAACTCTCAGTTCCAAGTGATGGTGCCTTGATTCACATCACATTGGCTCTGAGATTTACTAACACTCCTGAGTCGACACTTCAATTACTTACTTATTTTGGTAGAGATGCTGGGGAGAACCTTTGAATTTTTTTTTCAGACTTTCATCTATTTGTATAAATAAAACTTACTTTAAAAAGACTGGACGGGGCACCTGGGTGGCACAGTCGTTTAAACATCCAGCTCTTGGTTTCAGCTTGGGTCGTGGTCTCAGGGTGGTGAGATCAAGCCCCGCATCATGCTCTCTGCATCATGCTCTCTGCTCAACAGAGAGCCTCCTTCCCCACCCCACCCCCCGCACCACACCCCCTGCCTGCCTCTCTGCCTATTTGTAATCTCTGTCAAATAAACACATAGAAATCTTTAAAAAAATTTTAAAAATAAATTAAAAAAAACCCGAGAGCATTTTTTTCAGTGATTACATTCTCTTGTATCAAATGTAGTTACCATACTGTTAAAGAGAAACCCCCCACATCTGCTGCCTGGCCCTGCTGAACATATCCACACACATTTCGGTCTTCTCTCTACTCCGGGCGGGAGCAGTGTCTTAGAACGACTAAGGTGTCTTAGAAAGGCACCTTGTTCTCCAAAACCACTTCCCAGCTGTGGCTGCATCTCATTTCCAAGTGTTAACAACGTGCCTTAAGCACACATTTTTCGGAGGCTGTTTTTCTTACAAAGCTTTAGACCTCTTCCCACACAGCACTTTTAGTGGCCCCAAAGCCTTCCTCCAGGGCTCTTACTATTTCACTTCTGGTCGTTTTTGGGTTTGGTTTTTTTTTTTTTTTCCTAAAAATGTGTTCCAATTATAAATTAGGATTTTATTTTTAATAATTTTTAAGTGGGCTCTAGGGCCAGCATGGGGCTGGAACTCATGACCCCAATATCAAAGAGTTGCATGCTCTACTAACTGAGCCAGGGAGGTGCTCCTGATTTTATTTTATTTTATTTTTGTATTTTTTATACATTTTTAAAAAGATTTTATTTATTTATTTGACAGTGATCACAAGTAGTCAGAAAGTCAGGTGGGGTTGGCGGGGTGGGGGTGGGGGGGCAGGCTCCCTGCTGAGCAGAGAGCTGGATGTGGGGCTCCATCTCAGGACCCTGAGATCATGACCTAAGCCGAAGGCAGAGGTTTTAACCCACTGAGCCACCCAGGTGCCCCCTTTTTTATACATTTTATTAAAAATATTTTTTATTATTCATTTGAGAGAGATAACAAGAGCACAAGCATGAGCAGGGGGAGAGGCAGAGGGAGTGGCAGAGGAAGAGGGAGAAGGAAACTCCCTGCTGAGCAGGGAGCCCGGTGTGGGACTCGATCCAAGGACCCCAGGATCATGACCTGAGCAAAAGGCCAACTGAGTGAGCCACCCAGGCGCCCCCTGGTTTTATTTTTTTTTTTTTAAGATTTTATTTATTTGACAGAGATCACATGTAGGCAGAGAGGCAAGCAGAGAGAGAGAGAGAGGGAGGAGGAAGCAGGCTCCCTGCAGTCCCCTGATGTGGGACTCTATCCCAGGACCCTGAGATCATGACCTGAGCTGAAGGCAGAGGCTTAACCCACTGAGCCACCCAGGCAGCTCCCCCTGGTTTTATTTTTAAATAATTGTGCCTACGGTCCTTAATTCTCCCAACAGTTATAACAACCAGCAATATTTATAAATGCTTTTTCTAAGTATATTTTCTTAACTGTCATAACTTTTCACAGACAGTGTCAAGCAAAACTGAACCAGAGATTGTGAAGTTAGCATTTAACTAGTTAATTTTACTTGCAGCACTCATTGTTGAGAAAAATATCTACCAGGAAAGAATATACAGGTGAAGCATGAACCTCCTAGATACAATGTACTACATTGCGTTTTATATATGCCATTGATGATAGTACTTATAATTAAAAGACTGTGGGGCCAGGAAATTATATATATTTTATACATGTAACTGTCATATGCTCCTAAATGGGAGATAGACCAGGATGGAGAATTATAGAACCTGAATGTGTAATTCTGAGAAAAACAGAATTAAATTTAGGCACGATTTTTTTTTTTAATTTTTAACGATTTTATTTATTTGTCAGGGGGAGAGAGAGAGAGGAAAGAGCATACAAGTGGGAGCGGCAGGCAGAGGGAGAAACAGGCTCCCTACCGAGCAAGGAGCCGGATTCTGACTGCTAGTTCCAGCACACACACTTCTCTTAATAGTGCCTAGTTTTATGGGATGCCTGGGTGGCTCAGTTGGTTGGGCGTTTGCCTTTGGCTCAGGTCGTATCTCAAGGTCCTGGGATTGAGCCCTACATTGGGTTCAAGCAGGGAGCCTGCTTCTCCCTCTGGCTCTGCCACACTGCCCCTGCCTATGCTTGTGCTCTCTCTTCTCTGTCAAATAAATAAAAATTTAAAAACCTTTAAAATTTTTATTTATTTATTTTAGGGAGAGAGAGTGAGCATGCACAAGCACAAGTGCGGGGAGGGGCAGAGGGAGAGAAGCAAACTCCCCGCTGAGTAGGGAGCCCAACATGGGGCTTGATCTCCAAACCCTGAGATCATGAGCTCAGTGGAAATCTTGAGTCTGGTGCCAAATCAACTGAGCCACCCGGGTGCCCCAGAAAATTTCCTTTAAAAAAAACAAAACAAAATAATACAGGGGTGCCTGGCTGGCACAGTAGGTAGAGCATGTGACTCTTGATCTCAGGGCCATGAGTTCAAGCTCCACGTTAAAAAAAAAAAAAAAAACCTTAATAAAGTGCAGAGGATTTTAGGGTAAAGTGACAGGAAGTTAGAACACTGAAAAAGTTCAGAGGTACTGCATAAGGCCTGTGTGCCCTGAGTAGAAACCAGTAATGGAGACGTATTTATGACTGCAGGAGAATTCCTGAGAAGCTCTTTTGCTGGACTTTGACTGTCTGCAAAAAAAGCAGTAGTTACTTGGCACAAAGGAATCAAGTTAAGATAGAAGGGAAAGAAGGAATGGTCAGGGGGGATCCTGTGACTAATGAGGCAGATAGAATATAGCCCTAGATTGCATTCTAAATATAAGTTAGAGTGAGCCAATAAAGAAGGGTAGCCCAAAGGGCAGAGGATAGTGACTCAGAGACTGTAGCTAAGTGAGCAAAAATTAACCTAGTGGGGAGGAATAGGAGATTTTACTGGACCATGAATTCATTGTGATCCCACAGTGTAAAGTTGTCACTAAAACTATCATGTTCACAGTATTCCATTGCTGAGGTCCCACTGAGTTCTCTGGCCTCTGTTTTGTCCTCAGTACTGCTGGGCAATTCCTTTATGGGTCCTGCTATACAACTATTAGTCCACTCTTTTCCTCAATAATATTGATGACAATGAGGGGCACTTGGGTGGTGCAGTCGATTAAGTGACCAAATCTTAGACGGCTCAGATGGGATTGACCCCTAAGTCAGGCTCCATGCTCAGTCTGGAGTCTGCTTGAGAGTCTCTCTCTCTCTCTACCCTTCCTGCTTGTACTTTCTCTATCTCTAAGATAAATTAATTACTTAAAAATAATATTGATGACAATGAATGGAAGCAGTAAGGAGCATTTACTGAGCAGTTACTATGTGCTGGGCACTATCATAATAAGCATTAACCTAGGGGTTCCTCATTGTAACCCTGTTAGGTGAGAACTATTACCTCCATTTTGCAGAAGATGAAACAGATTGAGATCCAGGGTCATGCTGCTAGGAAACAGGAATTCGAATTTGAACCCTAGCAGTCTGGTTTCAGAGCCTGAGCTCTAATTAAATAGTGCCGGAAACCCTATGATCTTATTTTGCTTGAGCTCATTTGAGCAGATAACCTTGTGTTCTACTTCAGAGAACATTGAGGCTGTGGGGGCTTAATTCCTCATTTCCTATTCCTGTACTTACCTAGAACTCTTACCCACTTCCCCACATCCCAAGGAAAGCAATAGCCTTTTGTCTTCTTGAGGCTCCTCCCTCCACCTGTGCATTAATCTCATCCCCTCCTGTCACTACAAGAATCAAGACCGTGTCCAATTGATTTCTAGCTCCCCTGCTCCCCCAACCACATTCTCCTTTGTTTTCCATCTTTATTCCTACAAATATTAGTGTCTTCTGATATTAAGGAAATGCCCCCAAATCTCTTCCTTTTACCCTATGCCTTGAAGTTTCTTGAAGTAAAGACTGTCAGTCATCTTTGTACCCTTAGAAGAGATGTTCTGGTAAGTAAATTTGCTTTGGATATAGGTTATTTAGATAAACTATTAGCTAGACTCTCTAAGAAAAAAAAAGAAAGGGCTCCAATAAATAAGAAATGAAAGGGAGGAAGTTACAACTGATACCAAAGAAACACAAAGCATTGTAAGACAATGCTATGAACAATTATAAGTCCATAAGTTGGACAACCTAGAAGAAATTGATATATTCCTGGAAACCTGCAGTCTTCCCAGACTGAATCATGAAGAAATAGAAAACCTGAATAGGCTAAACATAAGTGAAGAGCTTGAATCAGTAATCAAAAACTAAACAAAAAGGCCTCTGCCCAGCAAAGGAAACCATCAACAAAATAGGCAACCTACTAAATGGGAAAATGTATTTGCAAATCATAATATCTGATAAAGGGTTAATATCCAAAATTACAAAGAACTACAACTCAATAATAGCAAACAAACAGTCTGATTAAAAAATGATCATGGGACCCAAATGTCATTTTTCCAGAGAAGTCCTACAGATGGCCCACAGCATATGGAAAGATGCTCATCATCACTCATTATCAGGGAAGTACAGATCAAAACCACAGTGAAATATCCCATCACACCTATCAGAATGGCTGTTATCAAAAAGACCATGACAGCCATTAGGGAGGATGTGGAGGAAGGGGAACCATCATGCTCTGTTGATGAGAATGCAAACTGTACAGCCACTGTGGAAAACAGTATGCAGGTTCCTCAAAAAAGTAAAAATGGAGCTACCATATGGGAATGAAAACACTAATTCGAAGAGATAAACACACCCCTTTGTTCATTGCAGTTATTCACAATAGCCAAGACAGGAGCACCCATAGTGTCCATTGATGGATGAATGGAATATCCAGTGGAATATTATTCAGCTATGAAAAATGAACTCTTGTCATTTGTGACCACATAGATGGACCTTAAGCGTATGCTAAGTGAAATAAGTCAGAGGAAGACAAACACTGTAGGACTTTACTTTTATGTGGAATTCAAAAAACAACACAAAACTCATAGATGCAGAGAACAGATCGGTGGTTGCTGGTGGGAGGGGGGCAAAATGGGAGAAGGGAGATGAAATACAAACTCCAGTCATAAAATAGGTAAGTCATGGGGATATATTGTACAGCGTGGTGACTATAGTCAACAGTATTGTATTGCATATTATGTAACTTTGTATGCTGACAGGATACTAGATTTACTGTGATCTCTTTGCAGTACATACACCTACCCAATTCTATTGTATACCTGAAACTATGTTCTGTGTCAGTTATAGACCTCAGTAAAGTACATATATTGTTCATTTTCCATAGGCCTGTTACACACAAAATCTCCTTAAAATAAAATCTAAGTAATTACTTTTTAATTTAGATTTTAGTGTATTGTTTTAAAGATAAATGGTTGTTTTGAGCTTTAAAAAGAATTATTTAGCACAAGGGAACTATTGGTCCTCCTCAGGTCTCTGCTGGTCAGAACATTCCTATCATGTTTTATTCTGGATGTACAATTTGAACAGTACAGACAGAAAGTTGTGTGTTCCTAGGGGTGATGGTGAAGGGATTTTAAATGATGCCACATGGAAGGGTGGATGTCTGGCTCTGTCGGAGAGCATCTGATTCTTGATCTTGGGGTTGTGAGGTTGAGCCCCATGCTGGGCTTAGGGATTACTTAAAATAAAAATAAATAAACCATGCCATATGGTGGGAGCAGTGGAAGGAAATTAGACTGTTTAGCTTACACAGGGGAAGAGAAGACCTGGGGGGCAATATAGCTGCCTCAAGTTTGTGAAAAACTTGCACGTAGGAGAAGTATTAACCTTATACCATATATCTGCAAAGCCTGTAGCAGAGATCTGTAGGTGAAAACTAAGGAAGAGGATTTTTTTTAAAATAACAAAGTTGTGAATAAAGATTGGTCTGCCTCGAGAGAGGTAGTATTTTATCACTAGAAGGGCTGTCCGAATGGTCACATGCTGAATGGTTTTCGGGGAAATTTAAGAGGAAGACCTATTATTGATTATAGAGCCTTTAAAGTCAGTTCTCACCTTACACTCCAGAGAGTTCGATCCTTCAGCCTGATGTGTTCAACCCAGGCTGCGTGGTACAATCACTTGGAGAGTTGTAAAGGAAAAATACTGATGTTCAGATCCTACCCCAGTCTGTTAAATTGGAATGTTTGGGTCATGGCCTGGGCACTGATATTTTTCTTAAAAAGCTCTCGGGTTGGTTCTGATGTACAGCCGAGTCTGAGAACCTCTGCTAGAGCTGAATCAAGCTGAATTGAATAAAATGGCATGGGTTAGTATTTTTACCTAGAATAACTACGACTACAGTGTTTGAGTTGTGTGAAGGTCAGTGCAATGTAAATGCCATCACATACTGTATTTATGCCTTACTCAAATTCATATGTCTTAGAACATATTCCATTACGGAAACAATTTCTGAAGAACCACAATAGGAGGTTGCCCACTGTGAAGGATTTTATCTGTAGTTGTTTTCTTAAAATGTAGGTGTGCGCGTGCCCCCAGAGGGAAATTGCCTATAACACTTCATAAGTAAATGGATGAGGTGATTATTGGTCTCCATAGAATAATGAATTGGGTATTGTAAATTTGAAATTAGTGCATTCCCTTTTTTATAAGGTCACCTGGGAGCCTTTCGTTTGGATACAGACCTGGGTCCGTGTTGTTGTGTGCTTGTAGTGAAGTGCGGAGCAGTCTTGCAGAAATACAGAGAAGCACTTGACAGTGAGTGTTTACTTCTCCCAGAGCTGCTCACAGACAGTATATTCATTGCCACTACAGAAGTGTCAAGCGTTTTTTCAAATTGTTAAGTTTCGTTATGCTTGTTAAAAAAAAAAAAAAACACACATGAGAACGATTCTCCTGAAGTAGTTTTCTACTTGTTTAATTTATATTCCCTTCTGTTTAATCTTCTCTTTGAAGCTATTGGTGTTAGTAACCAGAGGGAAACCACTGTAGTCTGGGACAAGTTAACCGGAGAGCCTCTCTACAATGCTGTGGGTAAGCTATTGTTCATGGATGTCAAATGCAAGGCCTTTCTCCACTTGCAAGCACTGTCCCCCCTGAAATGTGTGGCTGAGAAAGCATGCAGCCTTGTTTCCTGTATTCGGATGGGATGGCCAGAATAGTCCTCTAAGAAATGAGTTGTTCTCTATTTGCCACTTCAGGTAGTTATTGACATCTTGAATCACATCTTTCTCTTACTTTCTCCTTTTCCTGATTATTTGTATTATACAAATGGTTCAGCATTACCACAAATGTTTCACAGTCCCTGCTGTTCCTGATGCCTAGAAGAGATCACGCCTCCTCCCCTGAAAAATCAAAATTAACACATGTTCACAGTCATCTCTCTGTGAGGTACTTGTGTACTTGTTCTTCCCATCTAGTAATTGGAATTGACTCATCTGAGGTTATGAAAATAAAATCTCTACATTTTAGCTCCTTCTGCTACACATCAGGCTATTTCAGCAGGGGTTCAAAAACTCAAAATTGCAAATAACACCAACATTAGGTATCACATCTTACTTAAGTGTGAATGACCATGAGTATAATGTAGCATACTCTTCGCACGTGACATTTGGGTGGTAAATGACACTGTCAGTTGCTAAAAGGAGAAGTTTGTTGTAAATATACTGTCACTGAAATGCATCATTCTGTTCACAAATAGTAAAACACAAGTTTTTGTCAATAAAATGCCAGGTTGTGAGGTGGGGAATGGAGGCAGAAGCAGAGATGGGATGATTTCTAGAGTGACCTGTTTTTACTTGATAGTTATTTGAGTAGTATAGTTTAGTATTGATTGGGAGAAAGTGATATTCAAGCAGAAAATACACTAAAATGGTGCCTTGTAAGAATAGCATGAAACCTTTAGAAAAAACCTTAATAAAAAATTAAGCTATTTAATGTTACTGTGTTATCAGAGACCATTTAGTTTGTCTTCTGTACTTGTTATAAAAAAATTAAAGGCTCAGAAATGTCAAAGAATTGCAACCATAGGTCTGTTACACAAAAGTACATGTTTTAAATCTTTATTTTGTTTTCATTCTCATGAGCAAATCATGTTGAATACAAGTAAAGCAGGACATTACAATTTTCATGACTGATATCCAGGGGGTACTCTTTCACGGATCACTATTTGCCAACTTCTTGAACTAGTTAGGGTTTTACTCCCCCCCCCGCCCCCCGTACCGAAAAGGAAGGACCTTCTCAAAGGAGCCAGAAAGTTCCTGTTAAACTCTAACTTTGAATTGTAAAAATGCAACTTTGGACTTTGAGTTGTCATTTTAAAATAATGCAACTAGGTTAGTTGAAGTTATACTTAAAGTAAAAGAGTTAAGTAAAAATTTTATCAGAAATACTTTCTTTTTTTTTTAAATTTTATTCATTTATTTATTTAGACCGATGGAGATCACAAGCAGGCAGAGAGGCAGGCACAGAGAGAGGAGGAAGCATCCCCCCCCCCCAGGAGAGAGCAGAGAGCCCATCGCGGGCCAATCCCAGGACCCTGGGATCATGACTGGAGGCAAAGGCAGAGGCTTTAACCCACTGAGCCACCCAGGGGCCCTTTCTTTTCTGATGTGCTTATGTACTCGTTTCCTCTTCTTCTACCATTGTCCCTCTGTGCCCCATCCTATGTGCTTTTCAGTACTAATTTCTACTGCATCTGTAGAATGTGAAGAACTTTTTTCAATCCTGAGCCAGGCTCTTGTCTGAGAACTTATGTGTTTGGTGCTATACTGGGTGTATTATAGAGGGTATGAGTTATTGGCCAGTTTTATAAACATTTTGTAACCTAGTTTTGGTAAGAGACTAATACAAAATTAGGGAATCATTGATAAACTATGCTGCTAAAATGAATAGGAATTAGAGCAAGTGCATGTTAGTATGGATTTTTAATTTGGACATACTGTTGGGGGAGCTTGAACTCTGTCCTAGACCTTGAAGAATGTGTTGGATTACATTAGGAAAAATGAAAAATGAACGCTAGCGTGAACAAGTTATGAAAGTGAAAATGTCTAAACATACCTCACCAGAGTGAAGAGACTGATCAGATTTGCAGATAGGATGACTTATTTATTAGTTTTAATAGAACTAGCAGTGGTAATAATGCTCAGTAAGTCCTAACATTACTGTGTACTACACATTGTGCTAAACACTTTGCCCATATTATTTAATCTCAATGATCCCAAAGCAGGTTTTACATGCCTTTTCTTACAAATGAATTATGGGGGAAACAGCTACATAACTTGTCCATTGCCATATAGCTGTAAGTAGAGGTAAAGCCACAGTTTGAACATAAGTCTCTCCAACACTCAAGTCTGTGTTCTTGTTTGGTTAAAAAGGGTTTGGTGAGGATATGGAGGGCACTGAAAGCCATACACTGGGTAATATGGGACAAAATGAGTAATAAAGGAGAGTTACCTTCCCATATGGTGGAATGGGTTATTTCAAATGCACCTCTTGAGAACAGCTCGAGAAGTTGTACAAAACAAAATAAAACTGTCTGAGGGACTGGAAGGCTACCAAGGCAGTGAGGAATTATGGGAACAAAATCCAGGAGCGAGGGAAAGCCCAGAGAGATAAGCCTGGCATTTGTTGCTGCTTATTCCTTAGAAATACTTGTAGATTCTAAGAGTGGTATCTGAGGCTAAGTAGCATTTTCATAGGTTCATGGAAATAGGGAGGCAAAAGGTAGGCTGGCAGGAGTAGAGATGAATGTGGGCAAAATCTTGGAACTGTGAAGGGCCACCCCTTGAAGTAAGGTAAAGTAGGAATATACTACCCATCACAGGACTTAGAGCCCAGATTCAAGTAAGTTACAGCACTGAGTGGATTATGGTGATCTAAGATTGCTAATGCGCTTAGCCTAACTTCCTTTCAGAAACAAAAATGAACCCTTCCTGGAGGAAAATTATCTCTAGAATTTTTCGTATATGATTTCTAGTTTTCTATAAAAAATAATTAAGCATACAAAACAAGACATGGCTAAAAACCAACAGAAACAACCTTAGAAACCAACCCATAAGAAATCCTGATATTGGAGTTACCAGACTTTAATCATAATCAACATGTTCAAGGAATCCCTTGACAGGATTGATCATCTTAGCCAAGAGTTGGAAAATTAAAAACAAATTCTGGAACTGTATTAAAAACTCAGTTGATGAGTTTTACATCAGATTAGACACAGTTGAAGATGAATTAGTTGACTGGAAGAGAGATCAGAAGTAAATATCCAGACTAGAGCACAGGGAGACAAAGGTTTAGAAAACCAAAAAGAATCTGGGAGAAAGATGGGGTAAGGTGAGGAGGTCTAACATACTTGTAATTGGAGTCCCAAGAGAAAAGGAGAGTGAAAGGGTAAGGTTTTTCAAAACTGATGAAAGATACAGATTCAGGAAGCACTGTGATTCCCAGGCAAGATAAATACACAGAAAGCCATATGTAAACATATGCGGAGACCTGAAGATAAAAAGAAAAACTACGCAGCCAGAGGTTATGACCTTCAAGAGAACCCACACTGACTTTCAGTTGATTTTTCAGTGGTAGCAAAGTAAGTCTGATACCGTAGAATGAAATCTCTAAAGTGCTAAATGAATATAACTTCATCTAGGATTCTGTGCCCATGAAAATTAAGGTGAAATACAAAAGCAAAGATAAAAACTGCTAATTTGGTGGCCTAAAACAGGAACATCTTAGGATGTTCAAAATTTATTAAGAATTAAAAGACATGGCAACAGTTGTACATGAAAGGAACTTGGAGTAGATGAGTCTATAAACTGTTTTTGAGGTCCTTGTATTGTCAAGGATGCATGTTGTAATAATCTCCAAGGTAAGCAATGAGAGTAAAATAATGTATAATGAGCAAGTTTATAGTGGAGGAATATTGAATGATTTTTTTTTTTAAAAAGGCAGGAAAGGAAAGAAAAAGGAATGTGAACCAGGAAGGAAGGAAGGACAAATAGAAGGCATTTAAATCCAAATATGTAAGTAAGTACATTAAAAAGGATGAGATTTGTTTCTCCTAAAATTCTGGCAAAAGTGTTGAGCCTGGTAATCAGTGGATGGGATTAGTGCCAAGATAGTAGAGAGAAGGCAAACTGGAAAGACCTTTCAGAGGGAAGTCACAACCTGTATGTTAGTAAATCAGATGGGGCATAAAGATAAGGGGCAGCGAGGAGTGGTGGGGGGCAGGGCTGCAAGATTTTTAGCCTCAGAGAACAGACGGAAATTAAGATTTTAATGGCTGTCAGCCTGGGAGAAAAATGGCTGGCTTCTTTGAACAAGGTGAATATTAGACTTGTAATCAAAGCTCATTTCTGAGAAATTAGGTTCGTGGCTTTTGTATAAAGAGATTGTTCAGATGTAAGATGGAGACTTAAAGTCATTACCAGAGAGGTGAAAGTCTCATTTTATTACAGATGACATCACTGTAGGAATGAAGGTAAATTATTCAACAAAAGTTCAAGTGCCCTTCTGTGTACATACAGGTTCTGTGATAAGCCCTAGGCAGCTGGTGACGAACCGGGCAGTCACCATGCTTGCCTCTGAGACTCAAGGCTAAGGAGAGGAATCTAGAAGTGAAAAGGGAAAGCGAATAGAAAAGGAGGAGAAGGAAGGAGTAATTAGCTGAGAAGGGGAGCCACTACTCAATTATGACAAGGATAGATTCTGCCTCCCATTTTATATCGCCCAGGAAAACACTCAGGTGTCGTATCTCCATGCAAGTCTCAGTTGAGAATATCAACATAATATTAAACCTTCAGCAACTTTCTCTTAACACAGGGTGGGATTGGTAGAAACAGAATCAGATTTTCACCTATCTTTGTCTTTGAGCTTCGTCTTTGTTTATACCACAGTCTGTGGGTTTGATTCTCTCTCTCTCTCTCTCTCCCCCTCCCCTATGCCTTTCTCTTATAAATCTTTCACTCTAGGCCTGTCCTCTTCATCTCTCTTTACTTAATTATGTAACCGATGAGCAGTGTTTGTTATAGTCAAGCCAACAAGAGAAGCAGTCTATGCTTCTTTTTCTTAAAAATTGCATTTTTTATGTGGCCTTCTGGTTTATGGTCCAGAGGTCCTTAATAAGCCATCAGCTTACTCACCCCCCAGTACCTGCCTATCAGTGGACCTGAAATACGTTTGATGAAGAAGCTGAAAGCTGAGAAAGGCTATGTTTTTCTTGTAATAAAGGTGTATGAAGAAGCTGAAAGCTGAGAAAGGCTATGTTTTTCTTGCAATAAAGGTGTATGTGTTTACTGATGTCTTTTGTAACAGATACAGTTACAGGCGCAGAAAAAAGGCTTAAAAATCAGTCCATGGATGCACAAATGGCCTGTTTCATACAGTTTGAGAATGTATGTGTTAATTGTGAGATAGACATTGGTGTCGTACCTGAAATGAGCAGTGTCACTGGGCATCACTGCTTTGCAGTTTCTGGGCCATGATGTAGCCATTGACTCCGATGGGCCACCCAACTGGATTGCAGGACCTTCTTGGCCCTTGTGTCCTTTGGCTTCTCTCCTCTGTCTTCACTCATCCTTGCCCCTGTGATACTTTTCTTTCTCCCTCTTAGCATTCCCTTCATCAGTATTCTTTTCCAAGGACTTCCTCTACCCCAACCACTGCCATTTTTCTAAGCCTTTTTCTTCCAAAACCAACTTTAAAAAAAAAAAAAGATTTTATTTATTTATTTGACAGAGGGAGACACAGTGAGAGAGGGAACACAAACAAGGGGAGTGGGAGAGAGAGAAGCAGGCTTCCCACTAGGCAGGGACCCCAATGTGGGGCTCAGTCCCAGGACCCAGGGATCATGACCTGAGCCCAAGGCAGACACTTAATGACTGGGCCAGCCAGACGCCCCCAAAACCAACTTTTATTAGTGGTCTGCATACCTTGCTAGGTTTACAAATACACTGTAGATGAAACTGAGCATAACTACAATGACACAACCAAGCCCAGAACCACTGAAGTGGGGGGAATGGTGAATCAGTTCAAGTGACGTTTAATATCTTCTTGTGCACATTCCACTGATGCTACCAGTGAAATGTTCTGCCCTAATGAGAATGGCACAACTGTTTCCCTCCTCCTTGGACAGATTTTGTCATTCTCTGTTATAGTCGATGGGTGTGCATGGCACCATCCAGTAGCTTTCAATAGAGCACAGCTCATGCTTTAATATCAAAGTACTATTCATATTAAAGACTTACATCCAGGGAGGCAAGAGCCACTGATTTAAGACCTTTAGTATATGAAAGAAAACCACTGACAAAAATCATTTGTCTCTGATCCATTTTTCTTTAGTTAAATGGTATGGCAAACATTTCTTTCCTAAGATGTTGGATTTAAAGTTGCCTGTGGCTCAGCCGGTGAACATGTGACTCTTGATCTTGGGTTGTAATTTTGAGCCCCATGTTAGGTATAGAGATTACTTCAAATAAAATCTTCAAAAAAATAAAAATAGGGGTGCCTGCATGGGCCCATTTGGTTGAGCATCAGACTCTTGATTTCGACTCAGTTCATGATCTCAGAGTCATGGGATCAAGCCCCATGTTGGGCTCTGCACTCAACACAGCTTCACTTGTCCCCACCCCTCCAATAAATAAATAAAATCTTAAAAAAAAATCAAGTTCCCTATGACCTACAACTGTTCATGCAGAGTGCTGCAGTTACAAACATGGATCATTCTCTTTGCCTTTTTTACTTTTTATGTACTGGTTCACCCTGGGCCAGTGATTAAACCTGTGTAATCATTTGTCAAGCACTGAAGGACCTTGAGCTAAATTTTTTTTAACCTTTTCTGGGACTGGATTATATTTCAGAGTATCAGCATGAAAGAAAACCCCAAATGACAAGCTACCTAAAACTTGAAAGCACACTTTTTTTAAATTTTATTATTTATTTGACAGAGATCACAAGTAGGCAGAGAGGCAGGCAGAGAAAGAAGGGGGAAGCAGGCTCCCCGCGGAGCAGAGAGCCTGATGCGGGGCTCGATCCCAGGACCCTGGGATCATGACCTGAGCCGAAGGCAGAGGCTTTAACCCACCGAGCCACCCAGGTGCCCCGAAAGCACACTTGTTTTAAACAACAAAAGTGTAGTTTTGTTTTTATTGTTTTGCTTTGGAAAGGAGCAGATGTTTTTATTTTTCTAAGATCTAGAATATTCAGCTTGGTCAAGATATACTTAATTTCTCCTTATTTCAAGTTGTTTATTACCAGTCTTTGAATGTCTTAACATTTCCTTCAGTCTGGGGTAAAAAAAAAAAACAAAAAACTGTATTTTGCAATTCTTCAACTCTGGCCAATTTAAAAAGAAACTGGATTTGATTTCAACTCAGAGGTTTCTGATCTTTGCTATTTCTTTATATTCCATTTGAGACTTTGAATTCATTCTGGCTTACATGCATGGTAGGGGTTTCATGCTGGATTCAGACTCTGGGTTCAAATCCTGACCTTTCCGCTTACTACCATTCTGTGCCTGTTCCCTCGACAGTTAAAATGGAGACAATTTAACAATTTAAGCGTGGACCTCTTAGATGTGAGTTAAAAATGAGTGAGTTAATACATGTAGGGTATTTACAGTGCCTAGCAGATGAGAAGGTTTCAGTAAGTGGTAGCCATGGCTACTGTTCTGAATTGGCTGCTGGTCTTTTTAATCCAGAAATGCCAAATGGAATGATTGACTTATCCATGACAGGTGTTCTTGGGAAAAATGCAGGGCTTACCTGGGTCACACACACTTGAGTGAGTCATTGGTATGTTGCCATATATACACTTAAGAGCTGAAATAGTTTTTAGTCCCTCCATTGTGGCGAATAGATGTTTTAAATCACCGCCCCTCCCTTACACTCCATTTTTCTTTTGGCCACTTGAGATTTCTGAAAATGTCATCAGGAAAGGGACAGTCATCAATTATAGTCTCCTGTCCTTTGCAAGTGACCTCTTACCCAGCTTAATTATTAGTTTAACTTTTGGCAAGTGATAACACAAAGCAGTTAAATCTGGTTGACTATTACGCTGTCTCTGTGGGGGAAGCGAGCTGATAACACTTTGTGTAACTGTCAGCAGTCCTTGCTTAGGGTGTGCCCCTTAACCTGGGGCCTCAGGGCAACTCCTTTCCCGTCCTCCCTGTAGCTCCTCCTCACAGTCAGTCCTCCCAGAGGAGATTTCTTTATTTGCCTTCGCTTCCAGTCCATTGAAAATAATTCCGATTATTTCTGGTCGATTTTAAATTTTTTTCTTAGGTACTTTTCCCTTTAGTTGTTCTGACTAATCAAAACAGATACAAATTTCTAAGTATTTTCAAAGTCAGTTCTTCCCACCAAATTGACCCTGGTCCGTGGATGTTGAGGTGACTGCATTTCTCTTCACTCTTAAAACTTTGTTTCTCAGACTAGACCAAATCTAATGGATCTATATTGGATGTGACTTTAACACAAATGAGAGTTTATCACATCCTCCAAGTGGGTTTTTTAAACTTATTCACTTCATGGTTTGAACCATTTAAAATGTTTTTTTTTTTTAAAGATTTTATTTATTTGACAGAGAGATCACACGTAAGCAGAGAGGCAGGCAGGGGGCGGGGTGGTGAGGGGGAAGCAGGCTCCCCGCTGAGCAGAGAGCCCCGTGTGGGCTTGATCCCAGGACCCTGAGATCATGACCTGAGCCGAAGGCAGAGGCTTAACCCACGGAGCTACCCAGGTGCCCTGGTTTGAACCATATAAATCAGATCTACTGGGTCTAAATAAGGGACATGCCTTATAAAAGTAGGCTGTCTAGTGTTCCGGACACCCTAGCGTAGGTTTTCCTTACTTCTTTCCCCAAATTACTCTGGGATTTACCAGTTCCCTGTTCCCTTGGGACATGCTTCTCCTGTTAGTGGCAGTGGGCTTCACCTCCTGCCACCCTTATCAGGAAAACACTTTCTTGGGGCCATGCCTTCCCAGAGCAGCCTTTTCCCATCTTCTGTAAATCTCCCCAACAGACCGTGGGCGCGCTTCTGGGCGCCCCTTGCTGAGGCAGGCTCGCTTGTTTTGTTTCCTTGCTTGTTTTTAGCCCGTTTCCCATCTCGGGCTGGGCGAGCACTCAGTAACCCGCTGAGCCGCTTTGCTTGCCAGGGTGCAGCTCTGCGACGAGGTAGGGAGGAGTCATCCAGAAGTGGAAGCCCGCATTCTGTAACTGCTCTTTGTCCACACGGTCGAAGTCGACCAGACCAGAGACTGACGTCAGGCACTGCCTTCGTGTCCCATCCACTCCCTGCCTCTTCCTCCGCTGTTTCTATGCTCACACGCGTAGAAAATGCTCATTCTGGGGAACTTGCACAAGTGGTCTGCCATTTTCCCAGTGGTCAACAACAGAACACAGACCTTGAATCTGGCCACCTCTAGCATGAATTGCCATTATTTCTCCTAATGCTCCAGCCGCTCCAGTTTCTCCCGGCCCTTCCGACCCAGTTGCCGTTGTTCACTCTGGCTCTTCGGTTCCGGCTGCTGGCACTTCCTCAGGTATTGGTGCTCCGGCTTCTGCTCACTCCCTGGCCTCCCGACTCAGACGTGCTGGGGGAGACTGACCGCCACTGCTGGATGCGGATCTGGATCTGGCGCTTCTTTTGATTGTTCTCAGAAATTATCTACACAAGGGGCTTGGTCGTCCAGCTTGGGGTCTTCTCTTTAGCTTTTGGTCTCTCTTCCTGCAAATCTAATTCTGCCATCTTAGCTTCTTTAATGAGTTTTCTAATTGTTTTGTTCTTAATTCAATTAATTTTGAGCATTCGTGAATTGTTTGGTAGTATATCCACCACTGACCATTTTTCTCCTTGGCAGTAGTACTAATTTGTTCCATGTGTTCTAATTGCCTTAAACTCTTGGGCTGTAAAAACAAAGTGAATCTGCCAGCCTTCTGTGACCACGGAGTAACGGCAGGAGAGCGACTACGGAAACCATCTAGTCCAACTGCCTTATTTAATATTCAGGAAATCTAAGCCACAGGGTTTAAATGACTTGCTTGAGTCACATAGCTTGTTGGTGGCAAAATCAGAAGACCTAGAACTTGGCTCTCCTGATCTCACGTCCACTTTCTTGACTCATTTTGGTGAGGGGTTGATTCTGTGGATTCTGCTGCGGATACTTGCAAGCTCTCAAGTGAGTAGTAAAGTACCCAGTTACGTAAGTGGGCTTTGTCCAGGAGCAGTTAACTCCCAGAGTCACTGGGACTTGAGAGCCATTTGGTCATCAGTTTGTCTGTCATTTGGTTTTTAAAGAAATGACTGGAACAAACTGCATATCCTAAAGTTCGTGCCCTAGAAAAGAGCTTCTCAAGTTCTAGTATATAATACTGAATAACTTGGGATGCTTATAGCAGAAGTAGAAAGACTCAGGCCTTCCTTGCCTAGACCTGCAGCCGGAATCGTGCAAGGTAGGGCTTGGAATGTGTGATTTCAAATTTTGCCAGGGGTTTCTGGTGTGCTTTTTGGGTAAGGGTCACTGCTGTGGAATCTAACAGTGCTTCTTAAAAGATGGGCACCTATTTAAAAGGTGTGTTTCTGAGCTCCCTCCCTGGACCTACTTTTCTAGAATTTCAGGGAATGGGGTCCATCTTTAAGCTCCTTAGTGATTATTTACATTAAAATACAGAAAAGTCCTGATCTAGGAGGCTTTGAGTCATTAAACAGCCCAGAACAATGACTTTCAGGTCTTTTGTTCATGTTCCTTGATGAGAAATATATTTTACATCATGATTCATCAAATTCATATAACTAAAAAGTTTCAATACTTACAGAGTTCAGCAAACTCTGTTATTTTCCATTCTAATCCATCCTATTTCTTTTTTAAGAGTAGATAGTCAAAACACACCCAGTTGATTTTTAACCCCCAGCCTGTTGTCGCGCGAAACATGGAGAATTGAGATGTGTTTGTTAATTCTGTCACAGACTCAAAACTTCTCTGTTGAATTCCTTTCCTTTTCCCGATTACTTCTGTTAACATCTGCTGGGGTTGCCTGTGAGGAAAGTCTACTTTTGTTGCAGTCATGCCATATGGCCCCTCTGTGAAGAGCAGACTGCCTTGGTGCCCTTGACAGGGGAGGTCTTGCCAACTCCATGCAGCTGCTGCTAATGGCTTACATCAATCACAGCGCAAGTAATAGAAAACACAACCCTAGTTAAATAAAGTGAAAATGTTTTAAAAAGTAATTTTTTTGTTCACGGAACCAGTAGTGAAACAGTAGCTTAGTTCAGATGTTGTTTGATTCTAGACTTGGACCATATGACCTGAATTCCCCGCAAGTCTTCTGGGATGGCTTCCGCTGGAGCCAGTTCAGCTCTTTCAGCTCTCTCTTCGTGGGCGCAGCAGGCCCAGCCGCACACTGCCTAGTGGTGCTGAGGAGAGGGCTCTGGAAGACTGAGCACCAATCTCCGTAGGGCTGATTGGACCACACACTGTCTACCGAACCAGTCACTGGGATGGGGACATGCATGATCTGGAGCTGGGGGTAGGGTGGAATCCCTGGCAAACCACATTGACTGAGACTGAGGGAGGGACGATTTCCTGAAGAGAATTTGAGATACTGTTCCCAGGAGCAAGAGGAATACAGGCAGCAAATGCAGATGTGGGCTACATACCACGGATTCCCCTGGCGTCCCTCTCTGCCTCCTCTTTCCTCAGCTGTGACAAGCCTTTTCTTGCCACTTCTCACACCTGCAGAAACCACTCTTTTTTTTTTTAAAGATTTTATTTATTTATTTGAGAGAGACAGCATGAATGGGGGGAGGAGGGGGGAGGAAGCAGATGGAGAGGGAGAAGTGGATTCCCCACTGAGCAGGGAGCCTGATGTCAGGCCTAATCCCAGGATCCCGGGACCACAGCCCAAGCCAAAGGCAGACGCCCAACCGACCGAGCCACCCAGGTGCCCCAGAAACCAGTCTCTTGTCTTGAAATAGCCACTGTCAGAATAAGCTCAGGCAGCCCTCAGGGGGAATGACTAAGTAATTACAAAGAACTGATAAAAATTCACTACCGAAAAGAACTGTTTTTACATGCGTAGAAAGGAATAGTGGAAAGGGTGAACCAAACTATGCGATTTAAGTGGCCAGCATTCACATGTGTTAAGTGGCCAAGCCTGTTTTATCTTCCCTGGTGCCCTTTAAATAAACTATGGGCCTGAGGCTTTTCAGGAGGCATCTGAGCACAGTCACTGCCTAAAAATAGCAACTGACCACTAATAGATTAAAAGTGGTAGAAGTTAAGTACAAAACTTAAATCTGACAAACAGAACCCCGCTGACCTATCGGTTACCTTCCACAGTTGCTTTATGTACTGTGTGATACCTTCTCTTTCTCAGGCCTTCTGTCAGGAAGCAGAACAGAAAATATTTTCACGAGAGGATCAGAAAGTGGATGCTACTTACTAGTGTAAATAATGTTGATCTCCCAAAATAGATTTTTTATGATCCAGCATGGAGCAAGAATGGCGACCTTTAAATAATTCTTTCAACAATTCTGGCTTCTAGCCTGCTTTTGAAATGGAGGAGTTTAATGTACAGAAGCATTTCATACGTGGGAGACTGAATCTTACTTTTTCCTTCAATAAATATTACCAGGTTCTGTGCTTTGTCACAAATTGCTCCCAAGTTTTATAAGGTACCTGCTTTTACCTAGTACAGTGATCCTGACCTGTGTCTTATGCCCCTGGCAACTGGCCTGTGGAGCATGGAGATTTTCTCTGTACTCATGTATTCTTAGAAACTTCTTATCCAAAACATTTTTTCATGGTTTTTTTTTTTCCTATAAAAACGATACCAAATGAGTGCCCTCAGGTTTGTATTGTTCTCCTAACTTGGTCTGTAATTTGGCATAAAAGCTTTAAATTCTTCCTCATAAATTTATTCTTTTTTCTAACAATATGCCCATTCATCTCTAATTTTCTAATTTCAATCCTTTGAAAGCTCAGCATTTTAATTGCTTATGGAAACTAATCAGTCTCCTGTACTTGACAGTGATTTCAGTAAGATCTGATTTTTTAAATGAAGTTTTTCATATATGTTGTTATATTTTGGTCTGTAGTGTGGCTTGACCTAAGAACCCAGTCTACCGTTGAGAATCTTAGTAAAAGAATTCCAGGAAATAATAACTTTGTCAAGGTAAGAGATCTCTTCAAAAGTATACTATAAGAATGCTTATTCTTAAAAAAGATTTAGAGATTTCACCTGAAAGACTAATTGGGCCTTACATCCTGTTGCACACTAGTTATTTGATATGTTACACTATTCTCTGCAGACAGTTAAGGACAACGCAAGTATTACCTTTCTGTCTTCTTGCCCTGTGGTGGATTAGAGGATTCGTATTCGGAGGTTGATAGTCTGGAGGGGATTATAAAGTGTCCCAGTGGCTTAAACCATACTCCCTCTTGTTTTCTAGAAAATTCTGGACGCTTTTGAGTTTTTAGGCATCGGGATTCAGGGAGAGAAAAGTCACTTCAACTCCTCACAGAACTCCTTCCAGTTTTTTCATATGAAGGAGGCTGCTAGAAAGTGCATAAATTTCAGCCCATATGTAGAGCTCTTGAATTAAGGGAGAGAGAATTTTTGAAACAGGCAAGGTATTTTTCTTATGAAGGTCAAGGCCCACTTCTCCTACCATCCAAAAGAAGTTCTGGTTTTTTGGCCTATCCCCTTCATATTTGTCAGTGGGACTCTTAAAACAGTGGTTCTTGGTTCTGAAACTAGGGTTCAAATTCCATTAATTGTAGCAATTTAACAAATCATTCCCTACCCTCACCCCCTGAATAACTATCAAGCTAGTCCTAAATATACCTCTACCCATTTCCTATTCTCTTCCTCATTGTCACCCTGCTCAACCCTCACCCCCGCTCCAGCTGCACTTTGCTGCAAGCGATGCATGTTTTTCTCTTCAGTGCTTTTTTTTTTCCAATTTTTAAATTATTTTTATTAATATATAATGTATTATTTGCCCAAGGGGTACAGGTCTGTGAATTGTCAGGTTTACACACTACACAGCACTCACCATATCACAAACCCTCCCCAAAGTCCATAACCCAACCACCCTCTCCACCCCACCCCCCACTTCAGTACCATTTTAGGCAACTTTTAAACTTGCTGCCTAAATCATTAAAACGAGATATTATCAACTACCTCACTGTTGATTTTGTGGGATGACCCTTGGTCCTTCAAATCAAAGAGGAATAATCTCATAACTTACTTCCTCTCCTCACTTTTGAGTACCGTTCTTACTTTTTTTCTAGGAAAGTTAGAAAACATGAGTTAAGAGTCATAACTTAGAGGGTGCATTGGAGTATTGGTCTGGTCTGAATTTTCTTACCAAACATACCCATAGCAGATAAGAAGGAAAAAGGTATCACTTACTGTAATTAGGGGATAAATCAGGAAACTTAAGGATTGGGGGAGGGGAAAGATAGTTGCATTATTTTGATGTATGTATCTTCCTAACCACTTTCATCAGCTCTTATAAATATATTTGGTATTTAATGTACTAACAAAAACAAGAGTTGGATCTGATCTGTTCTCGAGGAAGACTGATAAGCCCATATGTATTTTATACTTAGCATTTATCCTTTATTCAGTACACCCTCCCTTTGTTTAATGTACTTGCTGAGTTTTTAGACAACTACTTTAATACAGAGCAACTCAGTGTTGCTTTCTTCTGGCATGTCCTTGAGCTCTACTTTATTCTCCACTTACGTTATTTGAATATGTGTGTTTGTGTATATATTTATATTTTTTACACATACAAGTGTATTATATGTGTTTTAAAACCTAAAATTTTCTGGTTACCGTTTAATATACTCTGATTTTTAATAGTTTAAATTTTCACTTTCATGAAATATAAAATGAAAAGGCAGAATTTCAGACTAGGTTCTGTACGTAATAACACAAAAGCTAACATCTACTTGCACACCATCTAGATTATAGGGTGTTGTGTCATTTAATTTTCTCTTTACCTTGCAGTGTGGATGCTCTTTGAACTGCAAACATACCACGCTGATCTTTGTTCATGAACATGCTTTTCTGTGCCATGAGATAGGAAAATTATTTTTATCCATATAACAATGGGACTGACTTTAGGGCCATTGAATATTTTGCGATTTGTTGAGGTTTTTGGTTTGGTGTTTTATTTCAATTTGCGGGCTGAATTTCATGACTGTGTTTAGTCCAAGACAGGCCTTCCACTTAGCACTTACTTCAGTGCGGTGAAACTTCGTTGGCTCCTTGACAATGTGAGAAAAGTTCAAAGGGCTGTTGAAGAAGATAGAGCTCTTTTTGGGACCATTGATTCATGGCTTATTTGGGTACGTTTAAATATAATGTTATGTATGGAGAAAGTTTTTGAGAATTTTTTTAGATGGTCTTGTCTTCTATTTTCTACTAAGAGTTCAAACTTTTTAAAAAAGATTTTATTTCTTTGAGAGAGAGAGCGAGCGTGTGTGTGTGTGTGTGTGTGTGTGTGTGTGTGTGTGTATGCATGAGCTGGGAGAGGGGCAGAGGACAAGGGAAAGAGAATATTAAGCAGGCTCCATGCCCAGCTTGGAGCTGATGTGCGTTCTCATGACCCTGAGATCATGACCTGAGCCAAAATCAAAGTTTGTCACTCAACCAACTGAGCCACCAGGCACCTCGAGTTGAATCTTGTTAGCTGGCAAAATTATTAAGAAAAGCCACTTGAGAGACCGCAGAACATTTCTGCCTCTGTTTAGGAGGCATTTTTGCAAAAAGAAAGAAGAATAGAGTTGTAGGGGGCTGAGGGAAGGGGGGAATGATTACTAATAGATACAGAGTATACCTTTGTGGTGATGGAAATATCTTGGAACTAGAGAGAGGTGTGGGTGCACAACATCATGAATGTGCTAAATGACACTGAGTTGTCTGCTTTGAACTGATTAATGGTTAATGTGAATTTTTCCTCAAAAATTTTTAAATAGATGCTTTGGAATAAAAGGCATTTTTGCCTACGTCTTCCTTAGTTTTCTTGCTTTATTGCCATAAAAATGGAGGGTGATTACCAAAACCACATCTCATATTTATTATCTTTAGAAAAGGTAATTTAGGTAATTAATTAGTAATTCATAATTTAGGTAGTCTTTTTCTTCTTGCCTATCATGTGCTCTTTTCCAGTGGTCATTTCTTTTCTTTTCTTTTTTTTTTTAAAGATTTTATTTATTTATTTGATAGACAGAGATCAGAAGTAGGCAGAGAGGCAGGCAGAGAGGCAGGCAGAGAGAGAGGAGGAAGCAGGCTCCCCGCTGAGCAGAGAGCCCGATGTGGGGCTCCATCCCAGGACCATGGGATCATGACCTGAGCCAAGGCAGAGGCTTTAACCCACTGAGCCACCCAGGCGCCCTCCAGTGGTCATTTCTTAAAGGAAGTAACTATTTAACATAATAGAACACCTGTGTGACTATCCTCGGCTTTCAGCATTACGCAGCTGTCTCTTATTAAGCCATAATATGAAAAAATCATAATGGAATTTTGAAGTATAATCTTTTTGCCTAAGCTGAACACAGATGAGTAGAAACTTAACATTTTAGACATTTCCCAGAGTTATCTCAAAAGTACATGTTCTCTCTTCCCCTTTCTCTTTGTTTGTTCTTTTGTTATTTTTACTATGGGCATTTTCAGCTATACCCAAGAGAGTGAATAGTGTAATGGACCTGTGCAACAGTGTACCAGCTATGGCAATCAACTATGGCCAGTCTTGTTTCAGCTACACTCACACACTCTTCTCCCCACAGATAAGTGTAAAGCAAATCCCCACACATACCATTTCATTTGTAATTACTTTAGTAAGTATGTGATTATCTTTTCAACATTCAGGAGAGCTTCAGAGGAATATTGTCCCTGTTCTCACTTGCCAGATCCACAAAGCAGATCTTCTAGAACCAGCACTAGGAAGAAGTGCATTCCCCAGCCCTCCCTGTGCTTGGCCAGGCCACGCCCGGGTTGGTGCTCACTTGGCCCGCAGTTTTCATACCCGTCACATTGAAATACTTCTCACAGTAGTTCTGACAGTCAGTTGTTTGAAACCAGAGTAAGGCAGGATGGGGCCCCTGTGAGCTGAGGGAGGGAGCTCAGTTAGCTGCGGGTTGGGGGGTTGGGGGCGTAGGTGCTGAGATGCCTTATCTTTTTTTTTCTTTCTTTTTTTTTGTCTGAGATTCCTTTGCTGCTCTGTTGTTCCTTTCTTACCTCTTACTGCTCCCACACAAAAGAAAGCAGCAGTGCTGGGGGGTATTAACACAGGAGATTTTAAAACTCTGCTTTCAGGATACATACTTGGGTAGGCACAACCCAGTGAGAATCGTTACTCCAAAAAACTAAATCACAAACAGAGGAACAGCAGCACAGAGTTCTATAAGATCCTGAAGAGGCAGACATGCTGATATATTTCATTTTGCCAAATGTGGTAAGACTGCCTTTTCCAAAGATAACAGATGAAAACAAAACTGATGTTTTTTCGGTTTAGCTAACAATTTACTAGAATGCTGTTGTCTAATGTGGTAGCCACTTAAGCACGTGTGGCTACTGAACACTTCAAATATGGGAAAGCACTGCTTCCTAGCCATATCAAATATTAAATATCAAATAATTGATATGTTCAGTGAGTGTAAAATATATACTATGCTTAAGTAGGTGAAATGTTGGGGTGCCTGGCTGGGTCAGTCAGTAGAACATGCCACTCTTGATCTAGGGGTTGTGAGTTCAAGCCCCATGTTGGATGTAGAGATTAATTAAAATAATAAAATAAAATAAAATAATATAAAATAGGGGTGCCTGGGTGGTTCAGATGGTTAAGCGTCTACCTTTAGCTCAGGTCCTGATCCTGGGGTTCTGGGATCGAGCCCCACATCTGACTTTCTGCTCGGCGGGAAGCCTGCTTTCCCTCTCCCACTCCCACTGCCCGTGTTCCTGTCCCTGCTGTCTGTCTGTCTCTGTCACATAAATAAAATAAGATCTTTTAAAAAATAATAAAATAAATAAATACATAAGGTAAGTTGTCTCAGTAATAATTTTTCATATTAAAAGGATGTTTTGGGGGATGCCTGGTCTCTTCAGCCACTGGAGCATACAACTATTGATTTCAGGGTTGTAATTTCATATTGGTTGTAAATTCGTATTTTCAAGTACTCTCTGCCCCATATTGAGTAATTTGAAAAAACTTTTAAAAATAAAATCTTAAATAAATAAAAGGGTACTTTGGCTATATTGAGCTAAATAAAATATATAGTATTAAAATTAATTTTACCTTCTTTATATTTTTAAATGTAGCTGTTAGAAAATTTATAATTATGTATGCAGCTAGCATTGTATTTCTATTGGACACTGCTGAAAACTAGAAAATTAAATGATTGACATATTCCATTCCCTGCTTCATGCACTCTGCTACTGATTATGGCCCTTGACAGTGTGTAAATTAAATTGCAAATTAGGGGGTGCCTCAGTTGGTTGAGCATCTGACTTTTGATACTGGCTCAGGTCACAATCCCAGGGTCCTGATTTGGAGCTCTGCATTGGACTCTGTGCTCAGCGGGCAGTCTGCTTGAGGATTCTCTCCCTCTCCCTCTGCCCCTCTTCCTGCTCACATGCCCTCTCTCTCTCTCTCCTCTCTCTCAACTAAATCTAAATATTTTTAAATCTTTTTAAAAATAAAAATAAATAAATAGCAAATTAGTACAAATCTAACCTGTCTTTTTATTCTGTCTAGAGTTTGACAGGAGGGGCCAATGGAGGTGTCCACTGTACGGATGTAACAAATGCAAGTAGGACGATGCTTTTCAACATTCACTCTCTGGAATGGGATAAAGAGCTCTGCGAGTGAGTTGTGTTTTGCCCTAAAAAGCATTTCCCATTACTATTTATAAATCTTACTATTACTTTTACTATTACTTACTATATAATTACTAATTACTATTACTTACTATATAAATCTTACTAGTTTCTTATGTTGGTGGAGCAAGAAACTTTGTCGATATGTCAACTACAAATATACAAGTCTATACTGTGTATTTCAAAAAAGAGACTATTGATGAATATATAGCAAACAGGCCAAATTAATGTCTTGATTAGGAAGTTAGGTTTCTTTAGAAAAATCTTTTGTAAGAAAAAAAAAGTACTTTGTTTTCTGCGTGCTTCTTATTTTTTATCGGCTTGTATAAAGATAGAATGATAAATACCCAAACATATATCTATGTTCTGCTGGCTTATTATTTAACTCCATGCTCAAATATGTCCATTTTTAATAGCTATTTACATTTTTATCTTTAAAAACTTATAAATATTTCTAGATATTTATTTAAAATAGTGTTATATAACCAGTCTTCTCTTACTGTTTTTCAGATTTTTTTGAAATTCCGATGAAGATTCTTCCAAATGTCCGGAGTTCTTCTGAGATCTATGGCCTAATGGTAACAACAACAACAAAAAATTAATTTCATTTAAAAAAAAAAAGCTTTACTATTCAGAATTCAAGTCAGTTGTGTGACATTTTCTAGTTTGAGAGTTGTGACTTTTCTGTAAGTGTGGTAGTATATAATTTAAGAATTTAGTGCTGCTTAAATAGTTCTATAACTTAAAAATTTTAGAATCCTTTTTACCAATTGGTTTTATATTTCATAAACTTTAATTGGCCGTTCTTTAAGTATTCTACTTTCAAAGTATTAATGGAATAATTAACTACAGAGGGTGGCATGGAAATGTTTGAGCCTGTTTATTCTTTTAGTTGAAATAACTTTAGTAGTTTGTGCTTACAATTTAGAGGAAGGACTCTTCACATTTTAGTGTTCTTTCTCCTATTGTATGTCTTTTCATGGCCAGACCACGTTTTTATATTAGATTTTTTGTCAGCCTGAGCAAAACTTTAGCAAAGAAACCGAAAACAAAGAGTCTGTTTCTGATTTGTGATTGCTAATTAAACTGGTTTCCATAAGGGACATTTTACTGTTGCCTTCACTAAAACTGGGAGAAAAAGTACTTTCAGCAAAAAGTGTGCTTAGCATCATTGAGTATCTCTGATTACACGTCAGGGATGAAAACCTCCAGGAGGATTTGAACTGGTATTTGAGCACAAAAATCTAGAATTTACGATAAAATATAAAAATATGTCTAAGGTCAGTTACCAGAAAAATACATTGTTTAGACATTTCATGACAGATAATAGAAACTGTACTTATAGAGTTAATAATAATAGAGTTGATTACTAAGTGCTCTGGATAAAGCTTGAGCAGAGTTCGTAAATATTTCATTTATAAAAAAGCCTTGTAAAGCATCATGGAAGTTTCTAAGAGAAGCATGGCTCAACTGCAGTAAAAGTGCTTAGATGACTTCATAGCTGTCTACAGACTGCGTGGGGTCAGAGAAAAAAACTTATCCTTGAGAAACAGTTTTAGAGAATGGTTGGAAAAGCATTTACTGGCCTAGTCTTTTTCTTGCATTTAAAATATTGTGCTTCTGTCCTCCTTTTTCCCCCTTGCTGACTATAGAAAATCTCTCATAGCCTGGTGAGTAGGTTGCCCACCAATTATGCTACCCATTCATTTGGAAAAGATAACAGTGCATTTCCGTTTAGTTTTAGACAAGAAGAAGTCCATTTACTACTAAGCAGATTTATCTAGAATCTCCATGACCCTCCAAATTGCTATAAGCTCTAGCAAGCTCTAGGTTTTCTTTAAACTCAGTCATGTCTATTTGTTTTTAAGTTTTCCATAACACTGAAAGTGGTGTTTCAAAGTAAAAGACTAAGCTAGTTTCTTGGAATGAGAAATTCTGATACTCCCCATGACAAAGTACAGTTGTGATGTGCTTTGGGCTTTGGTGTTAACAGGGAAATTAGACGTGGTTTTTAAATGTCCTAAATGCCTATTGTAAGTGAAACTTGACCAGCCTTTCAGACTAGTTAGTTGGAAATGCACTGTCACTTTTTCTGCATGCTTCACCAGAGGATGTTCCCAGGAATCCTCCAGAAACCACCCCCCCTCCCTGTGAAGGAAAAGGAGCGCTTTATGTGCTGGAATGCACATGAGTAGATCCCGCTGGTAGTTTGATAATACCTCCATAGTGTCAGCAAAGCCTTCTCGTATTTAAAATATATGAAGATAGACAGCCTCTCAGTTTCCTACGGGTTCACTTTCAGTTCCGTATGAAGTGTGCCCTTCGCTTATTATCCAGGTTCAGGTTTCCTAAGAGTATATCCAGTAAATAAAAAAGAGAGGTCTTGAATTAAACAGAAGGCATGAAAGAAATAAAATAATATCCACCATCTAGAAGATGTTTTCTATTTTGTACAGGGTTTCCACATATATGCTATTGCTTCCTTATCGTAGCTATGTGAGGCAGCTTCTGTTCTTCTGGATAGGAAATCTGAAGCTCCTAGAGGCTCACCAGTGGGAGACCAAGGGGGAAGTCCATAGAAAGCTTTTTTTTGGCCCTGTTCCTAGTACATCACACTACTTCGTGGATCACGTTCCTTCCCCCTAATTCCTTAATACCAGTAGAAATTCCTTTGTATTAGAATTTTTTAAAAAAATGAAGTTTGGTAAAACACACAGCCACTTAAAAAATCTCATTTTTCTCCCTGGAATGCTAGCCATATTTGATCTAAATAAAAACCACTATGTGTGACCTAAATTAACTCTTGCTTATCTAAATTTGAAGAATGATGTCGGCTATGAACAAATAATACCCAAGACCCAAATGCTCTTGGGTTTCTTACTTCTCTTAAAAGCAGTTTGGTTAAGGAAGGATACATGGTAAAATAAAACCTTCCAAAATGAGGCTGTTCCATGCCAGTTTGATAGCTATTCATATGTTTGTTTTAAAGGATGTTTTGGTTTTCCTTATTAATGGCAATGATAACAAAGAGCTATCAGACCTAGGCATTCATGTTACCTAGACTCCATTTTATATATCAAGAAACTGAGGCATACAGAGGTTTCAGCAGCCTGCTCAGGGACTTAACACTAACTAACCAAGAGTAGACCCCTTGTCTTCTGATTCCCAGCCCAGTGTTTGACGTCGATTCACCAATACCATGTGTTGTCTTGTCATTCTACACATATGTCTCGTATCTGTCATTGAACCAAATATGTAGTTGAAACACTTGCTTTGTCTTGTCTGCCCACATGCTCTGGCATGTTGCTGTTTGTGTTCATTCCTGTTGCAGTTGTGTTAGTAGAGATAATAGTTTGTGATTACTCATAATCCTTTTTTAAAATTTTATTAGAAAGCTGGGGCCTTGGAAGGTGTGCCAATATCTGGGGTAAGTTTCCTCTCCCTGCTACTTCCCCAACCTTACCTGCTTCCATGTGAGGGGGTTTCTTCCTCTATCTTAATCAATCTACCCCTTCTGAAACTATGGAAAAAAGGTGAAAGCAGCAGAATTGGCTGATTCTTGTTCTTAGGTGCCACAGTGTGGGCCACTGAGAACATTTTGACCAAATTCTAACTCTTCCTTCCCATACCTAATATCTTGTAGGGGATATTAGGAAATGGGGAAATGGCCAAATGGAATCAATGCAGAAATCAAGACAGTTCATTCCTTGATTAAAAAAAGGAAAGGCGAGCGCCTGAGTGGCTCAGTGGGTTAAAGCCTCTGCCTTCAGCTCAGGTCATGATCCCAGGGTCCTGGGATCGAGCCCCGCATCGGGCTCTCTGTTCAGCGGAGAGCCTGCTTCCCTTCCTCTCTCTCTGCCTGCCTCTCTGCCTACTTGTGATCTCTGTCTGTCAAATAAATAAATAAAATCTTAAAAAAAAAAAAAAGGAAAGGAAAAATAAATCCTATGGCTGTTCTAAAGGGGAAAGTAATGATACTGTCTTAGTGTTCTTTATTGTCATTTATGCTTTCAGTGTTTGGGGGACCAGTCTGCTGCATTGGTGGGACAAATGTGCTTCCAGGATGGTCAAGCCAAAAATACGTGAGTTGAAGAAACAGACCCAAGAACCAGTAGTGTTTTGTTTGTTTGTTTATCCCTTTGGTCCTTTGAATGAGGAAAACCTGTTGAAGTTCATCCAGGCTAAAAATCAATAGCTTAGGGGTTCCAATAAGTTTTTTGCCATTTAGTTTTCCTTCTTTTCTTCAAATAAAATACATTATGCCATATGTAAACACACTGCTGAGGCTTGAAAAGATCTTAATTCAATACATTTTTCCATCCAGAAACTAAATTTTGGTTTAAGGCGTTAATGGTTTTGGTGGGGTGGGGATGGGGAGTGGAGGAGGGCAGAGCAGAGGGGAGGAAGAGCCATGATTTAAACTATGTTTCAGGGGCGCCTGGCTGGCTCAGTCTGTACAACATGTGACTCATAATCTCAGGGTCGTGAGTTCAAGCCCCAGGTTGGGTGTAGAGAATACTTTAATAAATGTTTGGGGCACCTAGGTGGCTCAGGTGGTTAAGTGTCTGTCTTCAGCTCAAGTCGTGATCCCAGGGTCCTGGAATCGAGCCCCACATCAGGCTCCCTGCTCAGTGTGGGGAGGCGGGGGATGGTCTTTTCTCCCCCTGCCTCTGGCCCTCAAGCCCCACCGCCCTTGCCCAGCTCATGCTCTCTCTTGGTGGCTATCTCTCTCTCTCTCTCAAATAAATAACATCTTTAATTTTTTTTTAATTTAAAGAAAAAATTTCAAAATGAACTATATTTCTCCACATATACTGTTCCTGCCCTAGTCTTTCTCACTAAATTGTAAAGGTATATTTTTGTGGGATTTTCCATGCTGTTTTCCTGGCATTGTGCTTTCTCCTCATTACCTAGAGTTTTTCCTTCTACAAGAAGTAGAAGGAGGGGCACCTGGGTGGCTCAGTGGGTTAAAGCCTCTGCCTTAGGCTCAGGTCATGATCCCAGAGTCCTGGAATCGAGCCCCACATCGGGCTCTCTGCTCAGCAGGGAGCCTGCTTCCTCCTCCCTTTCTGCCTGCCTCTCTGCCTACTTGTGATCTCTGTCAAATAAATAAATAAAATCTTTAAAAAAAAAAAAGAAGTAGAAGGAATGATGGAAGTAGAGGTTTGGTGAATTTGTTTCCTAATCTTGTCTCCTTACTACTCCATCATGGGGAATCTGTCACAAGCCCCATATCTAAGAGAGAAGATTTCTTGCATTTTTCAGATAAGAAAACCTGTTCAGAGTAGTTAAGCTGATCAGTGAAATAAGTGGTCTTTGCCCCCAGATCCGTCTGATTCCACTTAGCTGGGGCTCTGAACCTCTCTTGTGTTACTGTACTCTATGTAGGAGAGACGCACATTGACCCAGCAGGAGACTATCTACATTTATTTTTTTTTCTAGAGGATTTCCTAATTATGTCATCAATGTTAACCGCAGTGGTTAAATTCTTCTTTTGTGAATAATGGAATGTCTAACCTTTTTAATGAATTGCGCTTGTGGTCTGGCGTGCTCAGCGGTCCTCATGTGACAGTGTGACATCATCCATGTGAGGTTTGGTGGGGGAGGAGGGGAGATAGGTAAAGTCTTGCAGATCAAGGTATCCTGAGGTTATGACTAAGAGAGCTTGAACAAGCGTGAGCGTAGGTCTGGGAACATCCTCTTTCTTCCGGCTTCTAGGCAGCTGCACCAGGAGTCAACAGACATAAAACTAGGCTCTTTTCCCTCCGCCCTTTTTCCTTTGCCAGGCACGCTAGTGCTAGTAAATCAGAGGGTCTCTCTCCTCTGTCAAGTACCTAGCATGGTGTAGAGCACATGGGACGTTCCCTATAAAATTGTTGGCTTTTCCTCCTCTTTTGACTCCCTTCCTGCGGAAGTGTTATCACACAAGTCCTGAAGGGTTAGTCTAAGCCAGGGAGGGCTTATGGAGTACCTGCACAGCCACTGTGAATTGTATTTTTTGGAGTCTGAGTAGAGACCAGATGGGAGTTGTAAAATGAAAGAGAGAGAAGCGATGGTCAAAATGAAGTCCAAAGAGGTTGCAGAGGGTGGGGCTGAGAATTGACTCAGTCTCTTCAAACCTCAGCCGGGAGCATAGGACAGGTAGGTCAGAATTCACTGGAAAGCCCATCTCTGTTTTAGTGCGGAGGAACGGATTATGGGTGATTCTCATTTTTCTTTCTGCTTTTCTGTATTTTCTGATTTTTCTTGAATGAATGTGGATTATTTGAACATTTAATTTTGCTTTTAAGGACAAGAACCTAAGATAGATGACCTCTCTCCCCAGAGGCATTAAGTATTCTATTAGCAATAATCGCGCCTCGGATAAACCTCATTGGCTACGATACTGCCACTGCGCAAAGCTGGCATTAAGTATTCTAAAGGAAGCCTTGACCCTCGTGGCTTCGGCTGGGGCCATTCACCCTCTTCCTGTGGGCAAGCTGTGGCTCGTTCCTCCATAAGGGATAGTGGGCAGCCTTCACCATCACAGAGGTTAGAAAAGTCAGACATCTTTCTGGGATGCTCAAACACAGTACCGTCTTGAGAGAGGATAGGCAGCCCATATAAATGCTGAAAGCTCCATGTATGTTTGATGTCTGGGAAGAAAAAATCATAAAATTTCAGAGGAAAATAATTGCCTGTGTACTGCTTTGCAGATTGTGGCCTATAGGTAGCAAGAGTCTCTTCATACATTGATAATGCTCATTAATTACATGTGAAGTATACTCACTTAAGAATTCACTTTTATTAAATGCCTTGAGCCTCTGTGTCAGTTTGGTACCTTCAGACTTATATACTATTGTTCGGTGTGCAGGGTGTTAATATGGGGGCTAAATTGGTACAGATTTCTCCTTTAAAAATATGAAATAGGTAATTAACTTTTTAAGGCATGAAACCGATAATCATTTTTAAGAATATTTATTAAAGGAGATTAACTTAACATTCATAGCTTTTCCAGCATTGTGGAAATAAAAGGGTATTGTGATTTGTGTGTTTTCCTTCATAAATATATTATTACCCATACATAATCTTAGTTGACTGGTGTCTTTAAAAATGTAGATGCGCGTTAATCACATGCTCCCTGAATGTGTTGGCTGTTTGTCTACAGGCAAAGAATATATTTGAGTGAAAAGAGGTAGACCGTCTTGGGTTACTTCTTATTCACAACAGTGGTGCCTGGAAGAATGTTTGCTAGAAAAAAAAAATTGCCCTTCGTTTCTATTTGCTTCACACCCACATGATGGGGCCTGCTGACTTAGTGCTTACTAGTGGTGGCTTTTGCTGTGATCCTTCTGCCTGGCCCTGAACTGAGCACTCCTTGATCTCCCACCTGCTGGAATATCAAATTGCACAGCAGCAAGGCTCATGGGGAGGGATCCCAAGCCTTGGCAGAATGGTTTGTAGAGCGCCAAGGGTGACAGTCACAGCCAGCTCCATGGAAAACTGTTTCCCTGTGACCCTTACTGGTATCACTTTGGATTACTTCTCTGATTGGCACACGTCAAAACTACTCACTCATGTCCAAATGCCAGACTTGTTGCAGAGTCCAAAGCTTATACTTACATGGCTGCCATAAAATAAATTCACTTCTTCCATGGCGGCCATGTTCCGTTCTCGCTCTGACCCTGCCACCTATTAGAATGGCCTACCCTGCAGAGAGAATGGGAAAGTGAGGCCTTCAGTGGCTTTCCTCTCTATGCCACTCTGGCTGAGGTCCATCTCCACTTTCCCGCATTCTGGTCTTAACCTCCCCCCTCCCCTCCAGGGCAGAAGATAGCAGAAGATAGCAGTTCATGACTGTACTAATCACAGAGCTAAGCAGCCAGCCCCATGGGTGAAATGCTTCATTCCACATGGGTTAGAAGCAGTGTCACTGGGACTGGGATGTAGACTTTGTTGTCATTTGGTGATATTTTATACACATAGCCCTGGATTGTGACTAGGTACTAAATACTATGCTTGCATTTTTCCATTAGGATTGCACTAAGTACATTTTCTTCTAGACTTAGTCTTTAAAACGTTATTCCAAAAGGAATATGTAATGCTTGTAAACTTTTGGAAATTGTCTAAAACTTTAAGATAATTACTTACGGTATGTCAGTTTAAATGATTTGTATTATTGATGTTTCATGATTTATTTTTAATAACCTTGTCAAACTGTTCCTTCTTCCCCCAACTATAGGTATGGAACAGGCTGTTTCTTACTATGTAATACAGGCCGCAAGGTTGGTTTTGAAAGTCTTCTCTAACTTCATATAAATAATGCTTCATATAAATAATTTGCTATTAAGTTACTTATTCCGCAGATTTTATTTAATCTTTATTAGGGTTTAATTTAGAGCTCAAAAATGATGAAAATCACTAAATTTAAGTGGCTCTAGTAAGAACTATTTTAGGTTCTTTGAAATTTTTATGTGTGTTTTTGATTGTTGGTGGGATATCTATACTAAGGCTATGTCAGATTCTTAATGCAAATCTAATTTGGAACAAGGAATAAACATTTTGTACTATTTAAATGTGTTGTTCTTAATACTGGTAATTGTGACTCTTTTAAATTGTTACATATTTATTGAATTATTTTTGTACTTAGGTCATCTTAGCTTTAAAAAATACTATTCTGCTATCTTTATTTTCCTGGCTACTGAAATATTTTTCTCTTTATCCTACAGTGTGTGTTTTCTGAGCATGGCCTTCTGACCACAGTGGCTTATAAGCTTGGCAGAGACAAACCAGTGTATTATGCCTTGGAAGTACGTAGTTTTCGATCAATATGGGTAGTATGGCAAACATTCAAAGCCAGTGAAAATCATGATGCTTTCTAACACCTTTTCTGGTTAATCTTAATATATAGGACTAAAAAAATTCAGTTTTTTTTTTTTTTCTTGGCATTTGGTTGAGTGGAAGGAACCTGGAATTGAGCTGGGGACAGGACTCCCAGGAGATCTTGAGTATATGGGCTCCTTGGTTCTTCTACCAGTCCCTTGTGGCACCTTGTAGCTGCTTGACTTGCTCTCCAAGTATTTCTGTTAGCTGGAAAATTCTGTGTTTTATAACTACAGTGCCCCAGTGTTCCAAAGAGAACCACTGGGTGCAAAACCAGAGGAACCCTCTTCATGTGTCTCCGTATAAAAATAGGTTTTGTGTCCAATTTTGATTTGGAAAAGAAAGTGAGGAGATTTATGCCATGTTTCAGTAGAAGTATTTGTTTCAAACACGTTTGTAAATTCTAGTAGGAATAGATCAGTCTAAGTCTGTAGGAAATGTTGAATTTATATTAGAGCCATTACTTCTATTATTCTTCTTTTTATCAAATCACATATATATTCTTTTTTTAAGATTTTTTTTTAAAGATTTTATTTATTTATTTGACAGAGAGAAATCACAAGTAGGCAGAGAGGCAGGCAGAGAGAGAGGAGGAAGCAGGCTCCCCGCTGAGCAGAAAGCCCGATGTGGGGCCTGAACCCAGGACCTGGGATCATGACCTGAGCCGAAGGCAGGGGCTTAACCCACTGAGCCACCCAGGCGCCCCTCTTTTTTTAAGATTTTATTTTTAAGTAATCTCTATACCCACTGTGGGGCTCAAACTCACCCCCAAGTCACATGCTCTACTGACCGAGCCAGCCAGGTACACCCCACAGTCTTTTGTTGTTGTTGCTGAATATAGTGGACACACGATGTTGCATTAGATTCAGGAGTACAGCTTAGTGATTTAGCAAGCTTACGCATTTGTGCTCCCCACAGCTATAGCTCCCATGTGTCCCATACGACGCTATTACAGTATCATTACCTGCATTCCTTATGCTGTGCCTCTTATTCCCGTGACTTACTGATTCCATAACTGGAAGCCTGTGTCTCCTCCCCCTTCCCCCATATAGCCCATTCCCCACCCCTCCCCTTAGATACATTTCTCAAAGCCATCTCTTTACCATTCATTTTAAATCATTCCCTTGAAATGTACAAATACACAGTTGATCTGAAGGCTTACTGAGGCTTGTTTCTTAAAGTGTCCGGTGAGAATTTGGCCACAAGTGTTAGACTTCTGTTTATAGTTCATAACTAGAATTGAAACCTCTTGACTCCCTTCATTCATTTCACTTGACCCCCCCCACCCTCCTCTCCTCTGGCAACCACCCTTCTGGTTCTCTGTATCCATGAGTTTTGTTTGATTTTGTTCATTTGTTTTATTTTTTAGGTTCCACATAAAAGTAATATATGGATTTCTCTTTCTCTTTCTGACTTATTTCACATGGCCTAACACCCTCAAGCTTCATCCATGTTGTTGCAAATAGTAAGATTTCATTCTTTCCGTGGCTGAGTAGGATTCCTAAATACCTCCGTATCTATCCATAGATCTATAGTATGTATGTGCATATTCTTAATATTCCTTATATATATATTCCTATATATATAAAACACAGTATTCATTTATATATATAATGTATATGTATTATAGATGTATATATGTGTATACACACACACACACACACACACACACACACACACCCTTTACATAATCCCTATGCATTCATCCATTGATGAATACTCCATTTGTTTCATATCTTGGTTATTATAAATAATGCTGCAGTAAAAATAGGGGTACATATGTCTTTTTGAAATTAGTGTTGTTTTTTTTTTTATTAGTTGCTCTGCCTAGAGCATGAAGAATTTATTTCCATTTTTTTCTTGCCCCCGCCCCCGACATTAAGCACTGTGCTCTCTCCCCCACCCCCTTCTCTATGGATAATAGAAGCACTTCAGAAACACTTGGTCATGTAATAATGGTATCATATCATTTCTCAGAAGTTGAATTCCTATAAGCCCTGTCCTGCTCTGTTTCCCCATGTAGAAAGTGCTTGGTACAGAGCTGGGCACCTCAAGTATGTACGGTCTGTTAAAAGTTACCTATGGCAATTGAGTAAGCTGCTCTCTTTTTTCCTTATACTGGACATAGTCTTTCAGAATTACAGATGCCTTAGACTTGGAAAGAGCCCCTGGGTAGGGCTTACCTGGTCTTCACTTCCCTCCCAACATGAAGAGCCTTCTCTTCTTTCCTTCGCCGGTAGCCCTCCATCTTCTGTTTGAAGATCGCACCAAAGACTGCTTCTTACCAACACCTATACCACTGGACCTGGATCAGTTGCCAAGAGCATTCAAATACCAGGGGGTGGCTTTTGCTTTTTTGGGTCTTTCTACTCCTGGATAAGCTTCTCCAGTGCCCTGATGTCATACGGTTTCTGGATGCTTTCTGGTTCTGGACTGCATTACATGCATTCCAATTTGTCAGAATCTTCCAGAATGGAATAGAATACTCTACATGTAATCTGACTTGTACTCACTAGTGTGATTTATTTCTCTCTGACCATAAACATTGCTTCTGCTACTCTAGCCTGAGAGTTCATTAATTTAGTTTAAAAACCCCATCCTATCATTGGCTCCAGGAGCAGATGGAAAGATCTGGCTCTTTTCAAATGACTCATTGTCATGTCACGTCCTCTCCGTTCTGTATTGGTGTGGATCTTTTTTTTCCCCTCTTAAGTAATCTCTGCACTCAAGCTAAAGCTTGAACTCATGATCCTGAGATCAAGAGTCACATGCTCTACCAACCGAGCAAGCCAGGTGCCCCTGTAGATCTTTTGTTAATCTATATTCAAGTCTTTGCTTCTTCCTGTCAAATTTAACGATACTGATTTTAGCCTACAGTGACACAGTCTAGATTCTTTGACACTCTTTAATCTGTTACTTGTCCAGTTTTGCCTCATCTGGAAACTTAACAAGAATATGCTTTGAGGTTTTGTTTCGGTTCACATAATTTTTTAAAACATTCATAGAATCTTTTCACACCACTGGGTGTGGTGCATAAACAATGAATCTTGGAACACTGAAAAAATAAAATAAATAAATAAATGAATAAAAGATTCATAGAATTTTAAAGCTGAAGGGGATGGTAGATTAGACTGACAGCACAGGCTTTGTTATGTCCTCACAAGGCATCTGAGAGTAGGAAGTGATATTGGAGTTGCTTGGCCATGGTAACTTTCCTTAGCCGCAGATCCAGGATGCAAATTCAGGTTATTGGACATCAAAATCTAGACACCTGGCTACTCCTCTGCCATCTCCAGTCTCCTGAGTCCATTTCTTTTCAGTGCATCTCGGGTATGTCCCTCACTTTGTCTGCTAACCCCACAGCCTGCCTGAGCCACAACATACATACTTAAACACACACATACACACACATTCGTAGTTGGAAATAGGATTTTTTCTTTTTTTCCCCCTGTATCTTCTCCTTTTTGTTTCAAGTAACAGACATGTAAAAAAATTGTACCAAACCAAAAAAGAGGGCAAAGCATAAGGCTACACTGTTAAACTGTTTCTCAGTCAATTCCTGCTAATCCCACTTGGTCACACCACTTCCATTTTGGTAAGTGCTTACAAAGTGTGTATTTAATAATCATTTATTTAATTCGACAGATTGGTAGGGTTGGCAGTCTGAGGTATTAAAAACTTCCCCTCCATTCTTTAAAAACTGAAACTGTAGCTGCTCATCTTAAGTCTTTTACTCTTGCATTCTCCCTCTGCTGATTTGAAAGCAGCAGCATGCATTTCCTGTTGTTGTCATTGTTTTGGGTTTCTTTTCTTTTCTGGGTACCTTTAAATTTTGAAGATACTATTTTAACCGTAGGTCACTCGAGTGACTCAGTCCGTAGAGTATCCGACTCAATCTCAGGGATGTGAGTTCAAGCCCCACAGTGGGTGTGGAGCCAAATTTTAAAAAGTGTATTACTTAACTGTATATTTTCTTAGCAGTGTTGATAGTTGTTTAGTAATTTGAATGTCCCACCCATGATGATGACTTAGAATGCTTTTCCTGTCACCTCTACCAGCAATCCTGTCACTGAGTTTAAAGTTTTTATTTCCACCCCACCCCTGCCTTTCTTTTAAGTAGGCTCCTTGCCCAGCCCAGAGCCCACAGGGCTCCAACTCTGAGATCAAGATCTGAGCTGAGATCAGGGGGAGTGTCAGCACCAGATGCTTGAACCATCTGAGCCCCCCTGGGCGCCCCTCTGGTTTTCTTAAGCAGGCAGTAATTCTCTTTTCTTATCAGTAGATAGCAAATCATACCTAAGGGCTTATTTTATCATTTTTTTGTGTCCAGTATCATTTTTGGGGGGGTCAGACCTTTTATGGCACTCCCCCTATTTTTTCTTGCAGAAGGGCCTCCTTTTGTGGTTCTAAGAGCCTCAGGTAGTAAGCCTGTTCATTTTAGGTTTGTTGTTATTTTGCCCTCTCTCTGGAGTGGGTATAAAATCTTGGGTGATACCGTGTGTTCTTCTACATCCCTTCTGGCCATTTTTGATGCTAATGAGACCTCTGATCTAAATTTGGTTTCTCTTACAGATAACCTGGCTTATCTTCTGGGGATGGGGGTATGGTTAACATGTTCTTATCGCTGGTGTTCTACACTTTTTACTATGATGTGCTTGGGTTTAGGTTTGATTTTACTTATCCTATTAGATATATTAGATAGAAGTCTGTTTTCAGTTCTAGAAAATCCTCAGCAGTTATCTCTTTGGGCACTGTTACTCTACTGTTACCTCCGGCCTCTTGTGCAGTTGCTATTTTATGGATTTTTGAAACCTTTCAGTGCATCCTCCCTGACTCTGAACTGTTCTTTTATATATTTTCCATCCTCTTGCTTCTCTGTGCTGCATCCCTGGCTAGTCCTCCCTCCCTACCTTACATTCCAAATTCTTTCTTTAAAACAAAGCAGGGATGCCTGGGTGGCTCAGTTGTTTAAGTGCCTGTCTTTGGCTCAGGTCATGATCCAAAGATTTTGGGATCGAGTCCCTCATGGGGCTCCCTGCTTCTGCTCACTCTCTCTCTGACAAATAAATAAAACCTTAAAAAAATAAAGCAAATCAAAACTTTTTTATTGTGAAATATAAAACACATACAAAAAGATGCATAAAATACCACTTGTACAGCTTGACAAATGATTATAAAGGGAAGACCCATGTATCCTCTACCCAGGGCAGTGGCCAGGAACCTGTGTGCCTCTCCCACTCCCAGCCTCACTCTCTCCCCTAAGGTCACCAGTGCCCTGGCTTTTATTATAGTCACTTCCTTACTTTTCTTTATAGTTCCAGAACTTAAGAGTACAACCCTCAGGGTGCCTGGGTGGCTCAGTCAGTTAAGGACCTGCCTTCCACTCAGGTCATGATCTCGGGCCCTGGGATTGAGCCCTGAGTTGGGCTCCCTGCTCAGGGGGGGAGTTGATTTTCCCTCTCCCTCCTCCCACTTACTTGCCTGTGCATGCTCTCTCTCAAATAAATAAATAAAATCTTTATTAAAAAATACATGTAGGGATGCCGGGGTGGCTCAGTTGGTTGAGCGGCTGCCTTGGGCTCAGGTCGTGATCCCAGCGTCCTGGGATCGAGTCCCGCATGGGGCTCCTTGCTCCGCAGGGAGCCTGCTTCTCCCTCTGCCACTCTCTCTGCCTGTGCTCACTCTCTCTCTCTCTCTCTCTCTCTCTGACAAATAAATAAATAAAATCTTTAAAAAAATACATGTAACTCTCAACACCAGAGTTGAGTTTTCATGTTTTTAATACTTTGTATATTAAAAAGAGAAAAGAGAAACTGAGAGAGACTGAGTTATACGGTATATATTCTTTCGTGGGGCTTCTCTTCACTCAACATCACATCTGTGAGATTCTCTGTGGTATTACCTAGAGCTTTGACATCATTCCTTTTCATCACCATATGAAAATGCCACGGTTTAGTGTTTATCCAATTGTTGATGACCTTTTAGTTGTTTTCTCTTTTCGTCTCTGATGAAAAGTGCTGCTGTGAACATTTCTGTATACCTCTGCTGTATCCATCTTGCTGCGGAATAGAATATGTGTATCTTCCCTTTGGGTAGAGGACTGCAGACTGTTTTTCTCAGTGGAGGCAGCAAGTTAACTGTCTTATCACCTGCAGTGTATTGGAATGTCATCTCTTCATCTCGTCACTTCTAGAGTTGACCCCACCTATTATACTCTTAAATTTGACTCAGTAACTTCATTTCCACCATTTTTAACTGGTGTTTGTTCATACCCACCTTATCTTGTTTTATTTCTCTCTTCTTTTGCTTCATAATTTCATGGCCGTTTTTCAAAAATGGAAATCATGCCTCAATTTATCTCTTTGATTTCTTCCAGCACTGACTTATTTATTTAAAGTCCTTGTCAGATTAAAGTAACTTCTATTCCAGCTATTAAGGCTTGTCGACTGATTTTGTGATAAAAGATTTCTTCATGTGTTTTTGGACTTTTTACTTCCCATCTCATCTTCTATTAAGCCATAGCGTTTGTCAGCAAATAGTTCTCTATAGGCAAGCAGGAGAGCGCCACCTAGCACCTGGCTTTGAGCACTGAAGCTGATACTATTCCTTGTCTTTCGCAAGCAAGCCACATTGGACCCCTTTCCCTTGGAGGAGCTGGCTCCTGGCCCCCACTCCTGCTTCCTGACGCATACAGAAAACCGAAGCAGAACCTCCTATGCTTGTGGTCTCAAGCCCTGCTCAGTTGTGCATTTCTGTTTCTGTACCCCTCGACCGCTGCTCTGCGTTTGAGTCAGCATGTGTTGTTTTAGTGTTCCCTTTTTACATTTTGCCCTGTTATCCTCTGTGTCTAGAACAGAGAGAGGGGATTTTTAAAGTGCAAACTCACCATTTCTGATGTGGACATTACCAAGAGAATTCTTTTTTTTCCCTCCCTCCTCCTTGGCATGTGATTCATCTGGTCCTGATACGTTAACCTCTGTAGGTTCCTATTTTCATTATCAGTAAAAAGGAATTGGGACACATGATCCTTGAGTTGTTCTAAGACTTTAAAACTCCTCTTAAACTGCTTCAATTTGTCCCACTCATTCACTAGAAAATTTTCCTTTTTATTATTTTTTTTTCCTTTTTATTCTTTAAAGACTTTTTAAAGTAGTCTCTGCACCCAAGATGGGGCTCGAACTCAAAACCCTGAGATCAAGAGTCACACGCTCCACCAACTGAGCCATCTGGATGCCCCTGCTGGAAAATCTTTCTTAGCGGAGGAAGAGGTTGAAGCAAAATAGAGCAGTTGAGTAGGTCTGCCTTTTCTCTGCCATCTGTTAATAGGATGCCATCTTCCTTAAGCTGTGCTTCTCCCTTCTGTTGTTTATTTTTTTCTAAATATTATTTCACAAAACAGAAATCCTTTAGGGGCCTTTAATATTTATGAAGTTGAGATTACTTAGGATTTGAGACTTGCATATTCTGTATTGTGTCACTGAGATGCAAGTTCCCTGAGGCCATGGTACTTGTCTGTGTGCTTCACCACTGTTGGAGCAGGCTGGCATGGAGTAGGTACTCAATAAATACTGTTTACATGCCAAATCCTAATGCCATTTTTGTTTTTATAAATATGAGTTGCAAAGAGGACTTCTGTATAGTCCCCCTTGGTTTCTTAGGTCCTTTCTCCCATCTCTTCTTTGATATGATTGATGATGATAGTGTGTTGAGATTTCCTTTTTAGAGTTTTTCATCTTTTTTTTTTTAAATATTTTTATTTATTTATTTGACAGAGAGAGATCACAAGTAGACAGAGAGGCAGGCAGAGAGACAGAGAGAGGGAAGCAGGCTCCCTGCCGAGTGGAGAGCCCGACGTGGGGCTCGATCCCAGGACCCTGAGACCATGACCTGAGCTGAAGGCAGAGGCCCAACCCACTGAGCCACCCAGGCACCCCTCCTTTTTTTTAAAAAAAGATTTTATTTATTTATTTGAGAGAGAGAACACAAGCGGGGGGTGGGAGAGAGTAGAGGGAGAAGCAGACTCCCCAGTGAGTGGAGAGCCTGACACAGCTCCTGATCCCAGGACCCGGGGATCATGAACTGAGCACCACCCAAATGCCCTGAGTTTTTTATCCTTCTTAAGCCAGATACTCCATTTTTGGTGTAAGCCTATATGTTAGTTACCTATTGCTTTGTAACAAAGGTAAGAGGCTTACAACCACTTGACTCACAAAGCTGCAGTCAAGGTGTTGGCTAAGGCTGTGGTCTCATCCAATGCTCCGTCTCCTTCTAGGCCCTCTCACTCAGATATTGACTGAGTTCAGTTCCTTGTGGTTGTAGCACTGAGGGCTTCAGTTTCTTGGTTGTCAGCCAAAGGCTGCCCTCATCACCTAGAGGCCACCCACAGTTTCATCTCACATGAAGACCCCAACAGAGGACCCCTGTACTTTTTCTCAAAGCTAGCAGGGAAGGGAGAGAGTCCATACAACAGCCGTGGTAATCTTTGTAGCTTAATCATGTATCCTGCATCATGGGTCCCCCATCGCCATTGATGTGCTGTTGATTGGAAGCAAGTTCAAAGTCCCACTGCGCTCAAGGAGAGAGGATCCCCCATGGGCAGGAGGTGGGGACCATGGAGGCCACCTTAATTGCCTGCCATAGCCTGTAAACGTTCTTCATGGACTTTTGTAATGTAATATCCTGGAAAGTATACTTTCTGAGCGGTAAATCCTTTTAATCTTAATTTCCTAACTTGTTACTGAAGTATTAATAGTATAGATTACATTTTAAAAATAATGGTTCCCCGGTTTAACTCTAGGTTTCCGTTCTCTTTTCTGTGTAATTAAAAATGCTATGGAGTTAGATTTTGCATTTGTAATCTTAAACACAAATTAAGTACAGTATAAATTACATACACAGATGCATATTACTGTCGCATACACAAAGCTATGTTTACTGTGCCTAATGGGTGATTTTAAGCAATTTGAGGATAATCTTAATTTTACGTAATTTTTCTCCATACCCACTGATTTTAACCATAACTGCCTTGTATCATACAACTACGCCACATCCTGAGATGTTTCCTTTATGTGGATACCGTTCATGGCAAAGAGCTCTTGAGGAAAAGTATATTTGTCTGCTATGACATTACATCAGATATACTTTATTATCTTTTGTTGTTGTTGTTAGAGAACATGCACAAGCATAAGCAGGGGTTTGGGGGAGGAGCAGAGGGAGAGGGAGAAAGAGAGTCTTTTTATATTTAAAATCTTTATAAAGATTTTTATTTATTTGTGTGTGAGAGAGAGAGGGTGAACAAGTAGGAGGAGCAGGAAGGAGAGAAGCAGGCTCCCCACTGATGGGGGACTCGATCCCAGGATCCCTGAGATCATGACCTGAGCTAAAGGCAGATGCTTAACTGACTGAGCCACCCAGGTGCCCCCTACTTCATTATTTTTAATCTGCTCTTCTGATAGCCTGTTTCTTAGCCTTCCAATTAACAGGCTATGTATTTAGTTGTTTTTTAAAAGATTTTATTTATTTATTTGAGAGAGAGAGAGCGCGAGCCCGAGTAGGGTGGGGAAGGGCAAAGGGAGAGGGACAAGCAGACTCCTCACAAGCAGGGAGCCCTATGTGTCCCTCACCCCAGGACCCTGAGATCACGACCTGAGCTGAAGGCAGATGCATAACCAATTGAGCCACCCAGGCACCCCTAGTTTTTATTTATTCCTCTTGTCCTATTCATTTCATTTATTTTTCTTTACACCTTCTCATTTCTATTATGTCTTTCTTAGAGTACAGCTATTCATTTTTTATGCACCTTTCCCTGGGTCAAGCCTTCGAATGAGAGTTCATTCATGTTTGTAGACAAGACACTGAAGTATTGGGTCTTAATATTTAGGATGTAGTCGATGGTAACTTATTTGATAGCAAGTAGACTGTCACCGTCTATCATTTTAGGCTTCTGTTCCTGTACCCTTTTTTCCTGCCCTTCTTGAAAGCATTATACCGTCTTCCACTTTATTCCCTGCCTCTGAATTCAGAAGACCACCTCTTTTGTGAATTCGGAGGTTTCTTTCATATTTATTAATTGTTTAGAAGGCTAGCTAATACCATGTATTATGTCCAGGTACCAAAATTACATTCTTATTTCAGATGACTGTTCTTAATCTACCTTTTATTTTCTTATATTGAGTTTATTTTTTTGCTTATAGGCAAACACTCCTATCTATATACTACTGATAACCAAATTCAAAATAATTTTCTTCTGGAGCCTTGAGAGTGGCTTTATATATTTTTTTCTTTTGTTTCAATCAAAGTGATGCCCTCTGGCTCATGACCAGTTACTTTTCATGAAAACCTTGATACCTTTTGCCAAAACAAATTGCTTCCTCTCCAAAAAAAAAAAAAAGTATCTAAGCATATAGCATACTGCCTTTTCAGTGGAAATGAGGTTTGTCAGTATTTGGTTTCCCAAAGTATAAAGTTCCACTAGCTGATAACCACAAAACCATTACACTAGACTTGTAGCCCAGCAGCTGTTACCTAAAAATATTGAAAATATTTGCATTTCCTGGTTAGATACAGTTTAGGCCCAGTGTCTTTTTGAGAGTACAAGGAGAAAGGGACACCTGTTTTTTGAATTAGATCTAGAATCGTGCTGTCCAATACAGTAAGCCGCTAGGATTATGTGTCTAGTCCAAACTGAGATGTGGTATAAGTGTAAATGTATTCCTGATTTCAAAGACTTAGTATCAAAAAATCAAATACCTCAATAATTTTTATATTGATTACATATTGCAGTGATGGTATTAATATATTGGAGTAAACACAATATATTACTATTTAATTTGTCTCCTTTTACTTTATTAATATGATAGGTACAAAATTTAAATGACATGTAGTTGATATTATATTTCTATTGAACAATGCTGGTCTAGAAAATCTTACACATTTATTTGTTTTTAACAGCTACTATCTTTGAATTGTTTGCTTCCAAAGGAAATTTGAGAGGAAAATTCTAAAGTCTTTAGTTTTTCTTGATGGTTCCACTAAGTACACACGTATATGACATATCAAAGTTAGGAAGTATATTGAAAACTTCTCCACAGAGACTGTGGGTTAGAGTCTCTTCAAGGTATTTGTTGAATTGGGCTCTTTTCCCCATTTTTTTTTAAAGATTTTATTTATTTGACAGAGTGATCACAAGTAGGCAGAGAGAGAGAGAGAGAAGAGGAAGCAGGCTCCCTGCTGAGCAGAGAGCCCGATGCAGGGCTCGATCCCAGGACCCTGAGATCATGATCTGAGCCGAAGGCAGAGGCTTTAACCCACTGAGCCACCCAGGCGCCCCTCTTTTCCCCATTTTTAAAGCCTGGTTAAATTTGCCCAGTGATGTCAGATCTCTTCCTCAGTAATTTTTTTTTATAGCTAAAACGAAACGCTGCTGTATAAAGAGAACGACTGTGGCAGTCTGCCGCTTTGCAGTAACATATAGCTTCTCACAGAAGCTATGAATGCTGGAACGAGTCATCATGTTCCACGTCTAGTTTGTTTATAGCCTGGAAGTTGACAGCAAGGAGGGGTAGCCATCTATAATTTAGTTTATTGAATTGGAGGCCGGGAGGTAGGCAACAGATTAGAAACATTCTGCTTTCTGTACTTAATCTTACCTGATACTTGGTTTGGGATGACTCTGGAAGTAATACATTAATAATCTGTATGAATGAAACATCAGAAACAAAAAACCTTTTTTGAAATTCCTAATGGTTTGTTCTGGTACTTTTTTTTAAGCTATTTTTTTTTGTTTTTTTTTTTTTTTTAAGATTTTATTTATTTATTTGACAGAGAGAGATCACAAGCCCGCAGAGAGGCAGGCAGAGAGACAGGAGGAAGCAGGCTCCCTGCTGAGCAGAGAGCCCGATGCGGAACTCGATCCCAGGACTCCGAGATCATGACCTGAGCCGAAGGCAGCGGCTTAACCCACTGAGCCACCCAGGCGCCCCTAAGCTATTTTTTTAAAAGATTTTATTTATTTATTTGACAGAGATCACAAGTAGGCAGAGAGGCAGACAGACAGCAGGGGAAGCAGGCTCCCCGCCAAGCAGAGAGCCCAATGCGGGGCTCGATCCCAGGACTCTGGGATCATGACCCAAGCTGAAGGCAGAGGCTTTAACCCACTGAGACACCTGGGTGCCCCTGGTACTTTTTTTTTTTTTTGCCCCACCCAGGATCTTTTTATAATAGCTTTATTGAGATACAGTTCACATATCACATGATTCACCCTTTTAAAGCCTACAGTTCAGTGTTTTTCAGTATACACAGAGTCATGCAACCATCACCACAGTCTAACATTAGAACATTTTTATCACCCCAAAGAATAACTGCACCACCCCAACTCCAAGCACCCACTAATCTATTCTTTGTCTCTGTGGTATCTTATTGTGGACATTTTCATATAAATGGAATTGTGTACCTTACGGATCTTTTGTGACTGGCTCCTTTCACTTCGTGTAATATTTTCAAGGTTTACGTTACAGCAGAGCTTCTTTCTTTCTCATGACCAAATAATATTCCATTGTGTGAATATACTAGATTTATTTGTCCGTTCTTCAGTCAGTGGAATTTGGATTATACTTTTTTAACACATAGAAAACTAATGAATCTAATATTTACATTCACTAATAACCTTCCCCTCTCTGCTCATATTGAGACTCATAGGAGTTTAAGTATGTGTTCTGATAGTCACCACTGTTTTACAGGTTATAAAATGGAGGCTCACTAAACCTAACTAATTGGCCTAAGATCACATAGCAGTTAAAAACTAGCATTTAGATTCAAAACCTATTCATCTGACTCCAAATCGTATGTTTTCTTCCTTATCGCCACAGCCTCCTCCCCCACCTTCCCATCCCTTAGTGATTTTGTTGAATAATTACTTTGTAGTTAGCTTTTTTGCTCACTTTTTTTTGTTGCTGTTGCTTGATTGAGGAACACTGGGTGTTACACACAAACAGTGAATCATGGAAAACTACATCAAAGACTAGTGATGTAGTGTATGATGAATAACACAATATCATCATCATCATCATCATATACTGTTAGAGGAAATGTTTTTGAAAAAAACTTTTAATATGGCCTCTCCTGATAACTCGAGAGATGAGGCAGAAGTGTTTTCTGGGTGATGATCTACTTCATAGTTCGACAGCAATCCATAGAACAGCAGATTGGATAGGTTCAAGGGTGTGCTGGAGGGCTCACTTCTTTGCTCTCTCTCATGAAAAAACTTCTCTAATGACCTAGGTAAAACTATGTTTGCATTAGTAGACTTCATTTATGATACTTGTCAAGGCACCAAAGTTCACATTTTTAAATGGTATCCATTTGGAGTGTCATGCATTAAGAAATGCTCAAAAAAATCTTACAGTAGTAACATACATTCTCTCTGGGCTTCCTTTTGTTTTGTAGGGTTCTGTAGCTATAGCTGGTGCTGTTATTCGCTGGCTAAGAGACAATCTTGGAATTATAAAGACCTCAGAGGAAATCGGTGAGTATGTTCTAACAAAACATTAGAATCTAAAGAATGAAAATTTTTAATATTTTACCTTTGCACTCTGTTAGTACTTGTACTTTGAGCCGTGTGTGACATTAAATGATACAGATTGCTATTATGAGTTGGATTTATACATAAAAGACTATTTTGTGAAGATTTAGAAGACAACAGATTGATATAATTAGTGGTGACTCTTAATAAACTGGCAAGGTAGGGCATAAAAATTACTCACATAATTTGAACAGGGAAGATGGCCAGAGTTTGCAGGTAAAGTAGTCCAGTTAACATTTACCTGATGAGAAAGAACTTTAAGTCTCAGACTGAGCAGTAAAACCCTGGTGCCTATCGTTTAACTATTCCTATGACTATTTTTAGTATGGATAATTATTTTTGAACTCCTCTCCCCACTCTTTCATCTACTTCTTTATGTCAGCCTGAAGGTGAAAGTCACTTCACCTCGTAGTCAGCCACTTTAGAAATAGTGGAAATGAGTTAAAATACCTGAATGAAATGAGTCCAGTTCCTTTATTTCTTGGCCTGGGTTCCACTGTAGTGGGAGGTGTTCAATGTGGGGAGGTTTGCTTCTGTTGCTCCTAGCTTACGTCTTTCATTCGGAACATTTTGCTGTACTAGTGAATAAGAAATCAAAAGCCCGATCCTAATTTTTTATGCAGATGTGTTTATTGACTAAAGTAATAGACTATTTTAGAGTGACTTTTATTTCTCTCTCTTTTTTTTAATACTAGAAAAACTTGCTAAAGAAGTAGGTACCTCTTACGGCTGCTACTTCGTCCCCGCGTTTTCGGGGTTGTATGCACCTTACTGGGAGCCCAGTGCAAGAGGGTAAGAGTTGAATATGAGGTGTCCTTTTACAGGTCTTGATTTATTTACTAAATTAGCTAATAGCTAATTGGCTACTAGTTTCCTGTCTATTTTCAAAAGATTTTAAAGTGTTGAGGAAACCTTTTCTGTTTGGAGAGCATTAATTTCAGAACCTTTAAATTGCAAGAAGTTAGAAATCATCTGACAATAAGCCCCTGCCACATCCATGTTAGTGTTAATGATCTTTTTTCTTCAAGGCCTCTGCCCGTCATGTGTCCAGCGGACATCATCTAGATGAATTTTAATTTGGTGTTACATTATTGTCTTATGTTCATTTGGATCCTGGACTTTTTCCTGTGTGGATGCAAGATTGTGGACCAGAAGAACTTTCTAAGCTGCTTAGTGTTTATGTCCAGTTTTTTTTTTTTAATGTGCATTTTCCCCCTGACCTTGTCTGTCTACCAAGGTCAACCTTTCCATATTCAGGACATTTCAGATTGATGACTCGTGTACTCCACTCTAATCTTAAAAATCTTTGTGTGTATTTTTAGGATCATCTGTGGGCTTACTCAGTTCACCAATAAATGCCATATTGCTTTTGCTGCATTAGAAGCTGTTTGTTTCCAAACCCGGGAGGTAATAAAGGCTTTTTTTCTTGTACTTCATCCACTTTTATCACTTTCAAATGAATTCTGTATTAATGCTGGAAATTTATTACATGCTTCATTATTAAATACCTAATCAAAAATTAAGCCTTCCTAAGGTCTCTTCTAATAAATACAAGTTTCTCCCCCTTTTCATAGCTGTCATGACCTTCTGAGTTCCTGTCATCTGCCAGGGGCTGAGTGTTTTACACTTGGGGGGATATTGAGTAGAAAATGTTAGGTAAAGGAAATAGTAGCACAAACATAGGCATCAAGGTAAGAAACCAGGGTGCAAAGTTGGGGTTTTGGGCGTGGCTGGCTCTTCGGGTGAGGGCAGAGGTGTAGTGAGGAAGAAAGGTGGTATAGTATATGAAGGAAGGCTTGGAAGACCAGAATAAGACATCTAAATTTGAGGGGCGCCTGGGTGGCTCAGTTGCTTAAGCGGCTGCTTTTGGCTCAGGTTGCGATCCCAGGGTCCCAGTATCGAGCTGTGTGTTGGGTTCCCTGCTCAGTGGAGAGCCTGCTTCTTCCTCTCCCTTTGCCCACCGCTCTATTTGTATTCTCTCTTTCTCTCTGTGTCAAACAAATAAATAAATACATTTATTAAAAATTTTTTAAAAAAATCTAAATTTGATTCTATAGGCTTTGGGAAGCTCTTCAGGGTTTTTGGGTAGAAGACTGCCATTTTCAGAGATGTCACCATGGAGCAGTAGTTTAATTACATTTATTGCATTGTTTTATTTAAGATTTTGGATGCCATGAACCGCGACTGTGGAATTCCACTCAGTCATTTGCAGGTAGACGGAGGAATGACCAACAACAAAATTCTTATGCAGCTGCAGGCAGACATTCTGTATATTCCAGTAGGTTAGTAAGCCTTCATTCCTTTACATTCTGAGGGTAATGTTTCTTTCAGAAGAACTGGTATTTTTAGGCATATGTAACTGCAAAGATGTTGATATTGCCGTCTTCCCTCAGTGAAGCCTTCAATGCCCGAAACAACTGCCCTGGGAGCGGCCATGGCAGCGGGGGCCGCAGAAGGAGTTGGCGTTTGGAGTCTCGAACCCGAGGATCTGTCAGCGGTCACAATGGAGCGGTTTGAACCACAGATCAATGCTGAAGGTATGTTTAAAAAATGAAAACTTAGGGGGGCCCGGCTGGCTCAGTCAGTAGAGAAACACGCACCTCTTCATCTTGCGGTCATTGGTTTGAGTTCCATGTTGGGTGGAGAGATGACTTAAAAATAAAATTTCTTTTAAAATTTAAATGTAATGGTATACCATGGAAAGGAGAGAGAGTTTGCCTTTCTGTTTATACATGAGTTCAGAAACTAAGTAAAATAGCAAATGCTACTGTTTTAGATTGGTTACTAAGAATATTGGGGTGCACTGCGTATGAATAGTTTCTTCTTATTAAAAAAAACTTCCAAAATCACTTTTTGCCATTCACTTCTGTTTATAGTCATTTCATGCAGAAGGATAACACTGCTTCTAGCTTGCTAACACAGCCTTTTTTAAACTAAGAAGGGAGATAGATGAGCCACGAGCCACGGAGCTGAACGTCTTTGGTGCTTGCCAGGGTTTTGTTTGTTTGTTTGTTTTGTTTGTTTTTGTTTTTGAGGAGCCCTTGGTTTTTTGTATTTTCTTTAATTCTTATTTTTTAAAATTATCTTTATTAACATATAATGTATTATTTGTTTCAGGAGTACAGGTCTGTGGTTCACCAGTCTTAGACAATTCACAGCACTCATCATAGTACATACCCTCCCCAGTGTCCATCCCCCAGCCACCCCATTGCCCCCTCCACTGCCCCAGCAACCCTTACTTTGTTTTGTGAGATTAAGAGTCTCTTACGGTTTGTCTCCCTCCGGATCCCATCTTGTTTCATTTTCCCCTCCCTTCCCCTATGATTCTCTGTCTTATTTCTCAGCTTCCTCATATCAGAGAGATCATATGTTAATTGTCTTTCTCTGATTGACTTATTTTGCTCAGCATAATATCCTCTAGTTCCATCCACATCACTGCAAATGGCAAGATTTCATGGAGTTTTTTGACGGCTGCATAGTATTCCATTGTAGATATATACCACATCTTTTTTTTTTTTTAATACCACATCTTCTTTATCCATTCATCTGTTGATGGACATCTAGGTTCTTTCCATAGTTTGGCTATTGTAGACATTGCTGCTATAAACATTCGGGTGCACATGCCCCTTTGGATCACTACGTTTATATCTTTAGGGTAAATATCAGTAGTGCAATTGCTGGGTCATAGGGTAGCTCTATTTTCAACTTTTTGAGGAACCTTCATGCTGTTTTCCAGAGTGGCTGCACCAGCTTGCATTCCCTCAACAGTGTAGGAGGGCTCCCCTAGATACCACCTCACACCAGTCAGAATGGCTAAAATTAACAAATCAGGAAATGACAGATGTTGGGGAGGCTGCCAGCTAGTTTTAACACATGATTAGCCGGGCCTAAGTGGCAACTGTGTGAATAAATGAGCCTCAAATACCCGATTCACTGCCCTAACCAGCTAAGCTAAGCCACAGGCTCTGACCAACACCTTATTAAAATACGGTGGTGCATTTTTTTCCCCCAGTGGTGCATTTCTTAAATGGAAATAAATATGAATACAAAAATAAGGCTTTATATATATTGAATTTGATTTTATAACTTTTTAAAAACCTGTGTATAAAATTGCATCAAAGTAGATTTTGCACTACTGGGAAATAAGCTTTCAAATGCTTTTCTCTTTAATTTTCTGGAAGACTAAGCCAGCACTGCTTAATTTTAGTCCTTCCCACATGCAGGAAAGTAGATTGTAACACTAGTAATTTTACAGAGAGTATACCATGTAACTTGATGTAGAAATGTATTTCAAAATCTGATACTCTATCTGTAAGTAATTTTTACTTTTTAATATTGGAATAAATGGGGCTCCAAAAATTTTCTACCACTGGAAAAAAATGAATTTTTAAAAATAAACAACGTTTAGAGTGAGTATATGGTCTCGCGATGCTAATCCCATTCTTAAAGCAAGGAAGTTTTGTGCAGAAGTGTTTCCTGATTTCTGAGGATAGCCTTCTTTGCCTTTTTTTAAGGCCTTAGCCCAGAGTCAGTCATGTCATCTGTCCTTCCCTTCAACAGCCCCACTCCTCTCCTCATAACACACACATACACACAAACACACACGTGTGAGATGGGTACCTAGGTATAAATAATTCATTCTCTAGCAAACTTCTTTTAGAGCCCCGTACAGGCTAGAAATTGACCTGATGTGGGAATATAGAGATGCCCTTCAGGAGACTCATGTATATTGGGAGAGGCAGATAAGGCCATGACAGTTCACTGTGGTGGCTCATAGCCTCAGATGTGTGGGAAGTGCTGTGGGAAGACCGAGGAGGGACATAAGTGGGGCCCTGGAAAGCTTTCTGAAGTGAGTGATGCTGGAGCAGTGTTGCCCAGGTGTCACAGGCTTCAGGTGCTGTGGAAAGACCAGGAAGCCTGACAGGGATACCTTCCTCCCTGCCTCACTGTTACTAGGAGGAGTACATGTGGATGGACACACCAGTGGTTCCTGTTTTTATTTAGTCCTCTTACTGTGGATTTCCATGGTAAAAAAAAAAAAAATCCTGTCTCATGCAGTTTGAATCTTGTGAGAAATCAATACTTAAGTCCTTTGACTAGACGGACTAATAATTCTTCTTCTAGTCTTTCCACATTATGGTATACCCCTTCCCTGTACCCCAAGCTTCCCCTGCTTCCTCCCCACAAGAAAGAGCAAACAGATCCAATGGGAATCCCTTTCTAATCCATCACCACTTGTTTGTGAATGGCCTGCCTGGTCTTCATAGATAGCCTGGCTCCTAGTCTCCCTTTACCCTGCATGCGACGCTGAATTTCCCCTCCATTTTCCAGTAGGTATCTCTCCCAAACCCGAGTTCTGGTAAAGCCCCATGCTAGTTGAATGCGTCACAATTTGTTGAAAATTCTGAGTAAACATAAGTATGGTGCTTAGACTATCTCTGTAAACTACTTTTCAGATGTGTGTTTTTCCTACCTTCTATTTCTAGAAAGTGAAATTCGTTACTCTACGTGGAAGAAAGCTGTGATGAAGTCAGTGGGCTGGGTTACAACTCAGTCTTCAGAAAGTGGTAAAAATGTTTTTATTATTCTTGTGCTTTGCCCTAGTATGTTAATTAACTTCTTTAAGTATCTAACCATTTACACTTAGTAAGGCTGCTCTGAAGAAAAGCATTATCATATGTCCAGAGTTTCTAACATTTTGAAAACACTTTAAAGTTCTAAACATAAAATGTAAATTATGAGATAGATACATACTTAATTCTATCCTGCCCTCTCTTTTCCTTATTAGTTTCCTGGTACTTCAGTGGGTAACTGAGCTTTCTAAAAGTAAAATTATTTCTTTCTTCTCAATGAAAAAGAAAATCAGAGTTTTCCTTTTTTTATTTTTTTTTCACTTAAGTGTCTCCTTTTACCTTTTTGGGGGGCTGTCTTCATAGCCTGAACCAACCAAAACTTAGGTTAATTTCAGAATATATTTCTCTACTTCCTAGGCTGATTTCCAAGTTCTTAGTGAATGTACATTATGAGAACTCATTGGAGTCAGAGAGGAAGAAATGTACCAAATAGTAAATTAGAAGTATCATAATAGATTGGGAAATACTCTTGGCAGAAAATAGAGAACTATTTTTTCAGTCACTTAAGTAGGAAGGTATTGGGCTTAAGTAAACCATTCAGTCATAGACAGCCTTAAGCTGCCTTTACTATGCACTTGATAATTAAACAGACTTAAATGTGCCTTTAATATGCCATAATATTTAAATTCTTTGCTAAGTGAAGATTTAGAATGTAATAAATAGAACAATGTCCAATAATGTACAGAAATATACACTTTAATGGAGAAGAGTTTATAAATGTAATATTACCTGCCTTCCAACCCAAAATTGAATATAGAATTACTTTTAATGTATTTGGCTTTTGGGAGATACTTCTGGAACCATCCATCACCACAGATCACTGATCTGTATTTTTAGTCCTGGATGTTCCTACCTGAAGCTTTTTTTCCTCCGAAATAAGCTTAATATCTTTTTTCTTTAAATCTTTAGTTCTGTTTAGTTTTCTTTCCAAGTTGGTGGCAAAGCTTTTCTTACTAAGATCTTTTGTGATTTTGAGACCCTTTATAACAAAACTTCTTGATCATATGTTCTCCTAGCCTGGTGCTAGTTGCTTGCAAGATACAACAACGTGGACCCTGATTTATTTTCTAGTTGCCCTTAATCAATGGCTAATGAGCAGTGGAGTCCTGTTTTCGTTGACTTGGTGGATTTTTTTTAAATGGCACAGTCATCCCTTTGTCCCTCCCTGCACCCAGTGTGACACACACACACACACACACACTTCTTACTAGCTAGCAGTTGAAGATCAAATTTTCATTGCAAAATTCCCATAAAACCAATTTGTCATTTTCGGTTTGTCTACCTTACTCTCCGTGAATTTAAAACATAAGAAAAAATTAATGAAAGAAAATTGCACGATTTCTTTAGTTTCTGCTGTTGAGTTTTAGATTTTTCACGTTTTGTTTTTGTTTCAGACTGCAGTGCATTTAAGATTTTGAAGACATTTTTTAGTAGATTTTTGAAACACACTCTAATGTATAATATTGAGTCTCTAGGCTCTATAATAAACTCGGAATTATATTCAATTAGTGACATGCTTATTGTATTTCTTTAAGCAGTGTAAACTATATATAACAGTAGCAGTACAGATAGAATCCTATTTTAATAATCTTGAAAGGATGTTAGGATGGCTACCTGGTCTTTCATGCTCCTTAAATTGCGTTAATTTTTAAGGAAAACACTATGTTAGCTTAATTTCCAAAACAGTTCGCCAGTCATATTTATTTTCTTATTTCTAACTATATTTGAATATTTTGTAAACAATTTTTAATACACATTTTGACACGTGTTTAAAATGTTGTAGAAGTGATTGGGGGTCTGATACTTTTTAGAGAGAGCTCATCATAGATGATAAGCTTGGCTTTGCACTCCAGACACACCAAAACAACATTTTGGAAACAGGTCAAATTGGTTTAAAAATGCACAGCTAGCAAATAACGTGTGTGTGTGTGTGTGTGAGAGTGTGTGTGTGTGTGTGACCAAAAGGGATATATTTTCATTAAATAAATGCCACCTGTTGCCTAACTGAACACGAGAAAAAAAATACATATGATACAACACAAATTTAAAAAATTAATTTAAATTAATTAAATTTAAAATTAATAATGATTAATAATTAATTAATACCAACTAATTTGGTGAGGACTTGTGAATGCAGGTTGTCCTCAGGGTCTTCTTTGCAAACTAAAACTCTCTGTAGCCATATCCGGAAATTAGTGATTAGAACTTAGCCTAACTGGAAGAAAACAAAAACAAAGAACTTAGCGTAACTGATACCTTGCCCTGAAAGAACAAGAATATATGTTCCCTTTCTGAAAATCAAATCAAAATGTGGTCTCCACAAATGTGGAAACAAAAAGAAACCTTGGTTTTATCTGAAAAATAATATAAGCAGTGGTAAAATGGAGGAAAATGGTTTATATGCCTCTTTTAATCTGCCTTCTAAGGCAAAGAAATATGTGGTGAAGGGAAAAAAAAATCCTCTCCCAAAAAGGCAAATAAATGACTATCATTAGTTTATTTTATCAAAAACTATGCCCAGAGCAAATAACTAGCTGCATTTCAGTGAAGCCTTTTCATCCAGTGGTTGTATATTCTTAAAACTTGGAGGTTAATTTTGAATATGCTTCTTTTTTAAAGAACATTAAATAATATAAATATATAATTTTTAAATTCAAGAATACCATATGTACATAAAGAATATTCTTTAAAGGAAGGGATTTTGACAGAAGTTAGGTTAGAAAATACCAGCACAACCATATTTTCAGGCAGTTTTTTAAAAATGTGGATTCATGGGTCTCCTGGCTAGCTTAGTCCGTAGAGCTTGCAACTCTTGACCTTGGGGTCATGAGTTTGAGCCCCATGTTGGGTGTAGTTTACATACATATGTGGATTAAAAAAATTTCGAGTCTGCCTAGGTGGCTCAGTCAGTTCAGTGCCTACCTTCAGCTCAGGTCATGATCTCAAGGTTCTGGGATCAGAGCCCTTCATGGGGCTCCACACTCAGCGAGGAGTCTGCTGCTTCCTCTCCCTCTGCCCCTCCCCCTGCTTGTGCCCTGTCTGTCTTCTCAAATGCATATATAAAATCTTTTAAAAAATATATGGATTCATACAGTTTAGTTTTTAAGATTTTATTTTATTTTATTTTTTTTTTTTTTTAAGATTTTATTTATTTATTTGACAGAGACAGATTACAAGTAGGCAGAGAGGCAGGCAGAGAAAGAGAGGAGGAAGCAGGCTCCCGGCCAAGCAGAGAGCCCGATGCGGGGCTCGATCCCAGGACCCTGAGATCATGACCTGAGCCGAAGGCAGAGGCTTTAACCACTGAGCCACCCAGGCGCCCCTAAGATTTTATTTTTAAGTAATCTCTGCACTCAGCATGGGACTCAAACCCACAATCCTGAGATCAAGAATCGGACACTCCATAGACTGAGCCAGTCCAGGCACCCCTGTAATTGGTGGGGGCAGTAATAGTAATTGTGAGGTGCATTTCCTTACATAGCACATTCTGGTTAAAAAAGAAAACAAAACAATTATTTTAGCAAAAATAGCCTTTGAAGTTCATTTTCACTAGACCAGTATAACTCTTCTCTGATAGCTAAAGGATCTCTACTTTGAATTGGGTTGCTCATTTAGTATCTTTGGGGTAAGAATTAAAAAAGCGAAAATCAACAGCCTCCCAAAAAGTTCTCCATCAACTCTCTTCAGCTTTGCCAGTGGAAGGCTTATGTGGGTTTATATATGTATTATGTTCTTGGCTACCTGTGGCATGCTATCCGTATTGTTTGTTAACTGTCATAAGCCTTCAAGATTGATTATATTTTTGATTTGAAGTAATAACTCTGCTAGCTTTTATGAATATACTATTTTTATAACTTATTTTGTTTTGCTGTCATGTGATTCTTAACACAAATATTGTAATTATGTGTCTCTCTTTTGGTTTGCTTGACTGGAATTCCCTTCTACTTGGATGACCACAGGTGACCCTAGTATCTTCTGTAGTCTACCCTTGGGCTTTTTTATAGTGAGTAGCATGGTAATGTTAATCGGAGCAAGGTACATCTCAGGTCAGTTACTCTTTAAATTAGACAATTTTATTAGTTAGCACTAATGTATTTGTGTATAACTTGGCAGAAAATGTTTAGTGTTTTTCATTCTTCCTGTGCTTAGGAACCTGGAAAATCCATGAAAGGTCTAATTTGTTAGGCCAATTAATCTTTCAGAGCAGTCAGAATTGAGGACTGTGGCTCTGCTTAATTCTTTTATTGTTAGTAAATGACAGTTTCTTTGAGGGGCTACCTTCTGCTGTCAGCTGTGGCAGGAAGCAGAAGTGAAAGTAGTGCTGTGAAAGCTTATATGAAAGGACTTTCAGAGTGACAGATGAATGTTCAGATATAATTTTTTGACAATTTAATTGGCTCTCAAACGTACGTAAGTTCTCCAAACTCAAGAAAACTTGCTATGCGAGTCTAAGTATTTCAGTTCTGGTTAAGAGTTTCCACGAGAGTATGTTAGCAGAGTCTCTGGAAAACTCTAAAATCGGGGAACATATATAGTCTCTTTTATTTTAGTTAAAAGAGTATATTTTGTGAGATGAAGTTTTAAAAATGATTGCTAAAATAATAAGAGTTAGACTTAAAACTGAAGTATTTTTTGCACATTAATTTCTGCTCATTAGAAAAATAAAACTACTTAGCATGTTATGAAATACATTGCATAACCTGTGATAATTTAAATGTAATAATTGTTCTGGGGAGCTTTTCCTGATGATAGCTCAATTTTTCTTCCAATTGAGGCTTAAGAGCTTACATGGCAATGACTTGTCCCATATGTTACCAAGAAAGTGAAATTTTTTTTCATAATTTTTTCATAATCTTCATAATTAGAGAAAGAGTTCAATTATTTCTCATAATTAATTAGATGTTGACCTGGGTTTAACATGTAAAATGTAAACTTTATTGATAATGGAAGGAACATCTGATTGTAGAAATCTGGCAAGCCTTAACTTGACGTCATTAATTTAGAGCTATATGTAAATTTGGAATGAAAAGTATTTACAGTAGCAGAACATTAGATTATCTTTTTTTTAAAAGATTTTATTTATTTATTTGACAGAGATCACAAGTAGACAGAGAGGCAGGCAGAGAGAGAGAGAGAGAGGGAAGCAGGCTCCCTGCTGAGCAGAGAGCCCAATGCGGGACTCGATCCCAGGACCCTGAGATCACGACCCGAGCCGAAGGCAGCGGCCTAACCCACTGAGCCACCCAGGCGCCCTAGATTATCTTTTAATGATAAAATATGAGTTACTTGCCTGAGAGCTTAAAACTAGACTACCATTTTCCATATCCTTCATATTTGGGATCAGTTTATTCAAATCTGCTTTCGTAAAAACAATACCTTATGTTGGTATTAGTGCTTTCACCTTATGAAGGACTCTGGATGCATAAGACTATACAGAATTTACAGATGTCTTTTTTCTTTCTGCTTCTTGGGAATGTTTGGTGGAAAAGTACAAATATTGTAATTTTCCAAAATCTCCAAAATGAATATCCAAAAATATTTTCCAAATATTGTGATAATCCAAAAATAAGTAATTTAGGTTTACAAAGAAACTTAGAGTGCTCGCTTCGGCAGCACATATACAAAGAAACTTATGACTTGTTTTAGCAAAAGCTATATCATTTTTTCATTATCCTGAGTTGTTTTTTTTTTTTGGCTACATAATGATGGTTTGGAAAGGGGAGAAAATATTGCAACTGAATGTTTTCAGTGATTTTTTTCCTCCTGTTTCCTCCTTGGTACCATGAGGATGAAAAGTCCTACTCTCTATCAGAATTTTGCCATATAGCTTATCTCTAAGCTAAGGGATACATTATGTGTCTAAATTCCTAGGCTCCCAAATGGATAGGATTACCATCTTTAGGTTCTCTCTCTTGGTAACATATGCTGAGATTTGAGAACAGTGGGAATCGCTTGCCTTGATAAACAATTAACAATAGTGTTAATATTTGCTAATTTTGGAATTGGCCTAGTTATATTTGTTTGCATTTTAACTGAAGCCAGTATTTAGAAATAATGTGGAATGTGTAGCTCAAATGATTGAATAGTCTTCATTGCCTCAACTCATAAATTGCGTGTATGTTGTTACTGATACATGTGGTTTTTGTCCCTCATTTTAGGTATCCCATAAATGATACCAACTCACGGATTCCAAAGATGCGAGCTCTTTGCCTAATGAGAGAATCCAGCGATTATCTCTTAATGTGATGACACTATTCATAGACTCTGATTTTATTTATAAGCCACTTGCTGCATGACCCTCCAAGTAGACCTGTGGCTTGAAATAAAGAAAATGCAGCAGAAAGAATGCTATAGAAACATTTGGTGTGTTTTTTAACATCATGAGTTAAGATTGGACCAGCCACCTTGGGGGCTGACCCCTCCTTTGCCATCGTGTCCTGCCCCATTCCCTATGAGATCTAGGAAGAATTCAGGTCCTTCATTTCATTGGAACCTTTCATCAAACACACTCAAACGCTGATGATGGTCTAGGATTTGGTTCTCTGCACTACATACACTTGACTAAGGGGTGATTACTAACCAGCTAAAAATGAGTGGCTTTTTGTTCCATTTCTTTTTAACAGTCCCTAAAAGTCCTTTTTTCTGCATGTTAAGGAGGCCACAACATCTTCCCCGAATGTTTAAATGGACACCTCTATGGAATTCTTAAAATGCAAATTGAGTACTCTCATAGCTTAGACATTTTCCAGAAAGGTATTTGCCAAAACTGAAATTCTTCAGATACTTTACGTGGTCTCACTCATTCACTGAATTGCTGTCTGGATCTTCTAGGGAAGGACACTTTTTCCTTTCTTTTTTCATCTCTCCTTTTTATATTTTTCACTTTGTATGTATAACATACATGCCTATATATATTTTATATAGTGAGGGCAGCCCATTTATAAATCAAGAGTACATTTTACATGATCTCACTAATAACACTGAATATCTGTCTGGATCTTACAGGGAAGAACACTTTTTCTTTTCATCTCTCCTTTTTATATTTCTTACTTGTATGTCTAACATACATGCCTATATATTTTATATACAGAGGGTAGCCCATTTATAAATTCAGAGCACATTGTATTCAGTAGGTTATGATGGGGCTGGTCTTAAGTGGACCACTGTGTGTATAAATATCTTGGGGAAATCACTGTATACATTTTTGGGCAACGGTTACGCATATTTACAAGGAGAAACTTTTTCTTAAGAGAGCCAGCATTTAAAGTTTAAGTATATGTTCTTAGTCAATAAAAGAAAATGTACTTTATTGTGACTTCAGCTATATTTCTTATACCTTACCTTTTTATTTAATTGTTTTAGCTGGATATATGTCTTTAAAAAAAAGGAAAAAGACAAAATTGTGGAATACTATGGTAAATATTGTTTTCAAACAAGCACTAGTCCATATAAAGTTATCTTCCTTTGACACAATTTTAGAAATATTTGAGATTGTTTAGAGGGGATAGCAAAAAAGGTTAAACACTGAAGTAGAAGAAAACCTTTGGAATAAAGCCAAGAATCTCTTTGTATCCAAATGTGTTATTAGTTGCTTGTAAGCAAGTATAATTTCTATTTGGGATCACAGAGACTTGACCTCCATTACTGTCCTAATACAACTGAAGAAAGGTTTGCAATTAGAAATGGCTTCCAGTGAAACCAAGAATTTCTCAAAATAGTATTACATGTTATAAAAACCTACCTAATCCAGCATCTTAATGTCAATTTTTTTAAAATCCTAAAATTAACTTGTTTACTACAAATAAAATACTATCTCCTAATATTTTCTTCAACCAGTGCTGAAAATGGGGAAATATTTATATATTAGTATAAAAGGTCTTGTTTTGTTTGGCGTAAATGGTGGCTTGCATTTGCGGTTCTGATTATGCTGTTTCTAAATTATTCAATCTACTTGGGTTTTATTGGTGCAGCTGCCCCTTGAGTGACAAAAATATTATAGAAAGGTACTGTGAAATTATTACTTTGTGATAAGGGTACTTTTAAACATAATTATGTTTCTACAAAATCAGTTAATTGTAAATAATTGTTAAATCACTGTTCAGATAATTTTAAGATTCCATTAATTTTCTATAAATTGAAATATTTATAAATGTTTGGAACTGTGCATATTGGTATTTAATGGTAAAATGACTTAAAATAAATTGACCCCTCATTCTTACTTGCATTTCTCATTTATAGACTAGAACTTAAAATCAAGGTTAAATCCAGAAGGATGTTTCAGGAAACACAAAGCTCAGTTGTTAGCACTTGATCAGGCACACTCTGAAACTAACCAAGAGCCTAAGGAGTAGTTTCTGAAATGGTGAGCACCTTAGTCATTCTATTGGAAAAGACTACACTGTTCCATCTCAGCATCCAGAAAATAACCAGTGAGGTCAGAAATCATGATCACTTAGGGCCTCTTGTGCTAGCCATGTCTTTCTACTGGTTTCTTTCTGTTCTGTCTGGGTTTGCTGATGGAGTCAAGTGTGCCATTATTCTCTCAACCTGATGGCCAAAACTTCAATCTTTTGTTCTTTAGTTAATCTGTAAAAGAAGTAAATGCATCTTTGCTTCTGTAACAATATCTTAGAATTTTTAGTGTTTCTTTTGAAACGCCCAAACTTAATTCTTTGCTTTCTGAGTGTTTTGTATCTTGTTGGGAATGAAAAATGCTAGGTATTTATGAGAAACCAGCAGAAAAAAAAGTCATAGCCCAGAAACTAACAGCACTGATGGTAGAATAGGTAGCATTTAACTCATAGTGTCTACCTAATGGTAAATAGAAGTACAAACATTATTTTTACAGCTTTAATGAGCTATAAAATTGATACACAGAGAACTGCACGTATTTAATGTATACACTTTGAGGAGTTGGGACATATGCCAACACCCATTATACCATCACCAGAATCATGGTAATAAACAAATCCATCCCCTCCACATGTTTCCTTGTGTCCCTTTGTTTTGTGTGTGTGTATGGTAAGAATGCTTAACATGAGATCTACCCTCCTAATGCATTTTTAAGTGCACAGTACCATGTTGCTAATTGTAGACGGCACATTAGACAGCACATGTCTTGAATTTACTCTTCTTACATAACTAAAGCTATTGAACAGCAACTCTGCTTTCCCCCAATCCCTGGTAACCGCCAACCTATCCTCTATTACTGTGAGTTTGACATTTTTGTTTCCTTTTTTGATTCCACACATAAGTGAGATTATGTGTATTTGTCTTTCCGTGTATGGCTTATTTCACTTGGCATAATATCTTCCGGGTCTAGTGATGTTGTTGCAAATGGTAAGGTTTCCTCCTTTTTTGAGGCTAAATAATATTTCAGTTTGTGTGTGTGTACACACACACACACACATCACATTTTTTTATCCATTCATCTGTTGATGGACCTTTGGGCTATTTCCATATCTTGGATGTTGTGAATACTGCTGTGGTGAACATGGGAGTGTAGATAGTTCTTTGAGATCCTGATTTCCATTCTTCTGTGTAAATACCCCGAAGTGGGATTATTGAATCCTAGAATAATTCTTTTAGTTTTTTAAAGAATGTCCATACTGTTTTCCATAGTGACTGTACCATTTTATGTTCCTACCAACAGTGTAGAAGGATTCCAGAAACTATTTTTTACTAACATTCATAGCGTATTTTAACTAAAAATACTGAAATAATGAAGTCTACTTGACGTTTGTTTTTGCAACCTAACAACTTTTTTTTTTTTCCTGACAACTTTCATGAGGTCACGTAATAGTTGGAAAACTGAGTGACTCTGAGGGCACCTGGCTGGCTCGGTTGGCAGAACCTGCAGCTCTTGATCTCAGGCTTGTGAGTTTGAGCCCCATGTTGGGCAAAGAGCTTTACTATAATAAAAATAATAATAATAACTGTTAAAAACCTCTTTTTAAAAAAGATTTCATTTTTTTAAAGTAATCTCTAAACCCAGTGTGGGACCCAAACTCACAACCCTGAGATCAAGAGTCACATACTTCGACTGAGGTGGCCAGGCACCCTGAAAACTGACTTTTAAATCGACTCGATTACTGCTTGGCCTGTACTTTATATAGGTACTTACCTTAATTCCTGTTTATGATAAAATACTAGATATGCTGAACACCATAGAGAAAAAACTCTCAAAAGTATTTCCTGAGGTTTTCCTTTAAATCCCATTTAGTGAAAATGACCCATTAAATTATGTGTGGGGACTATAAAGATAAATACTCTGAGAAGCAGAAGGTAGGTTCAAAACCAGTTGCCCAAGGGGTGCCTGGCTGGCTCCGTTGGTGGAGTGTACTACTCTTAACAATGTTAGGGTTGTGAGTTCAAGCCCCATGTTGGGTATAAAAATTACATAAAAATAAAATGTTAAATAAAAAAATAAATAAATTGGTACAATCACAGAACAGAATATGTGTAGCTTTAGAAAAGAATGATACTGTAGAAACATGGAAACTATCCAGGAAAAAATGAAAGCAAGGTGCAGAGGAGTGCGTAAGTGTGCTCCTTCTATTAAAAGAAAAGCTAGGATGTTTGCCTATGCTGTGAGGACATCTTAAGGAGCTGTTAATAGTGTTTACTTAGTAGGACAGAAAGTAGTGATAATCGGACATGTGGGAGACAAGGGTATGAAAAACCTTTTCACTGTTTAGCTCTATTTGAACTACATTAATTGGGGACGCCTGGGTGGCTCAGTTGGTTAAGCAGCTGCCTTCGGCTCAGGTCATGATCCCAGCGTCCTGGGATCGAGTCCCACATCGGGCTCCTTGCTTGGCGGGGAGCCTGCTTCTCCCTCTGCCTCTGCCTGCCATTCTGTCCGCCTGTGCTCGCTCGCTCTCCCTCTCTCTCTGACAAATTAAAAAAAAAAAAAAATCTTTGAACTACATTAATTGTTAGCATATATAATCTTGAACCATGTTAATGTATTAGTTGTTTATAAATCTAATTTAAGGGGTGCCTGATCTCAGCCCAGGTCTTGATCTCAGGATGGTGAGGTTAAGCCCTACGTTGGGCTCCATGCTGGGCCTGGAACCTATGTAAAAAAAAAAAATCTAACTTAAATTTCTGAATTTAAATTCAGAAGTCATTGTACATGAGTGTTCATGCCATCGTTATTCATAATAGCCAAAAAAGGGGAAACAAGGTGTTGATGAATGGACAAATCAAAGGTGGTATAAATAAATAAAGCACTGATAACATCCATGTTGTAACATGATTGAGCCTTAGAAACTATACAAAGTGAAAAAAGGACACAAAAGCCACATATCGTGTGATCCCACTTACAGGAAATGCCCCAAATAAGGAAATTCATAGAGGGACAAATGGTTATTAGTTGCCTGAGTCTGGGCTGGCGGGGAAGGGAACAGAGAAGAAATTGCTAATGCGTACGAGGTTTTGGCGGGGGGGTGGGGGTGATGAAAATGTTCTAGAATTAGTGGTAGATGTCGTACAACTCGGTGAATATACTAAAACCCACTGAATTACACGCTTTAAAGGGGTGCATTTATGGCATATGTATTATATCAATGAAATACATAATGTTACAAATTCAGATATTGTAAGTTAGTTACCCACAGGCAAATTCAGCCCACAGGCTTGTTTAAAATAACAAAATTGTTTTTAACTTGCATTAATGTAAAGTCAGCGTATGACCAGTCCCTGATGGGATGTGAGTTCATAATCTCTGAAATGAGCCCTCAGAAGGATGGCTCCTTGAATAAATGGAGGTTAGTAAATTTAACCTTTTTTCTTCCACTTCCATTAACTTTTTAAGTATCTAATATTGGAAATAAGGGAGATGATTTAGTCACTAATACATAAAAGATTGCGATGAAACGGAAGATCTGGCCTTCTATTCACCTTCCCAGAGGTTTCCATGGATGGTCTGTCCAATAGAATGTATTCTATACTAATACTATAGGATGCATTTAACCTGCTTCCCCCCAAAGCCTTGATAAATAAAGAGGCAGTCTTCCAAAAGTGTTACCTAAAATATATTGCCATAATTATCAGTAACTTGATTTTCTCTAACTGGAACCCTTCAACGGTGTCATGTCTTAAGATTCTAAACAGTTCTTTTTTTAAAAAAAGATTTATTTATTTGAGAGAGAAAGAGTGCAGAGGGGAGTGGAAGAGGAAAGGGAAAGAATCTTAAGCAGACCCCGCACTGAGCGCAAAGCCCAACCTCGCGGCCCTGAGATCATGTCCTAAGCCGAAACTAAGTGGGACACTCAACTGATCGGCACAACCCACGAGCCCCAGGTTCTAAACAGTTTAATTTCATATGTTCATTATCTCCCCAAACTGTTTCTCCCCAAACTGTTTAAACCTTCAGCCCTTTGCTGATTTACCACCACAGTTTCTTAAAGGAAGAAACAATAGGTCCATTTGTAATATACCTGTTCAGTCATTAAGTTGAATTCAAAGAACAGTGAATATTTGCGGGTTCACAGTCTACATCACTGGTTTCTCAGCTCAGGAAGCTTTTTTCTTTTTTCTTTTTTTTTAAACTAAACTCTACGCCCAGTATGAGCCTTGAACTCATGACCCCTGAGATCAAGAGTCATGTGCGCTACTGATGGAGCTGGTTAGGTACCTCCCAGGGAGCTCTTTTGAAAATGACCATTTCTAGGGTGCCTGGGTGGCTCAGTGGGTTAAGCCTCTGCCTTTGGCTCAGGTCATGATCTCAGGGTCCTGGGATCGAGCCCCGCATCGGGCTCTCTGCTCAGCAGGGAGCCTGCTTCCCCCTCTCTCTGCCTGCTGCTCTGCCTACTTATGATCTCTCTCTCTGTCAAATAAATAAATATAAATAAATAAAATGACCATTTCTTGGGGTGTCTGGCTGATCAGTTGGTAGAGCATGTGACTCTTGATCTCTTGATCTCAGTTCAAGCCTAAAGTTAAGCCTAGTACTTGCTTTTAAAAAAAAAAAAAAGGAAAGAAAAATGAGTGCCTGGATAGTTCAGAAAAAAAAGTGACTTTTTTCCCATTGTTCTTATAGTAAGCATCTGCCTTTGGCTAAGGTGGTGATCCCGAGCTCCTGGGATCAAGCCCTGCGTCAGGCTGTCCAGCTCCCTGCTCAGTGGAGAGCCTGCTTCTCCATCCACCCCTCCCTCTGCCACTCACCCTACTTGTGCTCTCTCATGCATGCTCTCAACCCCTTTCTCAAATATATAAATGAAATCTTAAAAAAAAATCTGAGCATTCCTGTGCTGTTTTTTTTTAATCAAATAGTTATTTTGGAAATAGGTAAGAATAATACTGCTCTTAGGAAAATTGGAAAAATAGGTTAGAAGAGTAGAAAATAATCCATAATCCTAAAATGATGTCTGTGGTTATTTTTTTCCCCCAAAGTTTAAGGCAGTGTTTTCAGAGATCTTGAATGTTCATAAACTTGATGTAAAAATGTTAACACAAAACAACAGGAGGTGTCATGTGTATGGACACATACAGGTGAACCAGAATAACACTTGCGTAGGGATGCTAAATACTGAGTTTAGGAGGGTGGTTACTTCTGAAAGGGAGAAGGTGGAATCAGAGAACCTGAAAAGTTGTGATTCTTCAAAAAATTAAAAGAGCTAAAGCCATTATAACAAAATTTTAAGCTCTGATGCTTCCGAGCAGTGAGTACACATGTATTTACTATCTTCTCTACACTTAAAATATTTCATAAGGCATATCGCTCTCCTAATCATACATGCTTAACCCATCCCTCGGTGTCCATTAGTGCGGTTTTGCTTATCCCGAAAGCCTTCCCAGTTAAAAGGGCTGAAGTCTCACTGATCTTCTGGCACAAATATTCAAAGCCCTTTTCTTCCCTCAGAGGCACAAATATATGCCAGGCCTGGACAGGGCCGTGGGTATGGTACACAGGGCTTTGCATGCTCTGAAGCCCGTTACTGCTTATTACCGCTTCCTAGTTAACTTCAGTGACTCTGGCTAATTGAATTGCACTCCCTGGCAACTGCATGGGCGTCCCAGAAGGAAGGTTGCCTTTCAAAACCAAGGAAAGAAAATCCTGTCTTCATAGGCATCCCCACGTTCTTTGGTCGAGCCAAGCAGCTGTTCCGTTCAAGCCAAAGATTTGTTTCCCACAACTGGAAAAACTGCTGAGGCTACAGTGTTAACAGAGACTTCTTTCACCTGATCATAGTAGGCGGGCTTTCAAATATAGAATTATTCTAGGGCGCCTGGGTGGCTCAGTGGGTTAAGCCGCTGCCTTCGGCTCAGGTCATGATCTCGGGGTCCTGGGATCGAGTCCCGCGTCGGGCTCTCTGCTCAGCAGGGAGCCTGCTTCCCTCTCTCTCTCTCTCTCTCTCTGCCTGCCTCTCCATCTACTTGTGATCTCTCTGTCAAGTAAATAAATAAAATCTTTAAAAAAAAAACAAAAAAAACAAATATAGAATTATTTTAGACATGCATAATGCCAACATTAAGTGATTCTAACATGGACAGAAGTTCAACCATTTCTGCTGAATTGTTTCAAACATTCAGTCACAGTTTACAAAGCCACGTGCACCATACTAGATTCCTTTATCTCCTCCAAGTTCATCCCCTGTAGCCAGATCTTTTATCGCCTTGCTAAAAGCCCTGTAGATAGAACAGAATCCAGTGACTGGGCTATTAAAAGCAGGTTTCTTGTCAGAAACAAATTTAACCCCTAGGTGGCGCTGCTCTCCACAATTCGGCTTTTCTGTCTTCTCCGCTTCGTCCGCTGTAATGTACTGACGAAGTTCGGGTACTCTTTACTCGTAATCCTAGTTAAATAAAAGCATTGTGGTGGCCACGGGAGATATCCATGATGCCTTCATGTGAGGATCATAAAAATCAAAGGCTTAAGCAAAGCCATAAATCCATTTACACGTCCCTGCAGCCTTGATTTTCCTTAGTTTTTTCAGGTCATCATAAAATTAGATTTATAATTCCCTTCACAATCTATACTTTAACATTTATCCATTATTTAAAAAGTGGAATATCTCTGGTAATTAAACATTATATGCTTTCCTAAATGTATTCACAAAGGTCTTAGTTATAGCCTGTTTTCTTTAAAGGTATTTTTGTATTTTTTTAGATTTATTTTAGAGCCCAAGCTCAAGGCAGGGGGTCGGGGGGCTGGGGGTGTGGATAGGGAGAGGGAACTGAGCTGGAGCCAACACGGGGCTCAATCTCAGGACCCTAAGATCATGACCTGAGCAGAAATCAAGAGTTGGTGGCCTAACTGACTGAGCCACACAGATACCCCTGAAAGCTATTTTTTTAAAGATCTTATTTATTTATTTGAGAGAGAGACAGTGAGAAAGAGCATGAGCGAGGAGAAGGTCAGATGGAGAAGCAGACTCCCCATGGAGCTGGGAGCCCGATGTGGGACTCGATCCTGGAACCCCGGGATCATGACCTGAGCCGAAGACAGTCGTCCAACCAACTGAGCCACCCAGGCATCCTCCCCTGAAAGCTATTTTTAAACACATAGGTTCATAATTGACATTTGGGATGACATGTTAGAATCAATCAATTCCCGGAGCACCTGGTGTCTCAGTCGGTTAAGCGTCTGTCTTCAGCTGGGGTCATGATCTCAGGGTTCTGGGATTGAGCTCCACAGCTGGCTTCCTGCTTGGCGGGGAGTCTGCTTCTCCCTCTCCTCCTGCCGTTACCCCTGCTTGTGCATTCTCTCCCAAATAAATCAAAATAAAAAAAAAAACAATTCCTAAACAAAATTGTGCCCCCTTTCCCGGTACCAATCAAATTACTTTTTTTCCTATTGTTTTTGTTTTACACCTGTTTGGTTCTAGAAAATTATAAAGAAATAATCTTACAACAATCCACAAACATGGTAAAATCAAGACAAAATTTTGTTCATTGTACCATATGTTGATATGATTATTGTCTCAATACCAAACTAAACTTTTTTAACTCTTAATGGTTGTCATTAGCTTTTTACATATTGAGCTTTACAAAGTTATGAAGAAAATATTCTTACTACAATCCATCAGCTTTTAGATCATATGTTCTAAGCACCATAAGCACTTTAGCACCCAAATAAAATAAAACTTAATTTAGAAAATGATGAGAAATCTGATTTATAGAATATTTTGTAGCAAAAACAAACAAAAACTTTCCCCAGTTGTACAGGACAAAGGGTTTACTTTGAAAAAAAAATCACAGTAATCATATTAATGTTATTCAGATACAAATAGGATTAAATTCCTTTAATCACAAAACAATTTTGAGCCAACAATTATAACACCCTAATTCCTTGGCGTCTTTTGAGTAGACTATTTTATTTGTTTGTTTTTGTTTTAAATTTTGTTCATTTATTTAAGTAATTTCTGCACCCAGTGTGAGCCTCGAACTCACGACCCTGAGATCAAGAGTCACATGTTGCACTGACTGAGCCAGTCAGGTGCCGTAAGTAACATATATTTGAAATTGAATTCTTTTTATATAAAATAAAGCATTTTAAATTTTGTTTTAAGTAGGCTCCACACCCAACATGGGGCTTGAACTCATAACTATGGGATTAAGAGTCTAATGCTTTAAAAAAAAAAAAAAAGGATTTGCATGCTATAGTGACTGAGCCAGCCAGGTGCCCCTAAAATAAGACATTTTTTAAAAAAGATTTTATTTATTTATTTGACAGACAGAGATCACAAGTAGGCAGAGAGAGAGGAAGGGAAGCAGGCTCCCTGCTGAGCAGAGAGCCTGATGTGGGGCTCGATCCCAGGACTCTGGGATCACGACCTGAGCCGAAGGCAGAGGCTTTAACCCACTGAGCCACCCAGGCGCCCTAAAATAAGACATTTTAAAAAGAAATTTCTGTGCATATACTACTCTAAGAAGAACCATAAACAACTTTGGAATCACATAATCTGAATGAATTTTTAGCTTTGAGAAGTAATAGTATGTTGCTTTGCATTGTCCTGTTAGAAACTTAGCTGGGTGTGTATAGATGCTAAAAATGTATAAGCAGGAAAACATAGTGAAAGACTGTCTTACACCAGCACTCTTTTTGGAGCTCTGCTGTAGAAAGATTTTAACAATGTTTTTATCCAAACCAGGTAAGTAGATGTTAACTTGAAATAGAGTGAATGGCCTTAGAGCTATATTATTCCTGTCTCTTCATTCAGGTTTCTAGGTTAAGGAATGATGAGTTTTGTTCCTAAAATTGTTTTTAGTGGAGCTCACTTTAGTCCCCTTGGAAAAAGGTGTGGAGAAAGGCAGGTATGGTTTTTCCTACCAGCTTGAGTTATTTATTGACTTTAGAATATGCAGATGAACTTGGCCATTCTAACCACATGGGCTTAAAGATGTTTCTGAAATCAAAGGGAAAAAAATTCAAATCCAATTCTGCCATTAAATATTTGATTGCTAATGTAAAATATATTTAGATTACTACCAACATGTACATGAATATCTTCTCAAAATCATGATTAACGGCGATTCAGTTAGTGATGTCTTCAGTGTGAGCATTTCACTTAGGGTAGCTGCAGGTCTTGATAGCTGGGTGTATCAGTTACCCATTGCTGCATGGAAGACTACCGAAGAGGAGATCCAAAAAGCTATACTCTTTTTTAGGGAAGCATACATAGGTACTAAAACTGTTAAAAATGCTAAGGGATTATAACCAAGGAAGTCAGAATAGTGGTTATCTCTGGGAGCGTGTGGAGAGGGTATGGTTGAGTAATGTCTTTCGTTCATTCGGCTGCCATAACAGAAAATACCATAGACTGGGGACTTCAACAACAAACATCTATTTCTCACAGTTCTGGAGGCCGGGAAGTCCAAGATGAAGGCACCCATGACAGAATCGATGTCTGGAGAAGGCCTGGTTCCTAGACACTTCTTGCTGTGTCTTCATAAGGCAGAAGGAGCAAGGAAGCTCCCAGATCTCTTTTCTTAGGGACACTAACCCTATTCATGATGGCTCCACCCTCATGACCTAATCACTTCCCCAAAGCCCCTCCTCCAAACACCATCATACTGGGGATTAGGCTTCCACTTAGGAATTTGGGAGGGATACAAGCATTCAGTGTACGGCAGATGGTATGATATGGGAAGCTTACAGGATGATATGGCCATTCTAGCTCGTGATGGGTACATGGATGTTCAATTTATAACAATACATAGCCTCTTCAACTACATACTATATACTCTATTATATACTATATTGTATACTATATATATACTCTATAGAGAGTATATGTTCTATTATATATACTCCTTCTGCATCTATATCATATCTCACAATAAAAACGGCTAAACATATAAAATATTTAACAGAGACCATGGGTGAAAATACCTTAAATTAGGGAAAAAAGCACGAGAGCAAAAATCACAAGCCTATCCAAAACTTTTACTCTCTTCCCTGCTATGTTTTGTCCATAACACTTACCACCATCTGACACATGGATTTTATGAAATGACTTTGTCATCTACTTCCCTTACCTACATTTTTCATGAACACGGGATTTTTGTTGTTGTTGTTTTTAATCCTCCATGCCTAGGAGTGTGTAGCAAATGGTGGGTGCTGAATATGCATGTGTTGAATCAAGGAATGAGTGAATAGCATTTTAAAAATTAACCTTTTGCTGCAAGAGAGACTGTTCTGGTGGTTTGCTGCTTTATGAATGATGGGCCTCCTGGTGGCTTAGATAATGATTTTCCATCATGTATCTGGTGATCAGTCACTGGAGTGTTGAGCTTCCCACAGAGTTTGGTGGGAAGGAAGGCCCATTGGCCATTTTATCTTCTAGGAGTTGCCTTTTCTGTCACTTTTAAGCTTATGCATTTTCCTTAAAGTTGAGGTAAAGTGAGAAAGGTTAACAGAAATTACCACAACTCGGAGCAATTCTGGGACATAGCTCCTGCATATTATAGTCATCCTGTTATCAACTCCATGATCCTGAATTTCTCCTGCTGTGACCATGTTAGGTCAGAGAATACTATTGAGGTTCCTAAGAAAGGTCTACACTACACTATTTTTAAAATAAATTTTTAAAGAGTTTATTTATTTATTTTTGAGGAAGGGGGCATGAGCAGGGGTGGAGCCAGAGGGAGAAGCAGACTCCCTGCTGATCAGGGAGCACGATGTGGGACTTGATGCCAGGACCCCGGGATCATGACCTAAGCTGAAGCTAGATGCTTAAGGACTGAGCCACCCAGGTCCCCTACACTACACTATTAACAGTGCTTTCCTACTGGACTATGGGGACGGGGACTTTTAACTTCTCCTGGATATCTATATATAGACTTTTTAAAAAAAGTTTAGTTATGAATTGCAACTACAAAGAACAAACTGAAAGCAAATTCAAATTTGTAGGAATCTTGAAGAAAATGAAAATACATTTGAAAACATTGGAGGAAAGCAATGGGGGAAAGAACATAGCACCTAAAGTCTTGGGCTCTTTGCCTGGATTTGACGCACGGTAATGAGTCGTGCGGCCTCCGTCTCATTGTTTAACTTGTTTGCCTCAGTCCCTCATCTAGAACATAAAGATAACAATCCCCCCTTCTTAGAGTTATGAGGAGTAAATTAAATAATACATACACATTGCTCAGAACAAGGGTGTCAGAACAACTGCACAAAACGTCTGTAGGGAAAATAGTAATGATACAATGTTTTAAAAGCAAAAGGATCTACAAAAGAAGAGGGTCCCTTCATGCCCTATGCCCATCTCAAAATGTCAAATGTCCTCAGAGGCCAGGCAAGAAATGTAAAGAGGGAAGAAGGAAAGCAAGCTGGGAGACACACAGGTCTGTAGAAAGACTTCGTACGTTGCCCGAATGGCAGTTGTTGCCATGGGGAGTTGTGGGTCCTTGCTGTAATATCTTTTTTTTTTAAGATTTTATTTGTTTATTGGACAGAGAGAGATCACAAGTAGGCAGAGAGGCAGGCAGAGAGAGAGAGGAGGAAGCAGGCTCCCCACCAAGGAAAGAGCCCGATGCTCTTAACCCTCTGAGCCCACCCAGGCGCCCCCCTGCTGTAATATCTTAATAAGCATAATCCTACTCATATAAAGTACACACCGAGGGCCTGAGAATAGACTACTTTAAATTCAGAAGCTCTTAGGAGATGGGTGAACAAAACCTGAAAAATATTGCATGTCCTTAAAAAAAGAGGAGCCAGAATTTCAATCTAGATCTGTCTTCCTTTAAGGCAAAATACCTAAGAGGTTCAATATAAAATATTGACCTTTTGGTTTATAAAATGTTCACATGACATAATGATGACAGGCAGGCAACAATGGTGATGATGACGATGACGATGATGATTGAGTTGTTACTATATTATCCAGCTTAAGTGCTGTACATCTTTTATTGTGCATTATCACATTTAATTCTCAGAAATACCCTTTAAATTAGTTAATATTACTTCTACTAGATAATTTATTGAGCTATCGGAGTATGTTTTCTCCCTGCTGTATACTTTTTTCCTTTTAATGATTTTCCTTCTAATGATTTAGGCTTGGGAGGAGGAGAAAGATATAAGTGCTTCTGAAGCCAGTGAGGAAAGAAAGGGAACATAGGAAGTGGGTCCCAAGGTTCCACTAGAGGAGAGTCTTGGGCTCTTCTCCCTACCAAGAATTAGGGAGTGGGGAGAAAACTTGAGAAGCCTTGTAGGAGAACAGGTGTGGCAAGGAACAGGTAGTGAGGTGGTGCTCAGGGACGCTGAGCCTGTGACTAGAATCTTCCTCCAGAAGAGACAAGCATCTCAAATCCCTAGGGGTAGCCAGAGATGTTGAATGCTTTGCCCAAGGTCAAAGAGCAAGTGTGTAACAGAACTGAGATTCAGGGGACACTAGGCGTTTGCCTTCTGCTCAGGCCGTGATCCCAGAGTTGTGGGATCAAGTCCTGCATCGGACTGCTTCCTCAGCGGGGAAAGTGCTGTGCTTTTCCCTCTGCCCCTCCCCCTCCCCCTGCTCGTGCTCTTTCTCTGTCTTTGACAAATAAATAAATAAAATTTAAAAGAAATGCATTCACTTCTTTTTTTTAAGATTTTTATTTATTTATTTGACAGAGAGAGATCACAAGTAGGCAGAGAGGCAGGCAGAGAGAGAGGAAGGGAAGCAGGCTCCCTGCTGAGCAGAGAGCCTGATGCGGGGCTCGATCCCAGGACCCCGGGATCATGACCTGAGCCGAAGGCAGAGGCTTAACCCGCTGCAACACCCAGGCGCCCCCAAGAAATGCATTCACTTCTTAAAAAGAAAAAAAAAAGAGAACTGAGATTCAAGGCCAAATGTGTCAGACTGCCAAGGCAAAGCTCTTCACCACTCTACCAGACTTCTTAGCATCATTGACTCTCTTCCGGTCATGATGAACTGTTGTCCTGCCATATGCGTTTCTGGACCCCAAAACTGGTTAATGCATACATTCAGAAATGGTACCAAGAAATGGTAGTGGGACAGGAGACAGTCATTTAACTGTCTGCCCTGAAATCCTACTGGGTTAGCTTTGATTCCACATTCTAGTGTGTGACACAGGCTTATTTCCGCTTTCACTCTATGAAGTCTCCATGATGACTATTTGCAAGTGTATTTACTTGCAAGCCCTTATTTTCTACTTCAGTAACCTCTGCCATTAATATTAATTATTAATCCATCAAGCACACATAATTGGATCTAAGTAGGTGACCCTAAATTAGCAAAGTCCTAGCCCATCAACTGCAGAAGATGTATTGGTTCCAGGAGTAATTCATTTTTTTAAGTCACCGATTCTCTGGGGGGATTTCAGAGCCTCTTTTCATGGCCATTGCTTCTCAGATAACTGACAAAATAGCCTGAGCAGACTTTGAAAGTGCTGGATATTTGATAAATGTCCAGAACTTTCATTTAAGGTTAAGGACAGAAGGTGATCATTCCTCTGTGAATAATACCAGAAAAGGAAAGACTGTCTTGATATACTCAGGATAAAAAGGGCACAGTGAGTGATACACTTGATAACTTAATTTGGTGTACAAATTTCTTTTTTGTTGTTGGTTATTTTGGTTTTTAAAGATGTTATTTATTTATTTGCGGCAGAGAGAGAGAGAGTGAGAGAGAGAGAGAGAGAGCAAAAGCACGGGGAGCAGCAAGCAAAGGGAGAGGGAGAAGCAGGCTCCTTGCTGAACAAGGATCCCGATCTGGGGTTCCATCCTAGGACCCTGGGATCATGACCTGAGTCGAAGGCATACGCTAAACTGAGCCACCCAGGTACCCCTAAGCATACAAATTTTTCACCCACCTCTCTGGCAGTGATAAGTGTGGAAATAATAAGCTAAAATGTCTCTATTAATTTCACAAATAAAAGAATGGATCAAAAAAGGCTCAGATAAACAACAATCATTCAGGGAAAAATTTGAAAATAAAAAGCCAAAGAAATAATTTACTGTGTCTTAAGACTTTAAATACCACATTTTCAACACAGAAGGGGAGAGAGGGAATGCAGGGAAAGGAGAGACAGAGAGAGATTGAGAGAGAAAGTGGGGGATAGAGAAGCAAATGAAAAAACAAGAAAGGGCACCTGAAAGGCTCAGTCAGTTGAGCATCTGACTCTTTTTTTTTTTTTAAAGATTTTATTTTATTTCAGAGAGAGAGAGAGAGAGAGAGAGAGAGCGCAGGTGAAGAGGCAGAGGGAGAGGGAGAAGCAGACCGACACGGACTTGACCTCAGGACCCTGGACTATAACCCAAGCCAGAGGCAGGTGCTTAACTGACTGAGTCACCCAGGCACCCCTTGATTATTTTTAGTAAAACTTATTGAAGAGACAACCTATAGAGAAAGGACGCTCAGAGCCTCCCCTATCCCAGGAAAGCAGGAAATAAGTCTCCCATGTGGAAGGAGCTGCCCCTGTACCAGGAAGTAAAGAGACATCCTTATCGCCAGATGTGGGGAATTTAGAGGCCAGAGGCTTTCTAAATAACCCTGGTTACTTTTTACTAATTTACTACCGCAATCCAAATTCTGTCTAGAATTCCTGGCTAATTGACACTCCCAAAGTTAAGTTTTCTTTGTTCTGTCAATTTCTCACAGATTTATTATGTCTTTCTCTACAAAGGATAAAAACTGTGTGCCTTGGTCATTTATTCAGGTCTCAATTTCATTATTGGACCTCCATGCACACTTAATAAAACTTTGGGTTTCTTCCACTGTGAATGTGTGTCGTGTAAATTTAATTCCTACTGCAGCTGGAAGGCCTTGAAAAGAATTTCTCATTCCCTTCAAAACCATGTGTGGCTGGCTGTTGGATTAATGGCTGCTGGCTTGATTCCAGCTCCCTATATCCTGCCCCTGAGTGATCCTCTTGGACGATGACTCTGGGCTTGATTATGTGACTTCTTTTACCAATGAGACAACAGTAAATGGGAAGCAAGCAAAAGCTTCCAAAGTCGTAGCACGTTGGGATATCATCTTTTATTTTTGCTTGGTGCCCTGAGACTACCTTGTCAACAAGGCCAGCTCACCTACAGAAGAAGAGATCCCATGGAACAGTTAGGAAGTCACCTCAGCTGAGGGCTTATAGTTCGCTGACCAGTGCACGACAGCCCAGATGCCAGCAGCAGAAGAAGCACCCATCTGAGCATAGCCCAGACTGCCAAAGTTCAGAATTGTGAGTCCATGAATGATTGTTGTTTTAGGCCATTATGATAGGGGGGATGATTATGACCCAGTAAAAGCTGATACACCATGTCAGCCGCCTCCCGGATTGTCTTTGCAAGTCTTTTTTTTTTAAGATTTTTATTTATTTATTTGACAGACAGAGATTACAAGTAGGCAGAGGAGATAGGCAGAGAGAGAGGAGGAAGCAGGCTCCCCATCGAGCAGAGAGCCTGATGTAGGGCTCGATCCCAGGACCCCGGGACCATGACCTGAGCCGAAGGCAGAGGCTTTAATCCGCTGAGCCACCCAGGTGCCCCTGTCTTTGCAAGTCTTAGCATAAAAGAGTCTTCTTTCTCTCTCTCACAAGTCAGTAGTGTGGTATTGTGATTTATAATAAGACAAATATATTTGGTCCTTGGCACAGAGCTTCTAAAACCCTTGGAGTTTCCTGTGAGGAGAGTGGTAAAGGGGTCTTTTGTTATGTTAATGAGATGAGTTTGGGGAATTACTTGAAGATGGAGTTGCCAGTGGAACCAATCATGTTCTTAGAGGGCTGGAACTCCCAGCCCCACGCCCAGACCTTGGGGTGGAGAGAGGGACTGGAGATCACACTCAATCACCAATGGTCAATGATTTAATCAATCACACCTGGGTCCTGAAGCCTCCACAAAAACCCAAAAGGAAGGCATTCAGAGAGCTTCTGAGATAGTGGAGCGCTGGAAGTGCGGGGAGATGGGAGGGCTGGAAGAGCCCCTTCCCACATAGCCAGTCCTGTCTGTCTCTTCCATATGGCTCTTCCTGAGTTACATCCTCTTCTGATTCAACAGGGACCTGGTAAGTAAATGGTTTCTGTGTGTTTTGTGAGCTGCTCCAGCAAATGAATTGAACCTGAGGAGGGGATTCTAGAAACTTCTGATCTATAGCTGATCCGTGAGAAGCTCGATGATGACTTGGATTTGTGACTGGCATGTGAAGGTGGGGGTTGGAGTAGGGGGGTGGCAGTCCAGTGGGATTGAGCCCTTTACCTGGGGTATGTCACGCTATCTGCAGGTAAATGGTGTTGGAATCCAGTTGAATTGTAGGACGCCCAGCTGGTTTTGCCGAGCTGCTTGGTGGCGTGTTGGGGCGGGAGATAACCCGCGCATGGCAACTGGGTGCAGGATGACAGGTAGAATCCTTATAACAGATATTATGGAGCCATTTGGGGGAGCTATGCCTCAGCTTTGATGCCTTCCTCTCCGTCAGCCTGCACATATCCATCACCAAACTCTCTTGTTTTTTACTTCCTAGAAATCCGAAATGCCTCCCTTGTTGTTCATTTATAGAGGCAGCATCCTAGTCCAGGCTTGCTCTGAGAGTGAACAGGGATTGCTCTTTCTCCTCTCCCGGCATCACCCCTGGCCCCATTCGGATCTGCTGTCCGGTGTAACAGAATGAGCATTTTCAGGCAAATGTGACCATGCCCAGCACCCACTTCTGTGTCCACTCCTTCAGTCGCTCTCATTGACCCAAACAGAAAAGTCCCTGTTTTTCCCTTTTCCGGCCTTTGCTGCCCCATCCGCCACTACTGGCCTCACCTCCACAGGCCTCTCTCTCTGCTCGAGCTCTTCCTTCAGGTTGGCTAATGGGCTGTGCCCCAGCCACAGAGCCTTTTGTGGCATGCTATCACTTTGACCACGAATTTTTCTCTGTTTTTTTTTTTAAGATTTTATTTTTATTTATTTGTCAAAGAGAGAGCACAGAGGCAGGCAGAGAGGCAGAGGGAGAAGCAGGCTCCCTGCAGTGCAGGGAGCCCAATGTGGGACTTGATCCCAGGACATGGGGATCATGACCGGAGCCGAAGGCAGCCGCTTAACTGACTGAGCCACCCAGGCATCCCGAATTTTTCTCTGTTTTGCCCCCACGGACTTTTTTTTCCCAACCTTCTTCTGTCCCCTCTGGCATCGCCTGCTGAGGGAAGCCTTTCCTGATGACCGAGGGCAGGTTCTAGCCTCCTGGACTGTACTGACATCCTGTCTCATTCGACGGTTGAGTGTGCTCATGTTGGTGTGGTGCCTAGGATGAATGTCTGTATTCCCAGCTATACTAGATGCTCTGGAGGGTAAGAAGTCCGGAACTTTGCTCCCCCTTGGCACCCTAATCCCTTAGCATAGTGCCTGACACATAACCAATACCCAGAATATGACTGGATAACTTTGATGGGCAGAATTATGATTGCACTTGGCATGCGAAATAAATTCAAAAGATAGTTGCTAAGTTAAGAACTGCTGAATGCATAAGCCTGGGATAGGAAGGGGATAGTGAATGAAAAATTCATATCCAAATTGCACTGCGTTTTTTGCACATCATACACTAAGTATTTCTGGAATGAATGAGTAATTTAATTAGAGAATTTTTTTTTAAGATTTTAGTTATTTATTTGACAGACAGAGATCACAAGTAGGCAGAGGCAGGCAGAGAGAGAGAGGAGGAAGCAGGCTCCCTGCAGAGCAGAGAGCCCGATGCGGGGCTCGATCCCAGGACCCCGGGATCATGACCTGAGCCGAAGGCAGAGGCTTTAACCCACTGAGCCACCCAGGTGCCCCTAATTAGAGGATTTTGAAGGGATAAATAAGACTGTGTACAGGGGCGCCTGGGTGGCTCAGTGGGTTAAAGCCTCTGCCTTCGGCTCAGGTCATGATCCCGGGGTCCTGGGATCGAGCCCCACATCGGGCTCTCTGCACAGCGGGGAGCCTGCTTCCTCCTCTCTCTCTGCCTGCCTCTCTGCCTACTTGTGATCTCTGTCTGTCAAATAAATAAATAAATAATCTTTAAAAAAAAAAAAGACTGTACAAAAAACCAACAACATTTCCTTTATTCTTGCAATAATCAATTACGTGGTTTCCTTTGTGTAGCTATGGCACTAATTTGTAAACAAAATTTAAATGAGTACTTCCGTGGCTATCCATCTGTGAACAGTAGTTAAGTTCTGTGGGATAATACCTTGTGATCGTAATTACTGAATATCACTACAGTCCGCAAAAAGTTCTCTCTTGGTTTGTGCAACACTAAACTCTTACCAGTAGAGAAATGAGCATAAATTCAAGTCCCCTTTTCTTAAGCATAAGTAGCAATCACAACAGAAGATAAATATTTTGACCCCTGATCATCCTCCTTATTAACCTTCTTGAAAGCCTCTTCTTCTCTCAAATGTATACAAGTATAAAAAAAAAAGTGGTGTCCTAGAAAATCCGCACGTTCGGAAATACCTCACAGACCTCCCACAGTGCATTGCTGCAGGAGTGGTCCCCGAGCTGCTCACACCTTTCTGTATCCACACCTGTGATTCCGGGGTACACTGACTGAGTGCTTGTCCATGTGACTTGCCTTGCCTACAGAATGATGAATATAAAATGATGGCTTATTTAGGTCTGTGTTAGGAGGTTATTATTATTATTATTATTATTATTATTATTTTACCCAGCTAAAGCTAGTGTCCCCAGTCTCGCTACTCTACCAGTTTTCTAAACACGAACCTGATCTCTGAGTCCATTACTTACAGGGCTTCAAGATTCAGAAGTGGCCTTGATCTCAGGGTCATGAGTTGGAGCCCCATGCTGGGTACAGAGAGAACTTAAATAAAACTTAAAAAAAAAATTCAGAGACACCTGGGTGGCTCAATTGGTTAAGTGTCTGCCTTCCGCTCAGGTCATGATCCCAGGGTCCTGGGGTGTATTTCCACATCAGGTTCCCTGCTCATTAGGGAATCTGTTTCACCCTTTCCCTCTGCCCCTCCCTTCAACTCATGTGCATGCTTGCTCACTTGCTCTCAAATAAAAAAATCTTTAAAACAAAAATTCAGGAGTATGTGTGTGTTTAACTTTCAATGGGTCAGAAAAAGGCCCAGTGTCCATGGAATTACATATGCTTCTGTAGAGTCTAATCTAGGAGCCACTTCTCAGTGTATTTTGAAATTTCGGCCTCTAAAATTACGAATCATGCATAGGGGATCTTTGGCCACACATGACACTGACTTAGGGCTCTAAGTCTTAGGGAAGGAGAGATGTCAGCAGTGATTTCCCGTTGAATTTCTTTCTAGTGCATACTCAGCATCTTAATGCAGTACTCTGGCTGGGATGCAACCCTCTTGACATTGTTAAACAGTGATAAATAGGTCCAGATGCTTTACTTTAAAAGGACATTTTAGTTAATGTTCCTTGAGGAGAAGCAATAGTAACCAGTGTTGCCATTTGTCTGGTCATTCTGGGCTCCAGATGGCCTTATTCGTGCTTGAGGAAATACGAATGTTTTATTGAGCTGAAATATTAAATAATACGAGCTGAGCCACTTCTATCACTTTGGAGGGGTTTTAAATTGAAGCCGCAGGCATTTCTGGTGAAATGCACACATGTAATGTAACCAAGTAATCAAAACTGCCCTCTTTTGCAACAGGAGGAGTGAGCTGTGTCTGTTCCACAAACAACAATTGATAGAACACTCTCTCCCCGCCTCCTAGCAGAAAAGCACTTGGGAATATTATTGACTAAATTTACAAAAGGAGTAGTTTCAGCACTATGTATCTCTAGGTCTCTAAGATGATTAAATAGCTTCATGAAAGATTTTGAAAGTGGGATTACCCGGATAAAATGCTAGTAGGTGATTGCTTAGAAATCATTGTTGGTTCTTTAACTTCAAATACACTTCCTCCAAAGGTTGTCAGATTAGTTACGTGATGGTTGCGTCAAGAAGATAAGATTGTAACCCTTATTCCACATTAACACTTAATAAAAATGAGCTGCTATTAGTACTTGATCACTAGTGATCACTGGGAACCCAGTTTAGATGCTGGAAACAATGGGAACTAGCTTCGAGAGATGGCAAACATGGCCAGTGTGGTTGATTTATCCGCCTCGACCGGCAATTGGCCATGTGACTTGCTTTGGCCAACGGGACACCAAAAATGTGATGCAACCACAGGTTTGAGAAGTGTTTGTACAGTTTGGGTTTGCCTTCTCTTGTACCTCTCCAGTGAACGCCTTGTGAAGAACCCCCAGCTGTCCTGCAGAGGACAAGGAGCCTCGTGGCCCTGTCACTAACAGCACTCCAGCCAACAGCCACCAACCTGCCAGACATAAGGTGGTCATCGTCTACATCATCCAGCTGGCAGCGTGAGTGGTCCATGCGCGAAAGCAAGTGAAATCAACACAAGTAGCCTTGCCCAGAATCTGCCCACTGACCGGCAGTCCCAAGAGCTAAATAAATGCTGGGTTTTAGCTGCCGACTTTTATAGAAGTTAAGCAGTAAAAGCTAACTGCTACATAGCTTCAGCCAAAACAGAAGATTGATTGGAAGACCCTTGTGTGTTTTGAGGCTGAAGGAAGCGGAGGAAAGGACAAGATAAACTTGAAACTCAGGAGCAACCCGTACCAAGGACTTGAACACGAGCACTAAATAAAACTGATCACCGTCTGGGATGAAGAGAACTTTTAAAGGTGCATGTAGCTAGTGAGCAATATTAATTTTTTAAAAACCTGTCCAGTGTTCACCTAAATAGAATTCCAAATCTACCTTTAAAAACATTTCCTGCCTGAGGTGTCTGGGTGATTCAGTCCATTAAGCTCAGAGGCTTAGCTCCTGATCTCAGCATCCTGGGATCCAGCCCTGAGTCCAGCCCCTCACCAGGTTCCCTGCTCAGCAGGGAGTTTGCTTCTCTCTCCCCACCTGGCTCATGCTTGCTCTCAAATAAATAAATAAATAAAATATTTAAAAACATGCACTGCTTCACTACAGCAAAAGAAACACTTTGCTTTAATGCAGGGACCGCCTGAGAATAGCAAGCAAGCATTTTCAACTTTAACCATCCTGGAGTCCTGATGCTAGTCTGGGCTTTCATCAAAGGCAAATGCGTATTAGCTGCAGAAGCTGTTGGCCCATCAGAATGTTTCCTCTGGATCTTCTTTACTAAATATCAGTCACTACATATGCCACATAGGCTAAAAAAATGTATTCCCCTTTCTGGCACTGTGTCAGAATGGAAAAAATCAAACCTACTAGTAATAAATGAATAAATATGAAGAGTGAGGGCTTCTATATTTTTAAAATATATTTTTATTGAGATATAATTGATACAACAGTGTGTGTTTAAGGTATACAACATATTGATTTCATATGTTTATATATTATAGTATGAAAAACACCATAATATTAGCTAACCTCTTGATCATGTCACATAGCTGTTCTTGATGGTGGGAACAATGGAGAGCTAGTCTAGAGGTTTAGAACATGACGTAGGTGACTTGTAATCACTATGCTGTGCATAGGACTCACTTACCTATCAGTTGCCTTGGACCCTTAAATACCATCTCCCCAGATCCCACTTCCCCACCCCTACTCCTGATAAATACTATTCTACTCTGGTTTTACAAGGTAGGCTTTTTTAGATTTCTTACACAAGTGATAGTATACTATCATTTGTTTTTATCTGACTTACTCTGTATAACGTCCTCAAAGTCTGTCTGTGTTGTCATAAGTGGTAGGATTTCTTCATTTGTCATGGCTGAATAAGGTGTTGTGTATGTATACATCACATTATCTTTATGTGTTCATACCATTTTAGAAAGGTAAGGTATAGTCAAGTTTTGGTTATCTTGAATAGTGCTGCAATGAACGTGAATGCAGGTAATTCTTAGATGCCGTCTTCGTGTCTTTTTTTTTTCTTAAGAAAAAGTGTATTTACTTTGCCTCCATTTTGAACATTGGGGGCTGGTAAACTCTGTGAGAAACATGGGGCTTGAACTCTGGACCCTGAGATCCAGAATTATACGCTCTACTAACTAAGCTAGCTGGGCATCCCTTCAATGTTCTTCATTTCTACTGAATATATTTGACCTACATCAATGTGTAAATTTAACGTGTATAACATGGTAATTTGATAAATTTATATATTGAAATTAGACTCTAATTGTAGCAATAATGAACACTTTTGTCACATTACATACTTTTTCATTTTAGTGGTCAGAACAGTTCTAATCTCTTGGCAAGACATTTTCATTTTCCTTGGATTTTTACTCAGGAGTGGGATGGCTAGATGGTGTGTTAATTGTATTTTTAACTTTCTGAGGAATTACCATATGGTTTTCTGCAACAGTTGCACCAGTTTATGCTTCCAGCAATTGTGTGCAAGGCTTCCCTTTTCTGCAAATGTTGGCCAACATCTGTTTCTTTTCTTTTCTTTTTTTTTTCATCCGTTTCTTTTCAATGATCACCATTCCAGGAGGTGTGAGGTGAAAGCTGATTGTGGTTTGGTTTGCATGTATCTGTTGGCCACCTGTACATCTTTGGAAAAATGTCTCTTTAGGTCCTCTACCCATTTTTAAAATTTTGCATTTTAATTATTTTTTAAGTAGGCTGCACAACCAGGAGGGTGTGAACTCAAGACACCGACCTCAGGACCTGAGCTGGTAACAAGAGTCAGACCCTTACCTGATTGAGCCACCCAGGCACCCCTCCATTTTTGAAATCAAATTTTTTGGGGGGTGGTGGTGTTCAGTTATATGAGTTCTGGATGCATTTTGGATATCCAATCCTAATCTGATAAATGGTTTGCAAATATTTTCTACCATTCAGTCAGTTGGCTTGTTTTGTTATTCAAGTGTAATTAACGTAAAGTATTGTTAGTTTCAGGTATACAGTACAAGAATTCAGCAATTCCATACATTTCTCAGTGCTCATCAAAATAAATGTACTCTTTATCCCCTTTACTTATCTCGCCCATCCCTCTATCCACCTCCCCTCTGGCAACCACCAGTTTATTTTCTGTATTTAAAAATCTCTTGTGGCGCCTGGGTGGCTCAGTCAGTTAAGTGTCTGCCTTTGGCTCAGGTCATGATCCCAGGGTCCTGGGATGGAGCCTAAGGTTGGGGGGCGTCCCTGCTCAGCGGGAAGTCTGCTTCTCCCTCTCCATTTGCTGCTCTCCCTGCTCGTCCTCTCTCACTTGCTCTCTTTCATTCTGTCTCTCAAAAAGATAAATAAATAAAATCTTTTAAAAAATCTCTTGGGACTCCCGGGTGGCTCAGTCAGTTAAGCATCTGCTTTTGGCTCAGGTCATGTTCCCAGGCTTCTGGGATCAAGTCCCACGTCAGGCTCCTTGCTCAGTGGGAAGCCTGCTTCTCCCTGTATCTCTGCCTGCCACTTTGCCTGCTTGTGCTCTCTCTCTCTCTGACAAACAAATAAATAATCTTAAAAAAACCTCTTAATGGGTTTGTCTTTCTTTGCTCAATTTCACAATGAGTGAAATCACATGGTATTTATCTTTCTCTGACTGACTTATTTCACTCAGCCTAATAATCTCTAGCTCAGTAGCCAAGATATGGAAGCCACTCAAGTGTCTATCAAGATGAATGGATTAGGGAGACAAACCATAAGAGACTCTTAATCTCACAAAACAAACTGAGGGTTGTCAGGGGGAGGGGGGAGGGGGAGGGGGGGTGGGGTTATGGACATTGGGGAGGGTATGTGCTATGGTGAGTGCTGTGAAGTGTGTAAACCTGGTGATTCACAGACCTGTACCCCTTGGGCTAATAATACATTATATGTTTATAAAAAAATCATTAAAAATAAAATGTTTAAAAAAGATGAATGGATTAAGATTTATTGTGTATGTGTGTGTGTATAACATATACTGTGTGTGTATATATAACATACATACTGTGTGTGTGTGTGTATATATATATAACATATACTGTGTATATATATAACATGCTGTGTGTATATATATATATAACATACTGTGTGTATATTTTGTGTGTGTATATAATAGTAGACATATATATATATACACACACACAATGAAATATTACTAAGCCATAAAACATTAAATCTTGCCATTTGCCACAAAGTGGATGGACATAGAGGATATAATGCTAAGCATAGTTTGCCTTTCCATTTTTTTGTTATTTTTGCTGTGCTGAAATGTTTTAATTTGCTATAGTCCCACTTGGTGGTAGTAGTGCTTATGCCTTTTGGTGCCTTACCTGAAAAAAATCATTGCCAAAACCAGTGTTGAGAAGCATCTTCCCTGTTTTCTTATAGTAGTTTTACGTATCTAGTCTTAGTTTTAAGTTCTTAATCCATTTTGAGTTAATTTTCATGACTAGTGTAAGATAGGGGTCCAACTTAAACTTTTGACATGTGGTTATCTGGTTTTCCTAATACTGTTTGTTGAAGAAACCACCAAGTGTTCTTGGCTTCCTTGTGAAGTATTAGTTGGCTGATAAATAGAACCCAGAAATAACCCCCCTCATTGATCATGTATCTTTTTTTTTAATGCTGTTAAAACAACTCTAGCTTTATAGTATAGTAAGAAATGAGGACATGTGAAGTCTGCAGTTGGGTTCTTTGGCATGATTGCTTTACTACTCGGGGTCTTTTGTGGCTCTCTACAAGTTTTAGCTAAGTTAACTCTGTTTTTTGAAAAATGCCACTGGAATTTTAATAGGGATTATACTGAATTTATAGGTGGCTTGCAGTAGTGACACTGTGATCATATTTTTCCAATCCATGAACTTCTGGTATCTTTCTTGGCATTCGCTTATCTTCGGTTTCTTTGTTCAAAGTCTTTTTTTAAAAATATTTTATTTATTTATTTATTTGACAGGTAGAGATCACAAGTAGGCAGAGAAGCAGGCAGAGAGAGAGAGGGAAGCAGGCTCCCCAGTGAGCAGAGAACCGGATGTGGGACTTGATCTCAGGACCCCGAGATCAGGACCTGAGCCGAAGGCAGCGGCTTAACCCACTAAGCCACCCAGGCGCCCTTTGTTCAAAGTCTTAACATTGCACAGATCTTTAACTTCCTTAGTGGGGTGTATTCCTAAGGATTGTTTTTGATGCTATTGTAAATAGGTTAGTTTTATTTTCAGAGGTTTCATTATTAGTCTATGGAAACATGACTGATTTTTAAAATGATATAGATAAATAATATATATCACTTAGTATTATATAGATGTGTTGTGTAGTTCTGCTGAAATAATTGATTAATTCCAACCATTTTCTGTTGCATCTTGAAGGTTTTCTAGTGTCTTATCTGCAATAATGACCATTTTACTTACTTTGCTATTTAAATGATTTTTTAATTTCTTTTTATAATTGAAGTATAGTTCCATTAGTTTCGGCTGTATGTCATAGTGATTGAACATTGCTATACATTACGAAGTACTCATCATGGTAAGGACTGCTATCCTGTTACCGTGCAGTTGGAACAACATTATCAACTGTATTCTCTATGCTGTATTTTTCATCACTGTGACTGACTTTATAACTGGAAGTTTGTACCTCTTATTCTCCTTCACCTATCTGACCTATTCCCCCACCCTCCACCCCTCTGAAAAACCACTAGTTTGTCCTCTGTGTTGGACTCTGTTTCTGTGTGGGTGCGTGTGTGTGTATGTGTGTGTTTTAGATCTCACAGAGAAGTTAAATCATACAGTATTTGTCTTTCTCTGGCTTACTTTGTTTAGTATAATACTCTTCAAGTTCACCTATGTTGTAGGTGACAAGATACCATTCTTTTTTTTTTATGGTTGAGTAATCCCACATTCTGTATAAATACTACATCTTTACTGTTGATAAACATTTGGGTTGCTTCCGTAATCTTGGCTTTTGTCAATAGTTCTGCTGCTAACATAAGGGTCCATAATTCTTTTCAGATTATTAGGTTTATTTTAGGTAAATACCTGGAAGTAGAATTGCTGAGTTATGTTATATTTATATTTTTAATTTTTGAGATGCTCCATACTGTCTTCCACAGTGGCCATACCAGTTTACATCCCCACCAACAGGGCATGAGCGCTCCCTTTTGTCTATATCCTTGTTGCCCTTGTTATTTCTTGTCTCTCTGATAGTAGCCATTTTGATGGATATATGGTGATCCCTCATCATGATTTTTAATTTTTTTAATTTTCATTTATTTTTTAAATTTCTTTTCAGTGTTCCAGAATTCATTGTTTATGTACCACACCCAGTGCTCCATGCAATACGTGCCCTCCTTAATACCCACCAATGGGCTCACCCAACCCCCACCTCCTTTCCCTCCCAAACCCTCAGTTTGTTTCTCAGAGTCACAGTTTCTCATGGTTCATCTCCCCACTCTGATTTCCCCCAACTCCCTTCTCCTCATCATAATTTTTTAAAAGATTTATTTATTTGAGAGAGAGTGCACATGCGTGCATCTGGGGGGCAGAGGGGAAGAGAGAATCCCAAGCAGACTCCCTGCTGAGTGAGCAGCCTGATATGGGGCTGAGATCATGACCTGAGTCAAAATCGAGAACTGGACACTCAATTGACTGTGCCACCTAGGCGCCCTGTGGTGATTTTGGTTTACATTTTTCTTTTTCTTTTTTTGTTTTAAGACTTTTTATTCATTTACTTGACAGAGTGTGAACATAAGCAGGGGGAGTGCCTGGCAAAGGGTAAGAGAAAAGCAGGCTCCCCACTGAGCAAGGATCCTGACACAGAGCTTGATCCCAGGACCCCAGGACCATGATCTGAGCCAAAGACAGATGCTTAACTGACTGAACCACCCAGGTGCCCCTTGGTGATTTTGGTTTACATTTTTCTGATAATATTGAGCATTTTTTCATGTACCTATTCTGGCCATCTGTATGTCGTCTTCAGGAAGAAAAAAAATCTACCCAGTTCCTCAACCTATCACTTTTTATTTTCTGTAGTGAAATATAATTAACCTACCATGTGGTATTAGTTCTGGGTGTACAACCTAATAACCCAACACCTGCTACATGTGTTGTGGTGGTAGGCACTGAGGGAAGGAGGAGGAGACAGTGGCCTGACTGAGCCCAAGTATGGTGGTGCAGAAGCTGCTCCAGAGAGTGGGGGTGGCTGGTTGGGGTGGGGCCACAGGAGCATGCCGGGATTGGGCAAGGAGTGTGAGCAAGGTGGAGACAAGGTGTCACCTTGTTCTTGTGTCTGGCCAGCTAGGCTGAGGTCAGGCAAGAAAAAGGCCATCTGTCAGCACTTCCATTCCTAGATAAAGCTCCTGCACATCCCTATTCCTCCAGCAAACATCCTAAAATGTTTCCCTAAGTCTCCTTCACACAGAACCCATGTGTTCTTCAGACTCTCCTGTGCTGGCTCTTGGACCAGACCCCACAGCGTACTGGTTCTGTAAGTGTGCACATGCCGTTTCCTCCCAGCTTTGCAACTCTCCTGGAGTTCAACCCTACTGATTTGCAAAGCCAGACCTGACAGGGCCATATCTGTCTGGTATAGGACGACCCCCCTCCACCCGCCAGGCCAAGAGTGTACAGGCCTGATCCCCTCAGTCCTCGGTGCTTGGGATAACCCCCTCCCTGCTCCCTGCCGGTAGGTTGCTCTGCCAAGGGTTTGGTTCCCTGATGCATCTCTGCTCCTTCTGCCCTCTTCACCGTGGCCTTCTCTTGATGTCTTCAGCTGTAGGAGAGCTGTTTTTGTGGTCTTCAGCCATCTGCTCAGGGAGCTGAATTACATGGAATTGCTGCCTCTATGGGGGGAGGTGTGCTCAGGATTCTTCTGCTGTCTCCCCCCGCCTCACTTTTATTTCCCTGTCTTGACTAGTTACTCAGTCTAAAACTTGCAGTACCGCATGCAGTAAGACCGGTGAGAAGGGGCATCCCTGTTGTGTTCCTGACCTCAGAGGCAAAACTTTTAGCTCCTCACCTTCGCAATATAATGGTAACCGTGGGGTTTGTCTTTCATGTCCTTTATGTTTCTCCTATAATCATTCCATTGAGGGTTTTTACAATGAAAAGACAGTGTCTTTTGTGAAATGGTTTATGTCGGTATTAAATGACTGAATTTTGGGGCTCCTGGGTAGCTCAGTGGGTTAAGCCTCTGCCTTTGGCTCAGGTCATGATCTCAGGGTCCTGGGATCAAGCCCCACATCGGGCTCTCTGCTCAGCAGGGAGCCTGCTTCCCCCTCTCTCTCTGCCTGCTTCTCTGCCTACTTGTGATCTCTCTCTCTCTCTCTCTCTCTCTGCCAAATAAATAAATTAATCTTAAAAAAAATTAAATAAAATGACTGAATTTTTAAGGTTCATTGTGCTGAATCATGTTTATTTATTTGTGTATGTCGAACCAGCATCTTATCTCACCGATGAAGCCCCCTTGCTTGTGCTCTATACTCCTTTTTATGTGTGTAAAGGTTATGGATATCTTGTTGAGAATTTTCACATCTGTGTTGAACAGGGATGTTGGTCTCTATTTCTAGTGTCCTTACCTGGCTTTGCTGTCAGAGTAATGCTGACCTGGTTAATGAGTTAGGAAGTTTTCCCACTTGAACTTTTTGGTACAGTTTGAGGTTTAGTATGAATTCTTTAAATATCAGGTAGCATTTACCAGTGAAGCCCTCTGGTCCTGAGGTTTTCTGTGCTGGGAGATCTCTGACTACTGATGCAACCTTCTTCCTAGAAATTGATGTGCTCAAACTTTGTTTCTTGCTGATTTAGTCTTTATATGTAGTATGTTACTAGGAATGTATCCATTTCTTCTAGTTTGTCCTATTTGTAGGCAGATAATTGCTCATAATATTAAGATCCTTTATATTTCTGTGGTATCAGTTATAATGTCTCTTCTTTTACTTGTAATTTTAATTGAATCTTTTTTTTAGTTTAGCTAAAGGTTAGTCAGTTTTCAAAAAACCAGTTTAACTTTTTTCTATCTTTCTGATCTCTTGCTTTTTTCCTTTTTAAAAAAAATTATTTATTTTTTTTAAATTTCTTTTCACTGTTCCATAATTCATTGTTTATTCACCACACCCAGTGCTCCATGCAATACCTGCCCTCCAGAATACCCACCACCAGGCTCACCCAACCTCCCAAACCCTCCCCTTCAAAACCCTCTGTTTGTTTCTCAGAGTCCATAGTCTCTCACGGTTCATCTCCCCCTCCGATTTCTCCCAATTCCCTTCTCTCCATCTCCCAATGTCCACCATGTTATTCCTTATGCTCCACAAATAAGTGAAACCATATGATAATTGACTCTCTCTGCTTGACTTATTTCACTCAGAATATCTCTTCTAGTCCTGTCCATGTTGATACAAAAGTTGGGTATTCATCCTTTCCAATGGAGGCATAATACTCCATAATGTATATGGACCACATCTTTATCCATTTGTGCGTTGAAAGGCATCTTGGTTCTTTCCACAGTTTGGCGACTGTGGCCATTGCTGCTATGAACATTGGGGTATAGGTGGCCCTTCTTTTCACTACATCTGTATCTTTGGGGTAAATACCCAGTAGTGTAATTACAGGGTCATAGGGAAGCTCTATTTTTAATTTCTTAAGGAATCTCCACACTGTTTTCCAAAGTGACTGCACCAATTTGCATTCCCACCAATGGTGTAAGAGGGTTCCCCTTTCTCCACATCCTCTCCAACACACATTGTTTACTCTCTTGTTAATTTTGACCATTCTAACTGATGTAAGGTGGTATCTCAGTGTGTCTTTTTTTTTTTAAAAGATTTTATTTATTTATTTGAGAGAGAGACAGTGAGAGAGAGCATGAGCTAGGAGAAGGTCAGAGGGAGAAGCAGACTCCCCATGGAGCTGGGAGCCTGATGTGGGACTCGATCCCGGGATTCCGGGATCATGACCTGAGCCGAAGGCAGTCGTCCAACCAACTGAGCCACCCAGGCGTCCCATATCTCAGTGTGGTTTTGATTTGAATCTCCCTGATGGCTAATGATGATGAACGTTTTTTTCATGTGTCTGTTAGGCATTTGGATGTCTTCTTTGGAGAAGTGTCTGTTCATGTCTTCTGCCCATTTTTTGACATGATTATCTGTTTTGTGTGTGTTGAGTTTAAGGAGTTCTTTATAGATCTTGGATATCAGCCTTTGTAGTGTCATTTGCGAATATCTTTTCCCATTCTGTGGGTTGCCTCTTAAACCATAGACAAAGATAAACTCGAAATGGATAAAAGACCTCAACGTGAGGCAGGAATCCATCAGAATCATAGAGGAGATCATAGGCAGTAACCTCTTCGACATCGGCCGCAGTAACCTCTTCGACATCGGCCACAGCAACTTCTTTCAAGATATGTCTCCAAAGGCAAAGGAAACAAAAGCAAAAATGAACTTTTGGGACTTCATCAAGATCAAAAGCTTCTGCTTAGCAAAGGAAACAGTCTTTTCCTTTTCTTTAAGTCTCTTGTATTTCCACTCTGATCTTTGTTATTTCCTTCCTTCTGCTAACTTTGGTCTTTGTTCTTTATCTAGTTCTTTGAGGTATAAAGTTAGGTTTTTCAAGGTCTTCCTATTTTCTTAATATGAACATTTAGCCCTGTAAACTTCCCTCTGAAAACAGTTTTTGCAACATCTCATTTTTGTTATGTTTTGTTTCTGTTTGGATTTGTTTTGTTTAAATGTATAAGTTTTTAAAAGTATTCTTTGCTCCATGGCTTTGCTGTTAAGTGTGGTTAATTTGCTCATACTGGTCGATTTTTTTTCTAGCTTTCCTTTCTTGATTTCTAGTTTCATACCATTGTGGTTGGAAGAGATAGCCTGTATGACTTGACTCTCCTTAAATTTGGTACACTTGTTTTTGACATTCTACAGTTTATCATGGAGAAGGTTATGTATGTACTTGGGAAGAATGTATTCTGCTGTTGGATGTAATGTTCTGTAAATGTCACATTAATTTGGCCTAATGGATCATTCGGGTCTAGTATTTATTTTGTTTTCTGTCTAGATGATCTATCCATTGCTGAAAATAGCCTATTGAAATTCCCTACTATTACTGTACATTTATTTCTCCCTTCAGATGTGTTAGTATTTGTGTAATAATAGACTTCCGTGGTCTTGATGTAGGATGTCTATATACTTCAGATCTCTCTCCCTCTCTCTTTTTTGGGGGTGGTGATTGACCCTTTCTTTGTCTCTTTTTAGCATTTTTGGCTGATAAAAGTATAGTCATTTGTACTCTGATTTTTAGTTTCTACTTGAATGGAATATCCTTTCTAACTCTTTCTTTGGGCCTTTGTATGTCCTTAAAGCTGAAGGGATTTTCTAGTAGGCAGCATATAGTTGGATCTTTGTTTTTTTAATAATATATCTAGCCACTCTGCCTTTTGATTGGTGAATTCCATAATTAGTGATTCATAAAAATTTTAATAGTGCTCTAAGTGTTTTCTGGTTATGTCATATTTCCATTGTTTTTTGTTTTTTCACTTCTGTCTACATTTGTAAATAAGTGATGTTTTTCCCCTTTGGTGGTAAGGTTGTTTGCTCTTTATCTTGTATGAATCTACTCTAAGTCTTTGTGCTTACCTTGAGGCTTACAGAACACATAAGTAAAACAGTCCATCTCAAACTGACAGCAACTTTCTACAAAAGTTTCACTCTTTCGCTCCCCTTCTTTATATTCTTGATGTCCTTGTTCACCTCTTCTATAGTGTTTATTCATTAACAACTTTTTAAAAGATTTTATTTATTTGACAGAGAGCATGAGCAGAGGCATGGGGCAGAGAGAGAGGGAGAAGCAGGTTCCCTGCCAAGCAGAGAGCCCAATTGGGGCTCGATTCCAGGACCCTGGGATCATGTTCCAAACCGAAGGCAGATGCTTCATCGACTGAGCCACCCAGGTGCCCCCATTAACACATTTTAATCCTTATAAATTTTAATCCTTAGACCTTTTAATACCATTAAGTACACTGTCCTTTTACGTAGAGGTTTTTAGGTCTTACCGGTGTGTTAGATACTTCCATATGTTCTAATGTCACTGATGTGTGTCTTCATTGCACCTTGAAGAACTCCTTTCAACATTTCTTGCAAGGCCCGGTTAGTGGTGATGAACTCCCTTGACTTTTGTCTAGGAGACTGGTTATTTCTCTTTTATACCTGAAGAATAACTTTGCAAGGTAGAGTATTCTCAGCTGATTATTTTTCCTTTGAACACTTTCAATATATCGTTATACTATCTTCAGTTCTGGAGGGTTTTCTTCCGAGACATTCACTGGTAGCCTAGTGGGAGTTCCTCTGGAGATGACAATCTGCTTTTCCCTGGCTGCTTTTAGGATTCCCTATCTTTGATTTTTAACAATTTCATTACAACATATTAGGAGAAGTCTTTTGCATTGAGATAAAGGGGTCATCTATTAGCTTCATAAACTTGAATGTCCGTTCTTGCCCTAGCTTTGGAAAGTTCTCAGCTACTATTTCTTTAAGTTTTGTGCCCTCTTTTCTCCCTCTCTACTCCTTCTCAAACTCTGATTACTCTCATATGTTTTTTTGATGGAATTCCACAGATTACATAGGCTTTCCCCCACTTTTTAAGATTTTTCTGAGTGGCCCAGTGGGTTAAATGTCTGCCTTTGGCTCAGGTCGTGATCCTAGAGACCTGGGATAGAGCTCTGTGTCAGGCTACCTGCTCAGTGGGTACTTGCTTCTCCCTCTGCCTGCTGCTCCCCTTGCTTGAGTTCTCTCTCTGTCTGTCTGTCTCTCTCACTCTAGATCTATCTCAAATAAATATCTTTTAAAAATGATAAAATTGTTTTTGTTACTTCAAAAATCCCATTTTCTCCATTATTCTGTCTTGAATTTGCTGTACTCTACTGCAGATGTTTTACATTGTGTCTTTTACTTAATTCATTAAGTTCTTCAGCTCTAGAATTTTTGATTGTTCTTTCCTTATGATTTCTAGCTGGTAAATACTTCATTTTGAACATGTTTATTTTTGTGATTTCATTGTCTGAATTTTCTTGTAGCACGAGTTTCTTCACAAACAGCCATTGTGTGTTCCTGATCATCTAGATGATAAAATCCCTTGCGCTAAAACTTTACTATTGAACCATTACCTTGTGGCAAGGACCTGTTTTCTTAATTTCTTGATGCTTCCTGTAGTTTTATATCCCTGCTTTCACATTTGAAGTAGCAGATACCTTAAATCCTTGCTAGTTGCCTTTGGATGGGTTATTCTGTCTGCTGGTGCTGTTACCTGGCATTTTCTCTGCTTTGATAGGAATCTACCTGATCTATCCTTGCTCCTTCTTACAGCAGAATTATTAAGTTTTTCTCTGTTCGGTTCTGAGAACTCCCTGGGCTGGCTGTTAGTAATCTCTCTGGTTTCCCAGAAGGTGGCATTATAGTTCAGGTTCCTGGTTTCTCCCTTACCCTTTGATGTGGGCCTGTTTTTCCGAGCACACTCCGTATCTACCCCAGCTCTCTTGCACTACTGCACTCAGGACTGTACATAAAGCCAGTTGCAGAGTGGGTGCAGGTGTGTGTTTGGCTCTCAGGACATTGGGGGTATCCTGACCTGGCAGGGAGACCCCCAGGTGTGATAACACCAGAGGCTCAGGAGTAGACTTCTGATGAATGTAGTCTGTAAACACAGTGTCACTTTCATACTTTTGGATATTCTTATTTGCTTTTTAAAAAAGATTTTATTTATTTGACACAGAGAGAGCACAAGCAGGGGAGCAACAGGCAGAGGGAGAGGGAGAAGCAGACTCCCCACTGAGCAGGGAGCTCAATGTGGGGCTTGATCCCAGGACGCTGGGATCATGACCTGAGCCGAAGGCAGACACTTAACCCACTGAGCCACCCAGGCGCCCCTCTTAGCTGCTTCTTTGCTCTATTTACCTTGCTGTAAATCAGGGGGGTTCCGCTTGTGGACCCTCAGTACTGCTGGAGAGCAACCGGTTTCTCCATTTACCGCCCACCTTGTTCCTCTGGAATAGCAGGGTACTCCATCACCATTCTCCTCCACCATGAGAGAGGTTAGGGGAGGAAGGCTTCGCCTCCTAGTTCAGCCTGTGGAGTGTTGCCTTGGAGCGGCAGGAGGTCTACGGGGAGGGATGGGCCTGGTAAAGCTCTTACTGTTCCCTGCATCCAGACTGGTATTGTGTGTGTTTTCCTTTCCAGTGGCATGCTGGAATCTTCCTGGGAAGACTAGACTTAAACAAGTCCTCTCTTGCCTGTAGGAATCTGCCTAGGTCAGCATTTTCTGTGTTTTTTTTCTGAACTGCAATGACAGGAATTGTAGCAACTTGGCTGCTCCCCTTGTTCTTCAGCCAGTACTGAGGCGTATCTCCCACTCCCGGATGTTCAGGTGGGGGAGACTTGGCCTCAGCCCTGTGGTGTGTGGTGCCAGATCGTGCAACATACACAACGGCACAGTGTCCGTGGATACACATTGACTTCTTGGAAAGGGGGAACATCTTAGCTAGTCATCATGCTTTGAAATCTTTTAGTAAAATTAGTCTTCCTGGGGAGAAAAGAGAATTCCATCTGTCAGGCACCTGCCTGGCTCAGTCCCTAGAACATGCGACTCTTGATCTGGGGGTTGTGCGTTTGAGCCCCACTTTGGGTACAGAGAGTACTTAAAAAATAAAATCTGAAGAAAAGGCATTTGTCTTTAGTTTTGAGATAGACAAATCTAGGTTAGGTTGAGATTTAGAAGACCATAATTCAAGTTTAGTTTCTAAAGTCAGGTAAGGCTGAAGATGACCTATGCCACTGTCAAATTCTGTGACACTGGGCCTTGTATTTAACTAGCTACAGGCTAACTTGGCAGAAGGCCTGAAACAGTAGATACTCAGAACATTGAGCTACTATTGTAACTAGGGCATTAATAAGGGAAGTTTTGGTCTTCAAAATTAAGTGGTGGAAAAACCTCCTAGTCTATAAGAATATACGTTAAGGTGTTTCAGAGAAAAAAGGTATCTACATCTCTCTGTGATTTATTTCCTTTGGAGTGAAATGACTGTGTATGCCTCAGTAACCAACCCACCAGGACCTGGGATAGCAGGTTAGGAGACCCTTGCACTTGGTGTGAAAGCTTTTGGTTGTAAGCAATAAAAACAGGCTGTGGCCAAAGGGAAAAAATGTATTTATTGAACAAACCTTAAGCTCTACCTTCAACCCCAAGGATTGGAAATTACTTCAGCCTTAGGATTATATTGTCACCAAATCTGGATCATCCTGAGCAGGTGGTCGCGCTTTCATATCTCTGTAGTCAAAGGATATATTCTGTATCATCACTTCTAATTCATGAGGTATAAATAAGAATAACCAATACTGCCCAGGTTTTTTGTTACAGTGTCTACCACCGGCCGTTAAATGAATCATTCTTTCCCCCTGCTCTAGTGATCTTAGAACCAAGTGTCCTGAAGAAGCATACCTCCCAGTGGCCAGAGGTGGCCACTGGGAGCAGAGGCTGGAAGTCAGCTTGGGTTGTGTTGACCCACTACAATACAGGTGTTGTCAGCACATCATAACCTAAGCCATAATTGCTCGTAATACCTTTGAGATTCACAGCTTTCATAGATCCTCTCCTTAGCCTTTGATGATAGAAGTGCATGAGCAAGTTTGGAAAAGAGAACTTAGGCCAAAAAAAATTAATGTCCATTATATCAAAGCTTGCTTTCTTACTGATCTCAATGCTGTGAATAGCAAACTCACAAGTAGAATTAGCTAAAACCTGCTAAAAGGAAAAATGACCTTTTGTCGAAAGTGAGTTTTCTTGTTGGTTGTAGAATACTATTTCTAGACCATTTTCTTGCCATTAAAAACACAGTACAGGCACACCTCAGGTACTGTGGGTCTATTTCCAGACCTCTGTGATAAAGCAAATACTAGAATAGAGCTAGGTGAATTTTTTTGGTTTCTCAGTGCATATGAAAGTTACATTTATACTACGTGGTCATCTGTTACATGTGTAATAGCATTAGGCCTAAAAAAAACTATGTGCATACTTAATTATTGCTAAAAAATGCTGAACATTATCTGGAATTTGTAATTACTCATGACAGACTACCATAACAAAAAACTAATTGTGGAAGTTAAAAATACTGGTACAATTACCAAAATGTAACCAACACAAACAGAAAAATACTGTTGGAAAAATGGTACTGATAAGCTTGATTGATGGAGGGTTGCCACAAAATTGCAGGTTGTAAGGAAAAAATAAAAGCAGTTTCTGGAAAATGAAATAAAATAAAACACAATAAAACAAGGTGTACCTGGGGTGCCTGGTTGGCTCAGTTGGTCAAGCATGTGACTCTTGATCTTGGGGTTAAGAGTTCCAGCCCCTTGCTGGGTACAGAGCTTACTTTAAAAAAAAAAAAAGTGTGCCTGTATCTGAAAGCTCACAAAAAGAGAAAGAAAATGAAGTTTGATTTCATAATGTTCGAGATTTGGATAATTTAATGCAGGTGTTGGTGTAAATGGGCTATAAATAACAAATTACATGTATTTCAGTGGCTTGAGTTTACTTCAAAGGACTCATGATGCACAAACTAAACAGATGGAAATGACCAGGTAGAAGCCATTCCAGGTCACATATTTGATTAAGTTCAAAGCAGTACTCCACTACAGCTCTAGTCCGACAACTTGCTTCTCTTGATCCCCTTTCTCTTGCATTAAGATAAAATAGAAGGCTCCTCAAAAAAGGATGGAGAGAATGGGATTATAAGCAAGAATCATTAGAATATTAAAACCAAGCTCATAAATCTGTGATCATGTACCATGACAGTAGATAAGAAGAAAATGTCTTTACCACACATTTACCAAGGAGTCTTCTTTACTCCCTTTAGGAACTTACTCTTGATTTCGTTATTGTGTGTTTAAAAGAAAAATCTTTTTTAAAAATATGTCATTTATTGATCTAGAGGGAGTGTGTTTGTGCTTTAGCTTGGGGCGGGGGCAGTACAGACAGGAAGGAAAAGAATCCCAAGCTGACTGTGCGCTGAGCGTGGAGCCCCACAAACTACCTTACTGGGGCGGGGGGGTCAGATGGGAAGGGGGAGCAAAAATGTATCTCCTGTAACCAACCAACAGTGGAGCTAGATTCATGGACACGTAGACACGATGGAGGTGGGCCTTCCCACTGCCGCGCACATGCGCACATGCACACCATAACGTTCCTGCTCTCTGCCGGCTTGTCTTGTTCTCTGCTCTAAGAATGAAGTCTCCAGGGGTGCCTGGGTGGCTCAGTGGGTTAAGCCGCTGCCTTCGGCTCAGGTCATGGTCTCGGAGTCCTGGGATCGAGCCCCGCATCGGGCTCTCTGCTCAGCAGGGAGCCTGCTTCCTCCTATCTCTCTGCCTGCCTCTCTGCCTGCTTGTGATCTCTCTGTCAAATAAATAAATAAAATCTTAAAAAAAAAAATGAAGTCTCCACAGAAGGAATGACCCCACCTGGAAGCCCTAGGCACCCATCTGCCCAGTGTTCTGACTAGCAGGGAAGGAAACTTCCTCTTCCAAGAAGTGTGGAGAGGACCTTTACCCCAGCTGGGGCCATTTTTGTGTGGCCAAACTCCCAAGTGCGGACAAGCGGAAGGAGATACTACAGTTGGCAGTTTGAGAAACACCTGAATTTACTGAAGGAGGAGTAGCTCCTCAAAAAGGTCCTTATTCTAGCAATATAGATTTGATCTGGAGAATATTTATTTACTATGGTCTAGTTGTGAGCCAAGAGATCTAAACACACAGAACAGAGTACAATACAAAAAACAATTTCCAAAGATCTATTTTTATTTTTTCTTAAGTGGGCTCCATGCCCAAGGTGGAGCTTGAACTCTTGACCTTGAGATCAAGAGTCACACCGTCTACCAACTAAGCCAGCCCTCCACCCTGCAAATTTTTTTTTCTAATGATCTTTATAAGTTTCAGTATGGTAAGAAATCATTGCTATAATTTATAGGCATTTATTAATAGAATCCAAATGCATAAAGCAAAAATTCACAGAAATGAAAGACTCATAGCCAAATCCACATGCATAGTGGAAGATACTAAGTTATTCTAGTTTAATGTATGAAGAAGATAAAAGTTATTAAGGATACAGATAATTTGAACCATGAAATCACGTTTGATCTAATAGAAATACCACACTCAGTAGGGGTAAGGTACATATTTTTTTAAACACAAAATTTATAAAAATTGGTCCGAAGAAAATTGGTCCATAAAACAAATATCAACATACCCGCAAAATCAGTATCATGCAAGTCCCGGTTTTTGAGCAAGTGTAGTTGAGCAGGAGTTCATGTCCCCTGTCACTAAGGAGGCCCCTCATAAAGTGACCCTTCAACAGAGCACTAAAAGCTCAGGGCAAAGTGGTGGGAGGGAAGCCTACCAAAAAGCTCCAGAGAGTGAACCACACCAGGTATATTTTGGATGGGATTAAAACTTGGAGGAAGGAAATGGCATTAGGTTTTTCACCTCAAACTGGTTTTTAAAAACAGCAATGCACAAAAGCTGTTTTTGGGCAATGGTCCTAACTTATTCACAGATACCTTGGGGGAAATTGATTAACTTAAAGCCAAGATTTGGTGACTCTTTGGCAAATGTCTTTGTGTTATGGAAGTTTATGCCTAACTTTGCCCCATCCAAATAATACATATGGTAGCCACCCCCTTTCCCCCCAATTTCTTCTCCATGCCCTCTAAAATCAATCTTGACCTATGATCCTACACCTTAGCCTGTCTGAACTCCTTGGACTTGTTCTATCATGATTATTACACTGAAATTAAGTAGTCTTCGCTTACTGGCTTACCTTTGAGAACTGAAAGCAAAAAGATGCTTATTGACACAGACAATGTAGACAGATGACCTGAACTTTCATGATATAAAGGTTAGAATTCACTTACTAGTCCTTCCTCCTTTTTTTCCTCCCTTCATTAAATCTTCCCTTCTTCCAGGACGCCTAGGTGGCTCAGTCGGTTAAGTGTCTGCCTGCTGTTCAGGTCATCCCAGAAGCCTGGGGCTCGGTCCCACATCGGGCTCCTTGCTCAGCTGGAAGCCTGCTTCTCCCTCTGCCTGCTGCTGTCTTTCTCTCTGACAAATAGTGTTCTTTAAAAAAAATCTTCTCTTCCCATAAGTTAGTAACAAATGTATGCCTCTGCTATCATCTTGCTAGATAAGTAGTGGGTGACTACCTCAGTGATAGATTTGTAACTGAAGTTCTTCTTGCCCATAACACTTTTTTTAACCACGTGTAAAGTCTCTGTAATGAAGTAGAAATCTGGTAAACTGAGACCATTTGAATTGGATTTGTGGGGCTCGTGTGTATTTGTAGCAATTTTAAATGCGAAAGACCCCAAGGACAGACTGATACACTTGGTAATAGTCCAACAAGGAAAGTGCACTGGAAATTGATCAGGGCAATCAAGAGCTGAACTAAGGTGCAATTGAAAAACTAAAATTGCTGAAAAGCTATAATATAGCCTTTTTCCCCCCATCTCATAAAAAGTGAAGCTGCTTTTCACTCTTTGAATGCAAGAGGTGCTCTTGGCTAAACGCCCTTGTAATGAGTCAAGTAAAGGAAATGTTTTTGATTATATGAGGAATTTTTTAAAGGAAGAAAATGGGGCATACTTATGTATAACTTGTAACTATGCATTTTATGGCTGTGACTTCTTGTTTGTTGCCAACCAAGTACGTTTTTTCTGTCTCCTGATGATCTCTGTCACCATTCCTGGAGCCCTATTAACAAAAATTAAATGGTCTGTCAGTAAGTTTGTTTTTATTTCAACACACAAATGTTAATAAGGTTTTAAAGTGGGGAATAGTTAAATTCATTTGCTCTTGTCCAAAGACATTTTAACTTAAAAGTTGTTAAGAAGATTGAAATCTATAGGAAAATATTCACAGAAAACAGGGGTGAACCAGAGTCTGAGATGTTGAGTGCTTCTCTCACACATGGGATTTCAGCTAATTTTACTTTGCTCTTTTGATAAATTTCAAAAGTAGAAGAAAAAGAAAGTAAAATGAGAAAATAGCTTTGATAAAAGCCATATTTAAAACAGTCCATATCTTAGGGCAATCATTTCATTTATAAAAAGAGATATTTAGGGACGCCTGTGTGGCTTGGTAGGTTAAGTATCTGCCTTTGGCTCAGGTCATGATCCCAGAGTCCTGGGATCAAGTCCTGCATCAGGCCCCTTGCTCAGCTGGAGAAGCTCCTTGCTTCTCCCTCTACCTGCAGCTCCCTCTGCTTGTGCTTTCTCTCTCTCTCTCTCTCTCTGACAAATAAATAAAATCTTAAAAAGAAAAACCAGCCCAGATATTTATTGACACCATAGGTACTAATAAAGTAACATAAGAAAAGTTTAAGTGTAAGGCACAGGAATCAGGCACTTCTAGAGAAAGAATTAACCTGTAAATACCGAAAAAGAATCGAACTATTCATATTTACAAGGACTTGGATATAGTTATTTTTAAAATTTTATTGGGGTGCCTGGCTGACTCAGTCAGAAGAGTGTGTGACTCTTAATCTCATTGTTGTGAGTTGAAGCCCCACATTGGGTGTAGAGATTACTTAGAATTTTTTTAAGTTTATTTATTTTTAACTTTTTAAAAGTAAGCTCTACACCCAGCGTGGGACTGGACCTTACAATCCCAAGATCAAAGTCACATGCTCCACTGACTGCGCCAGCCAGGCACCCCCTAATGTAAATAGTATGTCTGTGATTAAAGAAATGGAAGCACAGGCAGCTAAATGACTTGACTAATGTCACATAACCAGTAAGTAGCTGGGCTAGATTGTTGCAGTATGGGCACCAAAAGAACATGATCTCCTTTGGTCCACATTAACTCTAGGCCTTGCGAGATGCTGGGCCCTATGGGACATGAGCTGAGAGACAATCAGAGGCTTAAAAGGCAGTTGTACAATGCAGTTTGTCCTCTGCTGTTCTTAGGAAGCATGAGGCTATCATGTGAAGAAGCTTGGGCTAGCTCATTGGCAGAGAAGACAACATGGAGAGCAGGGCTGGGATAGCCCAGCTGATGCCTGTTACATAAGCTACTCTGACAGCAGTCAGGCATGTCCTGCCATCCTAGACCTTCCCGTTGAATAAAACCTCTGGCCAATGGCTATGATCCAGTGAGCCAGCCCCACCACAGCGATCCAGCAGCTCCACAGAATTGTGAGCAACAACAGAAGCTCATTTCTTAAAAAAATGATGAAGATTTGAGGATTGTTGGTTACACAGTGAAAATGGATAGAATGACTTGGGGTGCCTGGCTCAGTCAGTAGAGCATGGGACTCTTGATCTCAGGGTTATGAGTTCAAGCCCCACATTGGATGTGGAGCCTACTTAAAACAAACAAACAAACAAACAAACAGATACAGTGACCAAACACGAATTTGATACTTCTCCCTATGAAATAGTGATCTTTCCTATTATATATTACTGCCTACCAGGATTCCTGCCACTTTTCACACAGAGGAAAGGAATATATAGGATTCAAGTAACTAAGTACAACGGGGCCATAGGTAATTACACATAAGTAATTAATATTTGACTAAATCCACGTGGCAAAAGAGTGGGAAAATCACTGATGTGGGTGATTGCTGAAAAGAAAGATGGCTTTTTGGTCAGAGTCCACAGGAAGCTTGGCCATGGGTTGGGGGTCAGAAGAGAAAGGTTGAGCAGGGTGCTTTGGAGCTAGCCTTTAGGTGTGAGTAGAATGTTGACAGAGGAAGGTGGAGTAAAGAGATGAGGTCATGACATGTGTTCAGCACGGGGAAGTGGTAGACAACGGTTGAGTTTAAGTCCGTCCATCTAAGGCTAAATTCTGTATTATGTGAATTACCCTTGGCAACACCATAGGTCCAGGTAGTGGGAACAGCAAGTGTGGAGGCCCTGTGGGCCCTCTGGGCAGTGGAGGATGGGCCACAGCCTTGCATATCATGATTGAATAGCTTTGATCAACAAATGTAACAAAATAAGAATGGGATTTTATGGGAAAAATATTCTAAGCAAAAGTACAGTGGGATGGCTCAAAAAGATAAAATAAGGGGTAATTGCAGCCATTTAGAGAAGAAGCAAGGTGGTGGCCACATTAACGGAAAAGATGCACCTAATTCAAAGCCTATGACAGAATCGGGATTGTCAGGACTTAATGACTAAGTAGATGTGGAGGGTGAAATCCAGGGAAGAAACAGATGACTAATGCTTTGAAAGTGTATGGAAGGAGAAAGAATTTTTTTTCAAGTCAACTCTTTATGCAAGATGGGGCTCAAACTCATGATCCTGAGATCAAGAGTTGCATGCTCTACAGACTGGGCCAGCCAGGCAGCCAGGAGAAGTAATCTTTGATATCTGCTGTGTGCCAGGAATTTTATACCCCATGTCTCCTTTAATTTTTTGCAAATCCTAAATGGCATAAATACATTCTTCCCATGGTGCAAAAGAGGAAACTGAAGATACAGATGGCTCAAAAATGTGCCCGGTTTCAAGGGGCAGTGAAGTCAGAATGTGAACTGAAGCTTGTGTAACCTCTGGTTGGCTGGGGGGGTAACGATGTCATAAACGCGGGGCAGAGTGCAGGGACAGATGGAGTGGAGGTTGAAACTTGCATATGAGGCACTGGCAAGACTTTGTGGATGGATGGTCAACCATCAGGAGGAATGAGGACTCCCGAGGGTCTTGGGAGAGATCAGGAAGCAAATTAGGGGTCAGCTGCATTTGACATCCCTCAGCTTACTTGCTTTACACAATCGTACATAAATGAGTAAATCCATATATATATATATATATATATATATATATATATACACATATATATATTGCATTTGCTTTTATTTTTTGAAGATTTCATTTATTTATTTGAGAAAGAGAGAGCGAGAGCTCGAGCGCATGAGTGGGTGGAGGGGCAGAGGGAGAGGCAAACTCCCCACCAAGCAGGTAGCTCCATGTGGGGCTCGATTCCAGGACCCTGAGATCATGACGAGCCCAAGGCTGATGCCCAACTGACTAAGACACTCAGGCACCCCCTAAACCTTTTTTTATTTTAAAGGTTTATTTATTTTAGAGGGAGAGAGAGCTAGTGAGTGAGCATGAACCGGTGTAGGGGGCCAGAGGGAGATGCAGAGAGAATTCCAAGCTGACACCATGCTGAGCTCCATCTTAGACCCACCGAAATCACAACCCCAGCTGAACAGAGTTGGATACCCAACTGACTGAGCCACCCAGGTATCCCATACATGAGTAAATTCTATTGAAACAAATTAAAATTTAATTCTAAATAAAAACTTGTGTATCGGTTTGGATTCTCATCTATGTATGGGAGATCATCTCATAAATTTCATCTAAGCCAAGTAAGTCCAACCTTGATCACCTTGAACAGAAGGAGTTAATTATCTCTGAACCAGAAATAAATCATCTGTTAGTTGAAGTGTTCTTTTAATATTTTCAAGGCAACAGTAACATAAGGGATCAAGGTCTTGGACTTCTGGTGTTGATTTACTGTCCACTGAATTTGTAGGAAGCCAAGAACCAGAAAGTCAAATGCAGGTAAAACATTTGGAGAACTTGATGGTATAAATACCTGTTATTTAATATTTTATGTCAATATTTTTTGTCCTGTGTATATGTGCTGCCAAAGAGAGCACAACATCCCTTCTCCTTAGATAACGGGTTGGCAAACTTGTTCTGTAAAAGGTCCAGTAGTGAATATGCTAGATTTTGCAGGCTTAGGCAGTGTCCATCACAACTATTTAATTCTGTTACAACTACTCTGTCACTGCAATGGGAAAGCAGTCCTAGAAGATATGTAAACAAGGGTATGGGTGTGTTCCAATAAAACTTCATTTGTATCCAAACAGTGGGCTGTTTGGCCCACAGACTCCTTCTTGCTAATCTCTGCCTTAGATAGTTCTATAAACCAGTAGTGCTTTTTTCTGATTTCCATGTATTTTGCAAACTTTTTCTTGGGATGGGGTACTGTGGTACTTTTGTTTAGAAAACTATTTTGGATTTATGCTACCTGAGAATCTGGAATATTTGATATCATTCAGATTTTGAAGGAAGTAACCATTTCTTGTTTATCTTTGTATCTCCTGCATGCTGCTCAGTGCATGCAATGTGTACAAGTTGCAGTTGGGGGCCATTTATACATTGCTGAATTAATTACATCTTATTAACTGCCTATCTAAGAGGCGAGGAGATGGTACCTTTGAAGAAGCACTGTGGCTAGTGGGGGATGCTCAGAACTGCACAATAAGAAGGTACAACCTCCAGGTTCTGGTCATAACAAGGAAGGGGTACAAGTCAACATCCCTTCTCTAGACCCATTTTCATCATCTGTAGAACTAGGGAGTTAGATTTTAGCAGACTTCTGGGTGCCTAGCTGGATGCCTTTCCCAACCTTCTCCTTCCTTGCCTGTCTCCCTATAGAGGCTGAAAATGCCAAATCCTCACTTAATCCAGACTCCTTTGCAGTCAGAATTGACATATGACCCAATCTGGCCTATCAGGTAGAAAGGAAAATTAAAGTAGCCTTCTGAGAAAGATTGGCTTCCTCCCCACTCCCAACAACCCATGAAAGGAGCAGGCCATGTAAGGAGAGCTCCTTTTCTGTGCTCACTGTGGACACCCTGTCACCTGAGGACTTTATGCCAGAGCTGTGGCAGCCGTGTCTCATAAGGTGATAGGCCTTTAGGAGGCTTTAGTACAGTGATTTTTGCAGCCAAATGTATTTTAACCAATACAATGAACTCTAGGGTACCTTTTCTTCCCCCTCAGTGTTCCAAGATTCATTGTTTATGCACCACACCCAGTGCTCTATGCAATACATGCCCTTCTTAATACCCACCACCAGGCTCACCCAACCTCCCACCCCTCTCCCCTCCAAAACCCTCAGTTTGTTTTTTAGAGTCCACAGTCTCTCATGCTTCGTCTTCCCTCCAATTTTCCCCAATTCACTTTTCCGTTCCTTCTAATGTCCTCCATGTTATTCCTTATGTTCCACAAGTAAGTGAAACTATATGATAATTGACTCTGTCTGCTTGACTTATTCACTCAGCATAATCTCCTCTAGTCCCAACCATGTTGATACAAAAGTTGGGTATTCATCCTTTCTGATGGCTGAGTCTTTTTTTTTTTCTTTCTAGGCACTGTCACCCAGCCAACATTGTCTGATCACCAGCTTCAAATTTACACACCCCAAATAAGCATGCCATATTTATGTTTTCCTTTTAAAGCTGAATGTATTTTTCTATTTAGATAAATTTGAAAACCTTTCATATTAGACATTTAAGGGTCCAGATTAAAACCATGGTTTAAGAAGTTGGTTTGGGAGGGAAGGCTCAAAGGAAATGAAAGTCTTGAAAAAAATGGAAATGTTTAACCACAATTCCCCATTCTTGTTCCTCTGTTCACCTACTAATTAATTCATCCTTACTAATGCTTATTTATTACTTATGCAATGCTAGACTCTATTCCAGAAGTAAAGACTAATAAAGTGAACAGAACAGACAAAAGTCTCTACCATTTTGGAGCTTTTATTCTAGTGGAAGAAGTCGAACAAAGAAATCCTACAAAACATGCACCATATAGTCATATGGTTATGAATGCTGGGGAACAATAACAATCAGGAAGGAGGACAAGGACTTTGTGTGGAGAGGGACAGGGGAGACAGGAGAACTATATGGGTATTAGAACAAAGGCAGTGAAGAATGTTACGGATTTGGGCTTCTTTTTGATAACCTACAGAAATAGGACTAAGGAGCAAAATAAAATTGGGCCTCATGGTCTCAAGGCTAATAATCATGTCCAAGACACAAGGAAGCCCTTTGATGAACAGTTTCTTGTCTTTTTAGTCTCTCATCTTTTAGTCTCCCATCTTTGTGAGAGCTCATTTTTTTCTTTTGTTCAGCCCTGCTTTAGTAGAATTTCCATGTCTTTACTTTACCTTTTCCCCAAAAGGAGGCATTATCTTGAGTAACCTAGCAGAGAAATGTATCTACCTCTACCCTGGAAAGAGACACTGACTCTTTCTTCTAAGGCTGTTTTCTGTATGAAACTTGGAAGTGACAGTTGAGAACAAAAGCTGTCAACAGCTCTTTATGAGATATGTAGAATCACAGAAGACCTGTAGAGGATTGTTTCCCCACGAGCTTCTTAACTGATCGGCAACTTTACAAGTGCCAAGACTTGCATGTTACCATTGAGATTTGTAATCCTGACTACTAAGCCATCATGTCTTAATTTCTGACCACTTCCCTGATTCTATGGAGCTTCTAAATCCAGGATTCTGTATATTATTTTATAATAAAATTTAATTAAAATTATATTAAAATACAACTGACCTGCATCTTACAGAAATTTGATGAAGTGTAAGTTTGACTCAGTCAAAGCTTCTTCTGTAATATTTCGGAGTAGAATACGTTTTATCTATTTTCTTCCCTTAAGGAGGGATTGTGAAAAGTAATTTATTTTAGTGTGTTAATAATTGATAATGGATTGAATTACCCCTGCAAGGACATTTGTGTTTTAACAAGTGTATAGTCATAACCAAAGGAACTGTTATTATTTGTACTAGGAATAAAGGGTAATGGAAAAGTTGTTATCTTTTCAGAAAGATAGATAAAATGGATCTATGCATCTTATGGATAAGAGGGATAGATAGATAGATCAGAGCCTTTTGTGACCTATCTATGGGACTCCATCTAAGTTAGAAAAAAGACTTCATCATGTAAGTATAGTGTGTGACCTTAGCAGGCTAAAGCAGGCCCCAGTGACCCAGACCTGCTTTATCCAGAGGGGCTCTGCTTTCTTTGTTATGTGGTGGATCCCCACAAAAGATATCTTTGAATTAAGAGCTTTCCAGCTCATGAAAGGACAACAGCAGCAGCAACAACAAAAAACATTTGAAGGTCACTGGCCTAATGTATTGAAGATTTTGAGCTGTCTATAGCTGAGTTCTTGCCTTTTCTCTTTTAACATCCGTGAGGTGAGGAGGCAGTATTTGGAACAGATTATTTCTACCTTTGTTTCCTATTAACCACAGGACTAAGTTTTTAAATCCAAACCTATCACATTAACATCTGGAAAAAATACATTAGTTCATGGTGATGCAGTAACTCTATATTCTAGAGAACAGATGTTTGATAGGATGCGTAAAAACATTTAAAAGTATTCAGACCACCTGGGGAAAACATGTCTTTCAATTTACTTAAGGAGCATTTACTGCTAATTTCTACTATACATATTCAAAGAAGACACATTTTCTTTCTGTTATATTTGGTGTAATGGAATGCTTTGTCCATGAGTACTGGAAACTTTGCAACAATCTAAGAATGTAACTTTTGGGTTGTAGAGTCGAGCCAAGTAGGATGTACATAATTGGTGGATATTTGCCTCATGACTTTCTAGAAAAATTAGTTCTTCCTTCTATGACTATATTCCCAGAATACCCAATTATTTCAACTCAGTGAGGTATATACCAAAGACCTCTGTTCGAGTGACTCAGTTGTTAAAACTGCATGACAGAAAGAAACTTGATTATAATATCCAGTAGAGTTAATATTTCTCAGAATTTAAAAAATGTTGTTTTTTTCCTTGGGATATTACTTTTCTTATGGAAAAAAAAGCATTAAAAAAAGAACAGGCTTTCCTTTTTTCCCCCCTCCAAGTAATCATTTTTAAAGTTTAAAGCTAATTTTAATTTTAAATTGGTTATTAGTCTTAAGGAGAAAGGAACTTTTAGTAATTATTTAAATAGTGTCCATGTTTTTGACGTCCATAGAAATATAAGCAAAGTATTCCTAGTCTATAGTAAATTCTCCCTGGTTGGGCTCACGCCACTGCCCCTCACCTTCAGTCTGCCTGATTATTTGCTAAACATGGAGTGATCATCTGTCTACTTTGGTTGACAGCATTGAGTCCTGTCTAGGGCTAGGCTGCATCCTTCCAGCAGTTACATAAATAAATTCCTGGGTCACTTCTTCTACTGCCTATTAAACCTAGGAAATCAATATGCTTCTCTGTGCGTGTGGGCTCCCATGAAGTCATAAAAACTGTCAAATAAATACTGCTTGATAATGGCTTGTTCCAATTTCAAGCATGTGAACTTGCTGTTCTGGACACACCGTAAATGCAAAATGTTACTATAGATTAAATGTGGATATTAAAAAAAACACTACATACTCACAGGAATTCTTATAGATGGGCTCCATTCTCTAAAAAGTAAATAGCATTTTGTCTTTTGTCTCATTGAGTTTTCTGACAATTTAGTCTGCAAATCTCTATGATCACTCTTCAAACACTTGTAGTGGATTTATTTCAATTTTTTATTTCCTTTTATTGTCTGTATTTCAGCCTTACAGAGTATTGAAGTTATCAACTTTGCAACTCTTCACTCAGTTTTGGCATTTATATCTATCTAAAATTGTCTTTTATATCTGTACTTTCAAATTTACTAGTTTAAAATTTATATATAAACATGTTCATTAGGGGCACCTGGGTGGCTCAGTGGGTTAAAGCCTCTGCCTTCGGCTCAGGTCATGGTCCCAGTGTCCTGGGATCGAGCCCCACATCGGGCTCTGTGCTCTGCGGGGAGCCTGCTTCCCCCTCTCTCTCTATCTGTCTGCCTCTCTGCCTACTTGTGATCTCTGTCTGTCAAATGAATAAAATCTTTAAAAAAAATGTTCATTAAAAAAATAACTTCTCAATTTAGAATGTTGTTCAGTTGGGTTTCCTGATTTTTTATCAGCCCTTTGCCAAAGAGGTAATGTTTTTCTTTTTTTAAATAGATGCTATGGTTGATTACTTTTTCCTAGTTGATTAATATATTTCTGTTTTTAATTTTTTTAAAATTTTGCACTAAATAATTAATTTTAAAACTGTGAAATAATCCAGACTTGGAAGAAAATCTGTAGCTTTAAATTCCTATGTTAGAAAAAAATAAATACTGAAACTAAGATATCTATTTTATAGCGAAAGAAAGCAAACTGAAAAATTAAAGAAAATCAAAGATATAGATGGTGGTTAATGATACTGAAAACAAAAAAAGAATGGACAAGTCAATTAAAAAACTGATTTTTCAAAATGACTAATTGAGAAAAATAAAACTAAAATCAAAATATTTAAAAGATATACTACCTATCACACATACTTAAAAATGAGAAAATATTATGAATAACTTCCTGCCAATAATTTAAAAAAGCCAGGCCATGTACCAACAACTCCTAGGAAAATACAGCTTATCAAAACTACATTAAGAAAATTTGAAATCTACGGGGGAGACAAGACGGCAGGGAAGTAGGAGGAGGCGCCGTTTCAAACCTATACCCTAAAGTGAGCTGATTACCTACCAAAGAACTCCGATCACCCATGAAATCAGCCTGAGATCAGAATTATGCATGTCTAGATCGATCTCTACGGGGGCAGAAGAACCAGTGGGCAGGTAAAGCGGAGTGGGAACGTCAGACTGATATCGGAAGATAAACAAAAGGGGGCGGGAGCCACCAGAGGCGACGGATTGGAGAGTACTACCCCAATACGAGAGTGCCCTGCGATTGGGGACCAGCTTTAACTTGGAGTCTGGTTGAAAGAACTCAAAAAGAGCAAAGGACCACGGGGTGGAAATTGTGGGAATTGGGGCAGTTAGGGACAGGGGCTTAAGTCCCCGGACCCAGGACAGCCTCCCCTGGCGCTGAGCCAGAGAGACTACGGCTGAGAAACTAGGTCTTGGTCCCTGAGCCGCCAGCGCACCTGAGAGCACGTGGGGTGCGGCTCCCGTGAGGGGCTGGGAGCCTCGCCAGCTGGCAGAAGCACAGCCTTTTTGCAGTCTCCACGCGAGCGCCCTGCCGTGCTATCAGAGTCTGAGACTCGTGCGCCCCACACCCTCCCCTGAGAGAGGTGCGCAAAGGCACCAGCACTGCGCTCTTGGACCTGGAAAGACCAGGCACTCCCAGCCCGGGCCAGCGGGAAAATCTCAGTGTGCGATCACTGCTTGGAACCTCTCTGATGGTCTGAAGCTGCCCGATAGCTGCTGCTGCCGTGGTTTTGGGTACAAGCAGGAGTTTCTGTGTCTGCGACTCGGAACCTGCTCTGGAAGTGGCCGAAGGGAAACTTATGTTCTCTGGAACACCCGGAGGGGACCAGACTGAGGCTTCTCTCTGAGAGGGAGGTCGGGGTGCAGTTTGCTTTCCTCTAAACCTCCAAAAACCATCAAAAGCTGCCAAGGGGAGAGAAAACAAACGAACAAACATAAAAACCTCCAGAGAACAAAAGCCTGAAAAACAGGTTTCCTCAGAGCCCACCCCCTTGAGTGGGGGCGGGAGGACTTAACTAAGGGAACATTGCCTGAAAACCCACCTGGCAGGCCCCTCCCCCAGAAAGCCAGCCAGGAAAAAAATAAAAGGAAGAAAAAAAGACAAGAGAACAACCACCACTACTTCATAGATACAACTTTTATTTTTAATTCGTTCCCACTATTCTGGTTCATTTTTTAAATTTATACAGATAATTTTTTAACCTATTTACCATCACAGTGAGATGTCCAGTACATCAAATTCCATAATAACCTTCTAACCTGAACTTTTTGATAAATATACCCGTGTTTTTCTTTTGCTATTCTATTTTTTAATTTTTTTAAAATTTTAGTTTAGTTTAGTTTTTAATTTTTATTTTTTTAAATATTCACATAGAGTTGAACTTCAAGGTAATCCCCTTTCCCCAATCAATGCTACCCCTATAGGTAAACCAATTTTTAATCCCCTTTTATCTTAGGAAAGTTGAGTCCTTTAAAAAAGAGATCAAGATACATCCAGGAAGAATCAAAACAACCTTCCTCGCCCACACTGAGAATTTATAACCACTCTCCCATCTTTTTCTTCCACCAGTGTTTCTGTGTATTTCTGTTTGTCCTGATAGTATATAAATCTTATACTTGGGGTTCTTTTTGACGAGGTTCTTCTATTTTTTGCTTATATATATATTTTTTTCTCTCATCATATACTTTTACCAGTCTTTTTGATTGTCTATTTTTGTTTGTATACTTCATAAATCTTACCTTGGGGCCCATTTGGCCTGAGCCTTCTCTTTTATCTTCCCTTTTTTTCCCTGTCTCTCTCTCTCTTTTTTTCTTTTTCTTTTCTTTTTTCTTTCATTTGGGTGGGGACTCTTTTTTTTTTTTAAGATTTTATTTATTTGACAGAGAGAGAGATCACAAGTAGGCAGAGAGACAGACAGAGAGAGATGAGGAGAAGCAGGCTCCCCGCTGAGCAGAGAGCCCGATGCAGGACTCGATCCCAGGCCCCTGGGATCATAACCTGAGCTGAAGGCAGAGTCTTAACCCACTGAGCCACCCAGGCGCCCCTGGGTGGGGACTCTTGATTGCTCAGAAGCGTTCCAGGGTGCAACTTGACTGCACCACGGTCGATACATCCAGCTACATCCATTCAGTCATCTCTCACCAAAATGACTAGGAGGAGGAATGTCCAACAGAAGAAAAATACAGAGGTTGGGTCTTCTGCAACAGAGTTAATGGCTACTGACATAGACAATATGTAGAAAGGGAATTCAGGCTAACAATTATCCAGGCAATAGCTAGGTTGGAGAAAGCCATGGATGACCAAACGGAATTGATTAGGGCAGAACTGAAAGCCACCAGGCATGATGTTCACAATGCTCTCAATGAGTTCCAATCTAATCTAAATTCTCTAAAAGCTAAGGTAACTGAGACAGAAGATAGAATTAGTGTTCTGGAGGACAAACAGATAGAGAGAAAGGATCAGGAGGAAGCCTGGAACAAACAGCTTAGAAGCCACGAAAACAGAAACAGGGAAATAAATGATGCCATGAAAGTTCCAACATCAGAATTATTGGAATCCCTGAAGGGGAAGAGAAAGAAAGAAGTCTAGAAGATATAGTGGAACAAGTTCTCGATGAAAATTTTCCCAATCTCGCGAATGGAACCAGCGTTCATGAACTAGAGGCAGAACGGTTTCCCCCCAAGATTATAGATTCTTGAAAGTCCTTGAGACACCTAATAGCAAGAATGAAGAATTATAATTGTAGGCAGACCCTCTTGAAAGCAGCTAGGACAAAGAAACTCCTTACATACAGAGGAAAGCCCATCAGAATAATGTCAGACCTGTCCACAGAAACCTGGCAAGCCAGAAAGGGCTGGCAAGATATATTCAGGGCACTAAATGAGAAGAACATGCAGCCAAGAATACTTTATCCAGCAAGACTGACATTCAAAATGGAGGGAGAGATAAAAGAGTTTCCAAGACCGGCAAGGCTTACAAGACTATGCAACCACCAAGCCAACGCTGCAGGAAATATTAAGTGGGGTTCTATAAAAGAGGAAAAATCCCAAGAGTATCATTGAACAGAAATATAGAGACAATCTACAGAAAGAAAGACTTCAAAGGTAACACGATGTCAATAAAAACGTATCTATCAATAATCACTCTCAATGTGAATGGCCTAAATGCACCCATAAAATGACACAGGTTGCAGATTGGATAAAATGACAGGACCCATCCATATGTTGTCTACAAGAGACCCATTTTGAACCTAAGGATACACCCAGACTGAAAGTGAAGGGATGGAGAAGCATCTTTCATGCCAATGGACCTCAAAAGAAGGCCGGGGTAGCGATTCTCATATCAGATAAGTTAGATTTTAAACTAAAGACTGTAGTCAGAGATACAGAAGAACACTACATCATTCTCAAAGGGACTATCCACCAAGATGATCTAACAATTGTAAATATCTACACCACCAATATGGGAGCAACTAGAAGCTGGTTTTTTGAAAGAATCAATAAAATCGATAAACCATTGGCCACACTAATCCAAAAGAAAAGAGAGAAAGCTCAAATTAATAAAATTATGAATGAAAAGGGAGAGATCACAACTAACACCAAGGAAGTAGAAACAATCATCAGAAGTTATTATCAACAGTTATATGCCAATAAGCTAAGCAACCTAGATGAAATGGATGCATTCCTGGAAAACTATAAACTCCCAAAATTGAACCAGAAGAAATTGACAACCTGAATAGACCGATATCTAGTAACGAGATTGAAGCAGTGATCAAAAACCTCCCAAAAAACAAGAGCCCAGGACCTGATGGATTCCCTGGGGAATTCTACCAAACTTTCAAAGAAGAAATAACACCTATTCTCCTGTCTCCGTTTCAAAAAATTGAAGCAGAAGGAAAACTTCCAGACTCTTTCTATGAAGCCAGCATTACCCTGATCCCCAAACCAGGCAAAGACCCTACCAAAAAGGAGAATTTCAGACCAATATCACTGATGAATATGGATGCTAAGATTCTCAACAAGACCCTAGCAAACGGGCTCCAATAGCACATTAAAAAGGTTATCCACCATGACCAGGTGGGATTCATCCCTGGGTTACAAGGATGGTTCAACATTCACAAATCAATCAGTGTGATAGAACAAATCAATAAGAGAAGAGAGAAGAACCACATGGTCCTCTCAATTGATGCAGAAAAAAACATTTGACAAGATATACCATCCGTTCCTGATTAAAACGCTTCAAAGTATAGGGATAGAGGGAACATTCCTCAACTTCATAAAATCTATCAAAAAACCCCAAAGCGAATATCATCCTCAAAGGGGAAAAGCTGACAGCCTTCCCTTTGTGATCAGGCACACTCTTGCCACTCTCGTTTAACATAGTATTAGAAGTCCTAGCAATGGCAATTAGACTTTTTACCATCTTAATAGTTGATAAAAAAAAGTTCTTACTTCTACTACAATCCCTTAATGGTTAACACTTTTTGCATCCAGTACAGAAATTTTGATCTTCTCTAGTGTCATCAAAGTGCAACTTTTGTCTCTGAAATTTGCATTTCATGCATGCGTGATATATATTTAAAATACATGGTTTTGACCTCCGAGTTCACTATGTTGTCTTAACGTGCCTCGGTGCACAGTTTAGGAACTGCAGAGTTAGTGCAAATTCATGTTTCTTCTGTCTCCTTTAGCCAGTGTTACTTTGAAGGAGTTTGCCAATAAATCAATTAGCAAGTAAAGATATTAATAATTACTTCATATGATCTCCTCTTCAGACCTGTCATCATATTCCCTATTTAATCTTGATAGTTACAGTTTGTTATTTTTCCTTTGCATCTTTTATTTTTCTTGAACAAATGATAAAGGGGTTTATTTAGTTAGTACATCATACTATTTAAAAAGTAAGGTTTGTTTTGTTTAAATTTCATATTATACCTTTGTTTTTTAATTTAATTTCTTAAAAATACTCAGCCTTTTATTTTTATTATTTATCATTTTTATTATTTATTTATTAATTATCATTTTAATTTTTATTTTATTTATTATTTATTACTTATTTATTTTATTATGTTCAATTATCCAACATATAGGACATCATTAGTTTTTGATACAGTGTTCAATGATTGATTAGTTACGTATAACACCCAGTCCTCAACACCACATGTGACTTTTAAAATTACGACAAAAATTTTTAAACTTCTTACTTTTAGGAATCATAAGTGGATTTAGTCACTCTAGTATTTCTTACAACTTATTTTTCATTTCTGTGGTTTGTTTTTCATTTATTAACTCTTTCCTACTTATTCTCACCTCATTTCTGAGATTTTCATTTTAAAATAGTAAATGATTGCCTTTATGTGCTTTGTGAGTGTGAACCTAAGTCAGATTTTAGTTGTGTGTAAGGTGTTACTTTGCTCTTTTCTCAGTGATAACTTCACATGGTGTTTGACCTCTATGTTGAGTTGTTCATTTTGATATGATATTAGTTGTCAGAAAGCCTTAAAAATGACACAGAAATTGGGATAATTTTTGTGACTCAACAAATTAGTTACTCATTTTTTATATTCTTGGCACTTAGTGGTAAGACCTTTTTACATTCTCACTATAGCTCTTTGTCTTCTCTTTTCTTTTTTTGTATCCATGTTCCCCTCTCTGTTTTGGTGTCACTGCTGTTACAAGTTGTTACAATTTTCTTGATTGTTTCAAAGGACAAACTTCTGAACTTTTGGCTTTGTGAATTTGAATTTACTATTTATTTGATTCCTTACTGAATTATTTCCCTTCTTCTCCATCCTTGTCATTTAATTTGTTCTTCTCTAGCTTTATAAGATGAACATTTAAATAATTGATCTTAGGCCTTTCCTATTTTCTATAATAAGTATGTAAAGCTATGTTTTTTTCTCTAAGCATAATAAATGCCTTCTGCAAATATGGGTATGTTACATGTTCATCATGATTTATTTAAAATCACTTGGAATTTTCTTTTTTTTTTTAAATCACTTGGAATTTTCTTAATTGACCTGTAAATTCTTTTTTGACCCATGTGTTATTAAAAAGCAAGTTGTTGTTGTTATTTTTAAGTACTTAGGACTCTCTTGGGTATCTAATTCTACTGATTCTAATTTGCTTCTGTTTGTGTCAGAGGACATATTCTGAAAGAGTGCTCTCCTTTGAAATTTAGGGACATTTGTTTTCTGGCCCAGCTCAGTGTCTACACTGGTAAATGCTTCATGTGTTCTGGAGAAGAACTTGTATTGTCTAGCTATTGGATGTAGTTTTCTAGGAATACCATTTGGGATACAGTAATCAATAGTCATAGTCAGATCTTCCATATCTCTATTGATATTTCACCTAGGTGGTCTGTCAATTACTGAGTGGTGTTAAAGATCACAATTATGATAATGGATTTGCCTGGTACTTTTGCCAAATCATACTTCAGCTATTTTCAGGTTCCATTATTTCCATTATTTGGGGGAATACATAGTTATAAATACATAGTTATAAATGTTAAGATTTTCTGATATATTGAGCCTGCGATCATTATGAGTTGTCACTTCTGCCCTCTGGTAATATTCCTTGTCTCACTATCTATTTGTTCTTGTATTTTAGACAATTATTCTAGTCACTGTAGCTTTATTATGATTCAAGATGCATAGTATATAATTTTGCTTCTTTTTAGTTTTAGTGTCTTTGTGCTTTTCAATTTAACATGTATCTTTACTAAAAGCATATACTTGAGTATAGATTTTTCACCTAGCCTAAAAATCTCAGTCTTCTGAGAACTTAGTCTACTTGTACCGCAGTGATTTGAATGGTTGAATTTTTATTTATTTTACTATTTTTATTAATAGACCATATTTTTAGAGCAGGTTTTTAAAAACATTTTACTTATTTATTTATTTTTTAACTTATTTAAAGAGAGCTGGGGAGGGGCAGAGGAAGAAGAGGGAGAGAGAGAATTACCAGCAGGCTCAACGCCCTGTGCACAGCCAGATGTGGGGCTCAATTTCACAACTCAGAGACCATGACCTGAGTCGTGGTCAAGAATATCGATATCAAGAATCTGATACTTAACAGACTGAGCCACCCAGCCACCTAGAGCAGTTTTAATTTCACCAAAAAAGGAGCTGAAAGTACAGAGAGTTCCTTTGCATGTTTCTCATTGAAAACCTATTTTTTAATATATATTGTGAATTCATTACCATAAAACACATGATAACCTTGTATGTCAAACCTGGACAAAGCTTATCTAAAACATGTGCGTTTTTTTTTTCCATAAGGCACATCACAGTTACTTTGTGCTTAGGAAAACTAGGTGGAGGGACACCTGGGTGTCTCATTTGGTTAAGTGACCAACTCTTGATTTCAGCTCAAGTCATGGCATTTACCTAAATAAGTTGAAAACTTGCATTCAGAACAAATTTGGAAGACAAATATCTACATAAAATCTTGCATAGGAATGTTTATAGCAGCTTCATTTATAATTGTCAAAAGGTGGAAGCAACCAAGATGCCCTTCAAAAGGTAAATAAACAAACTGACACAACCTATTTGATTGCTCTCTCACTGAGTATTATCTAGGACAGTTGGGCATCAGAATAATTAAAACCATCAGATTAGAGTACCTGGGTGGCTCAGTGGGTTAAAGCCTCTGCCTTCAGCTCAGGTCATGATCCCAGGGTCCTGGGATTGAGCCCCACATCAGACTCTCTGCTCAGCAGGGAGCTTGCTTCCTCCTCTCTCTCTCTCTCTGCCTGTTTCTCTGCCTACTTGTGATCTCTGTCTGTCAAGTAAATAAATAAAATCTTTAAAAAAACTAAAAAACTATCAGTTTATACCCTTTCATAAAAAAGGAACTCATGAGTCCACACTGATACAAATACATAAAGGAGAAAAGAAAGCTCTTCTTTAATAAAATAACAAAATAAGGAAGTAATGTTAGGCATTAATAACTGGGAAAATAATGCTGGTTGCTGAAGCTTTGTTAAGGAACAGCATGCTGGTATAATACTGAAAAAGCACTCTTCACAATGACGATTTTACCACAGAGAAATCTGAGTCTGGTTAGGAGGAAACATCCTCCAGACGCAGGTGAAGGGTCATTTTATAATGTGAAAACTTGCAAAAGTTCAAGACTGTTAAGAATATAAAAGGACAGATTAAGCAACTCTTTCAGACTGAAGATTTATGAAACATGAACATCACAAGCAACTGTTTCCTGGGCAAGTAGCTGGACTAGAAATGGAGAAGGTACATTCATGTGATGGCTGGCCAAATTACAGTGAGGTCTCTGAATGGGAACATACATTGTAGGAATGTTGGTTTCCTTAATGGGAGGCTTGTGTGATGGTGATGTAGAAGACTGTCCTGATTTTTAGAAGGTGCACACTAGAGTATGTGAACAATGATAGGGCATTATACTAGAAAAAGATGCTCTTTCTTTCTTTCTTTCTTTCTTTCTTTCATTTGTGTATTTCTAGCTATGTAATATATCTATATAATTTATAATAGAGAACAATATTTCTTAATCATTTCACTCAGGGGAAATTTTTGGAATAATTTTAGGTTTAGCCACACAAGAAGTTATTATATTCACAGCTTTTAGTAACTTAATGAGGTCACTAATTTGTAGATATATTATTATAGTAATGATTTTCTCTGTTATTTTAAGTAGAGAATGGCATTTTCCTGTGGATGTGCTTATTTCAGCCAATTCATTAGCTCACTCTCTGTGTAGTTTACTATCCCCATTGTAACGATCCCTCAGAATAATATACTGCTTAAAATATAACTAATGAGATATTGTACTGGTCATGCAAGCATGCTTCAGGATGACCTTGAGAAAGACATGTAGTAGTAGCAGCAGGCCTCTGGTGGAGACAGGGATATACGCCCTTGAAGCCGAGCTCACCGTGGAACACCACCTGCTTTCTGTTTTGGTTGTCTCCCCTGCCTCAGAGAAAGCCTGCGGCTAGAATAATCCCTTTAAGTGTGCTTGCTCAACTATGAATTCCATGCTGCTTGACCAGGCACATCCTACTCTTCTTTTTATTTACCTGTAAGACTTATGATCAATGTATGACTCACATTCTTTCTTGTTTACCTACAAGGCCTATGACTAATGTATATCCTTCTTCTCCTCCTTTGTTGGTTGTTATCTTGTATCTAATAAACACAGGACTGAGGAGTCATTCTGGGCGACAGTCCTTTCAGCTGCTGTAGTCCCCTGTTTACTCTCTCTTACAGCTGACTTGTTTGTGTCTCATTCTTCTCCCGTGCGCCATTAGGAAGCGGCACCCATAAACTATATCACTTTATGTCATGAAGGCAGGGAATTGAAATTACAGTTTTTCCATGCAAAATAATGTATTCAATTTAGATCTTAAATTCTTGTCACAAATTTCTTCTATACAAGTTGCTGACAAAGTAGATAAATTGTACATGATTTATTTAGCATCAGTTTCAAGGTTCCCCATTCTTAAAGCTAAAGGCAAACTTCTTGGGAAGAACAAAAAAGGCTCTTAGGAAGAACTGGCTTAAATTTAATTTTGTTTCTTTGTATATATTTTTTAAGTTCATAAGGTAAATTTAAGTTTTTGTTAAATTACTGAAGTAAAATTGAAGTTGATTTTCATTAATGTTATTGACAGTGTTCAATAGCAAATTTTAACTCAGCCATAATCCAAAACAATATGAAAACAAATGAGTCTAAGACACAAATTTATATGACTTTGAAAAAATATTCCTTATAGAGTGGTATTATAGAAGTGAACAGTTAGGCATAGTAATTACAGAATTACCATATAAAGGCTTTATTTCCTTGAATTCCTTTTACAAGCTTGTGCTTGTAAAGAATTGTTACAAGTAAAGAATTGAAATTTCTTTAATGTGAGACCTGTGCCTAGTTTTTGCTGCACAAAATACTTGGTGAATTGAATGCTACAAGAAATGAAATTTCTTTAATGTGAGACCTGTGCCTAGTTTTTGCTGCACACAAAATAAATTCTCAGGCAAAATTGAGTTGAATGCAAAGTGATATATTTTCAATTGAAATGAAATAAATTCTATTCTTGCTCAGGATGTTTGTTAAACACAGCAGTTTGCTCACACATAAAAGAATGGAAAACAATAGCAAAATATTCACTGCTTTCTTATGAATGGCAAGATAGTCTTAACAGGAACTGTGAGAGAAATGCACTGCAGGCTTAGGACAGAGCAACCATCTCAATTTGAGTGTTATCAGACTACATACTAGTAGCTCACTGACAAAGTCCACTACTCTAGCTGAGCCAAAGGTTCAGAAAAAAGGTTACACTCGCTCAGTCTAGAAAGGAAGGTAAATGTTCACTCTATCCTCTAGTGCTTCCCATCCTTCAATAAGACTTGAGACTTGGATTTCCTTCATACTCTCAAGCCTAAGCACAAAAAAACAACTTTCAAATGTTTTTTTGTCAACATGATTTTCAATAACATTTCATTTCCATTTAAATCAGAGGATTTTGCCATCTGATGCTAAAACATATTCTCCAAGGCCTTGCAGAGACTTGTTTAATGGCTTCTGTATTAAAAACTGTCTCCTAAGGCTAATACTGTAACAGAACTGAGTTCCCTTCTTGGTGAGTTACAGAGAGTGACTATACCAGGTAGAGTTGTCATACAAAGGATGTTTTTTAAAGAAAAGAAGATGTTGGGGAATAAGTTACAAAGCTGTGGCTCCCCAGTTAGGGGTGAGTGGGTTTCCTTTATTTAGTGCTAAGATGAATGTTCACAAAGGGGAGTTTTGTCATCACATGTACAGGTGGGTATGATACCATGCATGATTACTTAGGAAACATGTCTATACATGCATTGCATATTATGTTCATGAGGTTTGTATTACCCCTTGAGTGGAGATTTTAACATTATAAACAAGCAGAAGTAACTGTTGGACGAAGGGAAGGGGGCTGTGGGCATGTTCTGAGAGACTGTATAAACTAGATGGGGCATTGGTGGTAATGAGCACTGGGTGTCGTATGTAAATGATGACAAACTAAATTTTACATCAGAAACTAATATTACAGTGTATGTTCACAAACTGGAACTTAAATGAAAGGTTGACACTAAAAAAATAAGCAAAGTAAAAAGTAAATAATAAACTAGATGGGGTTTGGGGCTCCTTAACTCAGGTAGGGAATGCAGGGCCTTGCTTACTTCTGACCCAGCACTGGGGGTGTTTTCTACTCATTTAGTGTCTTTAATATGGCTTGGCTCTTTCCTTGTCTGATAGACTGTTCATATTTTGCAGTCACTTTTTTCCCTTAACTACCACGATTTTTTTCTTTTTTCTTTTCTTTCTTTATTTTATTTTAATTAATTAATTAGTTAATTAATCAATTAATTTTGTAATTCTAACACTTTCTAGGAGTTCTATAAGAACTGTGCTTGGGCAAATAGAGTATAGATGGCAGAAAATAGCTGGGAACCTAAAATGACTTTGTGTCATAGAAGCTATGTCTCTTTTTTCTTTTTCTGGGGACCCTTAACTCTTTCTACTTAGTTTTTGAACTTACTCTTCTTTTTTATTTAAAATTTTTTATTTTTTATTAACATTTAATGTATTATTATCCCCAGGGGTACATGTCTGTGAATTACCAGGTTTACATACTTTAGAGCACTCACCATAGCACATACCTTCCCCAATGTCCATAACCAACCACCCTCTCCCTCCCCCCAGCAACCCTCAGTTTGTTTTTTGAAATTAAGAGTCTCTTTTGGTTTTTCTCCCTCTCAATCCCATCTTCTTTCATTTATTCCTTTTCTACCCCTCAAACACCCCACGTTCCCTCTCAACATACTCATATCAGGGAGATCATATGATAATTGTCTTTCTCTGATTGACTTATTTCCCTCAGCATAATACCCTCTAGTTCCATCCACATCGTCACAAATGGCAAGATTTTATTTCTTTTGATGGCTGCATAGTATTCCATTGTATATATATATACCACTTCTTCTTTATCCATTCATCTGTTGATGGACATCTAGGTTATTTCCATAGTCTGGCTATTGTGGACATAGCTGCTATAAACATTAGGGTGCACGTGCCCCTTTGGATCACTACATTTTTATCTTTAGGGTAAAAGATTGCACCCAGTAGTGCAATTGCTGGGTTGTAGGGTAGCTCTATTTTCCACTTTCTGAGGAAGCTCCATTCTGTTTTCCAGAGTGGTTACACCAGTTTGCATTCCCACCAACAGTGTAGGAGGGTTCCCCTTTCTCCACATCCTCGCCAGCATCTGTCTTTTCCTGACTTGTTATTTTTAGCCATTCCAACTGGTGTGAGGTGATACCTCATTGTGGTTTTGATTTGTATTTCCCTGATGCCGAGTGATGTGGAGCACTTTTTCATGTGTCTGTTGGCCATCTGTATGTCTTCTTTGCAGAAATGTCTGTTCATGTCTTCTGCCCTTTTCTTTTTTTTTTTAAAAGATTTTATTTATTGATTTGACAGAGAGAGATCACAAGCAGACAGAGAGGCAGGCAGAGAGAGAGAGAGGGAAGCAGGCTCCCTGCCGAGCAGAGAGCCCGATGCGGGACTCGATCCCAGGACCCTGAGATCCTGACCTGAGCTGAAGGCAGTGGCTTAACCCATTGAGCCACCCAGGCGCCCTTCTGCCCTTTTCTTGATTGGATTATTTGTTCTTTGGGTGTTGAGTTTGATAAGTTCTTCATAGATTTTGGATACTAGCCCTTTATCTGATATGACATTTGTGAATATCCTCCTCCATTCTGTCAGTTGTCTCTTGGTTTTGTTAACTGTTCCCTTTGCTGTGCAAAAGCTTTTGATCTTGATGAAGCCCCAGTAGGTCATTTTTGCCCTTGCTTCCCTTGCCTTTGGCGATGTTTCTAGGAAGAAGTTGCTACAACAGAGGTCTAAGAGGTTGCTGCCTGTGTTCTTCTCAAGGATTTGGATGGATTCCTTTCTCACATTGAGGTCCTTCATCCATTTTGAGTCTATTTTTGTGTGTGGTGTAAGGAAATTGTCCAGTTTCATTTTTCTGCATGTGGCTGTCCAGTTTTCCCAACTCCATTTGTTGAAGAGACTGTCTTTTTTCCATTGGACATTCTTTCCTGCTTTGTTGAAGATTAGTTGACTATAGAGTTGAGGGTCTATTTCTGAGCTTTCTATTCAGTTCCATTGGTCTATGTGTCTGCTTTTGTGCCAGTACCATACTGTCTTGATGATGACAGCTTTGTAATAGAGCTTGAAGTCTGGAATTGTGATGACACCAACTTTGGCTTTCTTTTTCAACATTCCTCTGGCTATTTGAGGTCTTTTCTGGTTCCCTAAAAATTATGTGTTCCATTTCTTTGAAAAAAAATTTATGGTACTTTGATAGGGATTTCATTAAATGTGTAGATGGTTTTAGGTAGCATAGACATTTTCACAATATTTATTCTTCCAACCCATGAGCATGGAATATTTTTCCATTTCTTTGTGTCTTCCTCCATTTCTTTCATGAGTACTTTATAGTTTTCTGAGTACAGATTCTTTGCCTCTTTGTTAGGTCTATTCCTAGGTATCTTATGGTTTTGGGTGCATTTATAAATGGGATCAACTCCTTAATTTATCTTTCTTCTGTCTTGTTGGTGTATAGAAATGCAACTGATTTCTGTGCATTGGTTTTATATCCTGACACTACTGAATTCCTGTACAAGTTCTAGCAGATTTGGAGTGGAGTCTTTTGGGTTTTCTACATAAAGTATCATATCATCTGCAAAGAGTAAGAGTTTGGGGACGCCTGGGTGGCTCAGTGGGTTAAGCCGCTGCCTTCGGCTCAGGTCATGTTCTCAGGGTCCTGGGATCGAGCCCCGCGTCGGGCTCTCTGCTCAGCGGGGAGCCTGCTTCCTCCTCTCTCTCTGCCTGCCTCTCTGCCTACTTGTGATTTCTCTCTGTCAAATAAATAAATAAAATCTTAAAAAAAAAAAAGAGTGAGAGTTTGACTTCTTTGCCGATTTGGCTGCCTTTATTTTCTTTTTGTTTTCTGATTGCTGAGGCTAGGACTTCTAGTACTATGTGGAATAGCAGTGGTGATAATGGACATCCCTGCTGTGTTCCTGACCTTAGCAGAAAAGCTCTCAATTTTTCCCCACTGGAAATGAAATTCATTGTGGGTTTTTCATAGAAGGCTTTGATGATATGGAGGAATGTACCCTCTATCCCTCCACTGTGAAGAGTTTTGATCAAGAAAGGATGCTGTACTTTTGTCAAATGCTTTTTCAGCATCAGCATCTATTGAGAGTATCATATGGTTCTTGTTCTTTCTTTTATTAAGGTATTGTATCACATTGATTGATTTGTGGATGTTGAACCAACCCTGCAGCCCAGGAATAAATCCCACTTGGTTGTGGTGAATAATCCTTTTAATGTACCTTGGGTTCTATTGGCTAGTATTTTGGTAAGAATTTTCGCATCTGTGTTCATCAAGGTTATTGGTCTGTAATTCTTTTTTTTTTTTTTTTTTTTTTTGATGGGGTCTTTGTCTGGTTTTGAGATCAAGGTAATGCTGGCCTCATAAAATGAGTGTGGAAATTTTCGTTCCATTTCTATTTTTTTGGAACAGTTTCAGTAGAATAGGCATTAATTCTTCTTTAAATGCTTGGTAGAATTCACCTGGGAGGCTGTCTGGCCCTGCGCTCTTGTTTGTTGGGAGATTTTTTTTTTTTTTTAAGATTTTTATTTTATTTATTTGACAGGCAGAGATCACAAGTAGGCAGAGAGGCAGGCAGAGAGAGAGAGAGAGAGAGAGAGAGAGAGGAAAGCAGGCTCCCCGCTGAGCAGAGAGCCCGATGCGGGACTCGATCCCAGGACCCTGAGATCATGACCTGAGCCGAAGGCAGCGGCTTAACCCACTGAGCCACCCAGGCGCCCAATGTTGGGAGATTTTTAATGACTGTTTCAATCTCATTTCTGTTTGTGGTTCTCTTCCAGTTTTCTATTTCTTCCTGGTTCATTTGTGGTAGTTCATATGTCTCTAGAAATGCATCCATTTCTTCCAGCTTGTCAAACTTGCTGGTGTATAGTTGCTCATAATATGTTCTTATAATTGTTTGTATTTCTTTAGTGTTGGTTGTGACCTCTCCTCTTTCATTAATGATTTTATTTATTTGGGTCCTTTCTCTTTTCTTTTTGATAAGTCTGGCCAGGGGTTTATCAAGCTTATTAATTCTTTCAGAGAACCAGCTCCTAGTTTTGTTGATCTGTTTTACCGTTCTTTTGGTTTCTATTTCATTGATTTCTGCTCTGATCTTTATTATATCTCTTCTTCTGCTGGGTTTAGGCTTTCTTTGTTGTTCTTTCTCCAGCTCCTTTAGGTGTAGGGCTAGGTTGTGTATTTGAGACCTTTCTTGTTTCTTGAGAAAGGCTTGTATCACTGTACATTTTCCACTCAGGACTGCCTTTGCTGTGTCCCACAGATTTTGAACCGTTGTATTTTCATTATCATTTGTTTCCATGAATTTTTTCAATTCTTCCTTAAATTCCTGGTTGACCCATTCATTCTTTAGAAGGATGCTCTTTATCCTCCATATATTTGAGTTCTTTCCAACTTTCCTCTTATGATTGAGTTCTAGCTTCAGAGAATTGTGGTCTGAAAATATACAGGGAAGGATCCCAATCTTTTTGTACCATTTGAGACCTGATTTGTGACCCAGGATGTGATCTATTCTGGAGAATGTTCCATGTGCACTAGAGGAGAATGTGTATTCTGTTGCTTTGGGATGGAATGTTCTGAATATATCTGTGATGTCCATCTAGTCCAATGTGTCATTTATGGCCTTGATTTCCTTGTTGATCTTTTGCTTGTATGATCTGTCCATTTCAGTGAGGGGGGTGTTAAAGTCCCCTACTGTTACTGTATTATTGTCAAAGTGTTTCTTTGATTTTGTTATTAATTGGTTTATATAGTTGGCTGCTCCCATGTTAGGGGCATAGATATTTAAAATCGTTAGATCTTCTTGGACAGACACTGATTGTGATATAGTGTCCTTCCTCATCTCTTATTATCATCTTTGGCTTAAAATCTAATTGATCTGATATAAAGATTGCTACTCCAGCTTTCTTTTGATGTTCATTAGCATGGTAAATTATTTTCCACCTCCTCACTTTAAATCTGGAGGTGTCTTTGGGTCCAAAATGAGTTTCTTGTAGACAGCATATAGATGGGTTTTGTTTTTTTAATCCATTCTGATACCCTGTGTCTTTTGATTGGGGGCATTTAGCCCATTTGCATTCAGGGTAACTATTAAAAGATATGTATTTGGCGCCATTGTATTGCCTGTAAGGTGACTATTATTGCATATTGTCTCTGTTCTTTTCTGGTCTACTACTTTTAGGCTCTCTCTTTGCTTAGAGGACTCTGTACAATATTTCCAGTAGGACTGGTTTGCTGTTTGCAGATTCTTTTAGTTTTTGTTTTTCCTGGAAGCTTTTTATCTCTCCTTCTATTTTCAATGATAGCCTAGCTGGATATAGTATTCTTGGCTGCATGTTTTTCTCATTTAGTGCTCTGACTATATCACGCCAGTTCTTTCTGGACTGCCAGGTCTCTGTGGATAAGTCTGCTGCCAATCTGATATTTTTACCATTGTATGTTTCAGACTTCTTGTCCTGGGCTGCTTTCAGAATATTCTCTTTGTCACTAAGGCTTGTAAATTTTACTATTAGATGAGAGGGCATGGACCTTTTCTTATTGATTTTGATGGGTATTCTCTGTGCCTCCTGGATTTTGATGCTTGTTCCCTTTGCCGTATTAGGGAAATTTTCTCCAATCATTTGTTCCAATATACCTTCTGCTCCTCTCTCTCTTTCTTCTTCTGTAATCCCAATTATTCTAATGTTGTTTCATCTTATGCTATCACTTGTCTCTTGAATTCTCCCCTCGTGGTCCAGTAGTTGTTTGTCTCTCTTTTTCTCAGCTTCTTTATTCTCTCAGTTGGTCTTCTATATCACTAATTCTCTCTTCTGCTTCATTTATCCTAGCAGTAAGAGCCTCCATTTTTTTATTGAACCTCATTAATAGTTTTTTTTTTTAATTTCAGCTTGGTTAGATTTTAGTTCTTTTATTTCTCCAGAAAGAGCTTTTATTTCTCCAGACAGGATTACTCTAATATCTTCCATGCCTTTTTTGAGCCTAGCTAGCACCTTGAGTATCATCATTCTGAAGTCTCGATCTGACATATTACCAATGTGCGTATTTATTAGGTGCCTATCCTTTGGTAATGCCTCTTGTTCTTTTTTTTTTTTTTTTGTGGTGAGTTTTCTGCCTTGTCATTTTATCCAGATAAGAATATATGAAGGAGAGAATAAAATCCTAAAAGGGTGGCAAAGACCCCAGAAAAATGAGTGTTAACCAAATCAGAAGAGACCCCAAATCATGGGGGAAAGAAAGGGGGTAAAAAACAAATTCAAAAAAAATTTTTTTAAAAAGAAAATATATGTATTAGACTGGAGAATGGAACAGAGCCACCCACTTAATTTTGGGAGTATTTTGGTCTCTTAAAAGAAATTACCTCCCAAAATTTTAAAGAAAGAAAAACTTACATATATATATATGTATATATATACATATATATATACATACACATACACACACACATATGTATATATACACACAAACACAAAAATAAGGGTAAATACTGTGAAGGGATGGAATATGACCTTAAAGATGAAAATTTTTTAAAAATTCTAAGAAAGGAGTTGATAAGATAAGTTGGTTGGGAAAAGAAAAAGAAAGTGGAGAGAATTTGCTCAGGCTGGTGACTAGAATAAAACCCTGTGCTAGATTTAGAGTATATTTTGATCTATTAGAACAAGTTGTATCCCAAAATTTTTTAGAAGAAAACACCCTACTTGTATACAAAAAATAAAGCTAAATACAATGAAGGATAAAATATGACTATAATAATGAAGGTTCAAAGAGATTTTTTTATGAAAGTTATTGTTAAGGTAAACTAGTTAAAAAATGTTAAGAGAGGAAAGAGTAAAAGTTAAAAAAATTAGAAAAAGAAAAAAATAAAATTAATTAACTTTGCAAGACTAAGGAATCATGGGGAGAAAGACATGAATTCCATGCTTTGCTTTCTCCTCCTCTGGAATTCCGCTGTTCTCCTTGATAAGCGAGCCTGGTCTTGGCTGGATTTCTTGTTGATCTTCTGGGGGTGGGGCCTGTTGTAGTGATTCTCAAGTGTCTTTGCCTGAGGCGGAATTGCTTTGCCCTTGCTAGGGGCTGGGCTAAGTAATCTGCTCGGGTTTGCTCTGAAATCCAGGAGAGCTTTTGTTCCCTGAACACTTTCTGTAGAGCTCTGGAGGACATGAATGAAAATGGTGGCTTCCCAATCTCCTGCCCGGAGGGGCCGAGAGCTTGGGGCCCACTCCTCAGTACGTCCTCGGGGAAAGATAGTCAATCACTCCTGTCTCCCTGGTCTCTGGCCACGCTCTGAGCTCATCCAGCCTGTGACCGAGCATCTCTGTCTCTGGCACACAGCACCACCTGGAGTCTCCAAACCCAGCAGATCCCTACCACTCTTCTGGGGGGGGGGTCTCCCAGGATCTGCCACTTGGGTCTCTGCTCAAAGAGCAGTGCCCTGCTGTGCCACAGATCACAGTTTAAGGTGAGAGCTCACTCCTCAGCTCCATCTCTGTAGTTGGCTTCCCCACTTTAATATCCGTGAGCTCTATGATACTCAGACACCCCCAATCCTTCTGTGACCCCACTGGACCTGAGACCATGCTGTCCCCACAAGGGCTCCACCCCCACTTAGCCTCTGGAGTGATGTGCCCTCAGTGGAGCAGACTTTTAAAAGTTCCAATGTTGTGCTCCATTACTCCACTGTTTGCCAGGAGCCGGACCCTCCCCCCACAGTCTATCTTCCTGTCGCTTTGGATTCACCTCTCCACAGGTCCTAGCTTTCAGAAAGTGGTCAATTTTCTGTTTCTAGATTTGCTGCTCTTCTTCTCTTTGATCTCCTGTTGGATTTGTAGGTGTTCAGAATGGTTTGATAACTATCTAGCTGAACTCCTGCTACCTGATGTCATCTCAGCCTGCTACTCTTCTTCCATCTTGACTCCTCCTCTTGAACTGACTCTTTATCTTCAAAGCATTAAGCAAAATCTGTCCCATTTTCTTGAAAGTATTCCCACAATGCTCCCTTTGGGTAAAGCATCTTGCTTCAAACTCTTCCTCTGTTACACCTTTTGATTTCTTAGCATAGGATTTGTGTTCTCTTTGTCCACATTTCACACCATGGTTAAATGTGCTCAAGTGAGCTGGTTCTTGAGAAATAGCCATTTTATGGCATTATCTAGAATTGTTTTTCATTTTATCATCAAGAATTGTTGACATCAAGATCTCTCTATGAAGAAAGTAGTTCTATATAGTAATGCAAGTGTTCCCTTCTCTACCCCTCACCACTCCCTGCCCCCCCCTTATTTTTAACAGTAAGAATTATCGACATCAAGATCTCTCTATGAAGAAAGTAGTTCTATATAGTAATGCAAGTGTTCCCTTCTCTACCCCTCACCACTCCCTGCCCCCCCTTATTTTTAACAGTTGAAATATCTTGTGCCACAAACTCTGGACAGTACAGCAGAAATACAGATATCAATATCGTCCATCCATACAGGTATTTTGTTTCTAGGTATAAGGACAGGAATAATAAGTAGATTTCTACCTTTGCTTATCCCAAGTGATGTTTTCTTTAATGTCACCATCATTTATGAATATTTTTATTGAGGTATAATTGACATATAATTACTACATGATTTATTTATTTTATCAAATATTGATAAATATTTATTATTAAATTATTAAATATTAAAGATTTTATTATTTATTATATATTAGTATATAATTATACTAATTACATTAGTTTAACTATACAATATAAAACTAATGATTCAGTATTTATACATGCTATAAAATATTTACCAAAATAAGTAGTTACTATCAGTCTTCATATAAAGATATAAAACATTTCTGTTTATGATTAGAACATTTAAGATTTACCTTTAATAACTTTCAAATATGCAATGAAATACAAGGTTATTGACTCCAGTCATCCTCCTATAAAATTACATCCCCAGGACTTACTTATTTCATAACTAGAATGTCATACCTCTTGACTCCCTTCATTCATTTCACTTAACCCCCCACCCTCTTCTCCTCTGGCAACCACCCTCCTGGTTCTCTGTATCCATGAGTTTTATTTGATTTTGTTCATTTGTTTTGGTTTTTTTAGGTTCCACATAAAAGTAATATTATATGGATTTCTTTCTCTTTCTGACTTATTTCACATGGCATAATACCATCAAGCTTCTTCCATGTTGCTGAAAATAGTAAGATTTCATTCTTTTTATGGCAGAGTAGTGTTCTTAAAATACCTACATATCTATACATAGATATATAGTATATATATATATATATATATATGTATTCCTAATATTCCTTATATATATATATGTATTCTTATATATACAAAATACAGTGTTCTATTATACACACACCAACATGCATACATACACCCCCCTTTACATCATCTCCATGCATTCATCCACTGATGGAGACTTAGATTATTTCTTATCTTAGCTATTATAAATAATGCTGCAGTAAACAGAGGGGTGCATATATCTTTCTGAAATTAGTGTTTTTATTTACTTCAGATAAATACTCAAAAGTGAAATTCCTAGATCATATGGTAGTTCTATTTTTAATTTTTAGAGGAAACTTTGTAATGTTTTCCATATCGGTTGTACCAATTTATATTTCTAGTAACATTGCACAAAAGTTTCCTTTTCTTTATGCCAATACTTGCTGTTTCTTGTCTTTTGGGGGGGTGGTGGAGTGCATAGGGTGGGAAAGAAGAAAGAAAATCTAAAGTGGGCTCCATGCCCCACACCAAGCCTGAAATGGTGCTTGATCTCACAACCCTGAGATCATGACCTGAGCTGAAATCAAGAGTCAGATGGTTAATTGACTGAGCCCCCCAGATGCCCCCTTATTTCTTGTCTTTTTGATAATAAAAATTCTGCTAGGTATAGGATAATATGTCATTGTGGTGTTGATTTGCATCTCTGTTATGACTGGTGATGTTGGCATGTTTTCATGTTGGCCATTTGTACCTCTTCTTTTGGAAAATGTCTATTCACATCCTCTGCCTATTTTTTATCAGATTTTTATCTATTGAATTATATGAGTTTTTTTTTAAGATTTTATTTATTTGTCAGAGAGAGTGAGCACAGGCAGACTAAGAGTGGCAGGCAGAGACAGAGGGAGAAGCAGACTCCCTGCTGAGCAAGGAGCCTGATGTGGGACTCGATCCCAGGATGCCTGGATCATGACCTGAGCCGAAAGCAGCCGCTTAACCAACTGAGCCACCCAGGCGTCCCGAATTGTATGAGTTTTTAAAATACATTTTGGATATTAGCCCCTTATTAAGATACATGATTTGAATAGGAGAAATTACCGCAATTGGTTGCCTTTTGATTTTTTTGATGGTTTCATTTGCTGTGCAGAAGCTTTTTAGTTTGATATAGTCCCATTTGTTTATTTTTGTTTTTGTTATTTTGCTTGTGAAATCACATTTTAAAAAAATGACTAAGATCAGTGTTCTGGAATTCACCACCTAGGTTTTTTTTTTTTTTTTTTTTTTTTTTTTTTTAATGAGCATTTAATGGGTTCAAGTCTTAGGTTGAAGTCCTCAACCAAATTTAAGTTAATTTTTATATATGGTGTAAGAGAGTAGTGTGATTTTTCTTTTTTCTTTTTTTTTTTTTGCATAGTTTTGTCTAATTTTCCAAATGTATTTTTCCAAGGTATTGAAAAGATTATGCTTTCTCCATTTTACATTCTGGTCTTCTTTAACATAAGTTCTCATACATGCAAGACTGTATTTCTCTTTATTCTGTTCCATTGATCTATGTGTTTGTTTTCTTGCTAACATCATACTGTTTTGATTACTATAGTAATATAGTTTGAAATCAGGGAGCATGATTCCTCCAGCTTTGTTCCTTCTTAAGATTGCTTTGGCTATTTAGGATCTTTGTCATACCAGACAAATTTTAACATTGTTTATTCTATTTCTGTTTAAAAATTTAGTCTATAGATGGCTTAAAGTAATATAGACATTTACAAAAATCTTAATTATTTCAATCTGTGAGCACAGAGTGTCTTTCAATTTACTTTTAATTTCTTTATCTACTGTACACACATTTTAGGAGACAGATCTTTCACTCTCTTGGTTAAATTTATTCCTAGACATTTTATTTCTTTCATGCAATTGTAAGTGGAATTATTTTCTTAATTCTTTAGGTAGTTTGTTAATAATGGAGAGAAATGGAACAGATTTTTGTGTATTGATTTTGTACTCTACAATTTTACTGAATGTGTTTATAAGTTCTCACTTTTTTGGTAAAGTCTTTAGGGTTTTCTAAATATAAAATCATAGGTTCTGCAAATAGTGACAGTTTTACTTATTGTTTTCCAATTTGGATACTTGTCATTTCTTACGCCTAATTGCTGTGGCTAAGATGTCGAATAATATGTTGAATAAAATTATCAGAAGAACCTAAAGTACTAGATACTCCAGGCTTGAAAACACACACACACTCCTACCTTAATTTTTGAAATAACCCATTGCATGCCAGTGCCAGTCATAGTTAGGTAATTCTGTGGTTTGACATTTCTCTAAGAACTCTAAGTATCTTTAGATAAAGAAAAATAATTTGAACCATCATATTAGATCTGAAAAGTCAGAAGCTATACATTCTTTCTCCGCCAAGCTGTGCATTCATTTTCCAAACAGTAACATCTATCAAAAAGAAAAACTGGTCATACATATCTTTTTCCTTTTTCTGAAGATACATTAAATTGAAAATAAATGAAGTAAAAGAAAAAAAATGGGGTGCCAGTAGTAGACAAAACATTTCAACACAGTTGTAAGTTCCAGAGTACAGGCCAGAAGGGTTAACCAATAACGGGGAGAAGAACAAGAGTGAAGAGGTTCTGATACAGAAGTTTGGAGCCAAGAGTAAGACACTATCCCATGGATAACCTTGAGGATCAGTATTTTGAGAAGCTGGGAATAACTTGGGGCAGACGTGAGCCATGAAAGGAAACCTAAATATGAGTGAAACAGTATTTAAAACAATAGACTTCTCCCCTTTAGGACTGATAAAATGTCTTCCATATGAAAAACTGCATTCTGCTACCCAAGTAAAAAGAAAGAAATGAATGGCTCCAGGGTAGAAAGTTCTTCACATACCAGCACTTGGATACCCCCACTCTAAAAGCCTGCCCTGTCCTCCAGTCACACACTGAAGCACTGAATCTTCGTTAGTCCACCACAGCAAAGCACACAGTGCTCCTGGATTCTGCTTGCATTGTCTCCTCGTTAAATATGAACAGATAGTCAAGCCCAACACAGATTCGAGGAAAGCCTGAAACCTGGCAGAGGGAGAGAGGGAGAACAAGATGTATAAGCAAAGTCTTTCTTAAACAAATGTAACTTCAGAAAAAGTATGTAATGGAGTGTGATGCTGTTCAAAAGAAGTGAGAGACAGAAGGTTATTGGAAGGGGAGAAGAAATGGAAGTATCTTTGCTGAATAGCAATTAGTAGAAAGGGCAATGGGTAATATTCCAAGAAAAGAGAAATGGATGACGCAGAATATGCAAGAGGAAGGTGACAACAAACAATATCCGTTGCAGCTTCAACATCAATCTCCCCGGGATTCTCAGAAGGGCAAAGGGAAAAAACATGTCTTCAGATTGAAGAAGCATCCCCAAACCCATGAAAATATAAATCCCAGTACTGTGATGAAGAGCTGTGAAATTGCAGAAAAACTAAAGAAATTTAGAAGTTTTCTTTCTTTCTCTTTCTTTCTTCTTCTTCTTCGTCGTCGTCGTTGTCGTCATCATCTGAAGGAAGGAGAGTGAGGAGGTAAAAGAGGCTGAGGAAATAGTTATCTGCAAGGAGGGATCATTTTTTAAAATTTAATTTTTTTTCAGTTTTCCATAATTCATTGTTTATGCACCACACCCAGTGCTCCATGCAATACATGCCCTCCTTAATACCCACCACCAGGCTCACCCAACCCTCCACCCCCCTCCCCTCCAAAACCCTCCTTTTGTTTCTCAGAGTCCATAGTCAGAGAGGAGAAGTGAATTGGGGGAAATCAGAGGGGGAGACAAACCATGAGAAGGAGGGATCATTTAATTAGCATTGCTATTCTCATCAGCAACACCGGATAACAGATCACAAAGCAGTGATTTTTGTTTGTTTTCTTTTGTTTTGTGTTTAATTTTGAGAGATGATTTTATTTTATTTTTTTTTTAAGATTTTATTTATTTCTTTGACACAGAGAGAGACAGATCACAAATAGGCAGAGAGGCAGGCAGAGAGAGAGTGAGAAGCAGGCTCCCCGCTGAGCAGAGAGCCCGATGCGGGGCTCGATCCCAGGACTCTGAGATCATGACCTGAGCCGAAGGCAGAGGCTTTAACCTACTGAGCCACCCAGGCGCCCCAAATTTTGAGAGATGATTTTAAAACAACTATTCACTACTCAGTATTTTCAATTACGTTTGAGTTAGAATAAAAAAGAATTTCAGACATAAGAAAACTTCTTTCTACCTATCTGATCCTAGGAGGTTACTTAGATGTTTTAGCATTGTAAGGAAATAAACCATAAATAAAAGGTGACAAAGGAAATGACGTCAGAGTTCAATCCCCTGGAGTAGCAGATCCAGAGATGGCAGTCAGTCCAGACTACAGACGCAGAGCTGCAGTTTCCAGGAGAAAGGGAAGTGTTTGGTGAATAAAAAGGAATATGCAAGAAATTCATCTTTTTTGGAGTTTTTAGAACATTTTATGACAGGCAATGTAAGTTGGGAGTCTGGGGAGAATCACAGGGAGAAAGAGCTCTACAAGAAATTAAAGTTACAGAGCACTTTATGAATTGGGGGCAAAGAACAAAACATAAACTTTATCCGAGTAAAACACTGTGTCCTGATTTAATTTAAAAGGGTAACAATTAAATTTGGAAAATGAGAGAGTTAAGTATATTTAAGAAATAACCTTTTACCACAGTAGAGAAAAATCAGTGAACCAAAATTAGTAATATAAGCACTCAGTTTTTAGATAAATGATTAAAGGGGAATTGATCAGGGAATTTTTTATTATTAAAAGTCCTGCTGCTTTTATTTTAGGCATTTGTAATTTTATTTTGATAATTCATCAAGCCATTTTTTTTTGCTACACCAATCACTAATATAATTTGCATTTTGTCATTTCAAAAATTTGTTGACACTCCTACTTAGAGTGTCAAAGGCAGTGACACATACCATACATAATTGAAATATCAATAAATACAACACAGAATGGTTCTCTAAATTACATCTTCCTATAGTCTTTTCAAAACCCATACACTTTTGTTTGGCCATATTTACAGTCTACTTTTGTTGCTTGGTTCTCTAGGATATACATGCTAGCTGTTGTGATGTTTTGATTTATTTTTTTAAAGAGAACTCATTATAAAACATTTTATGTCTTTCTATCTTTAAGCTAGAAGGCAGTCCTCAAGGTGTAGAGCTGTAGCATTTCCTTCTGGAACATTGAGAATTTCCTTCGAAAATAAAGGCAATTGCTTATTGAAACAATTTTCAGAACATAATCCAACAAAAACAGTATTTCATTTGCATGAGCCTCACACACTTTCTAGCATCATCCTAGAGTACATCAATCAAACTCAGGCATCTCCTGATATTCCAGCAGCAAATTTAAAAATAAAATTCTAAAATCAGAGACTGAAATCAGTCTGCATTAGCTTTGAAGTCTACTCACAATCTATGTATCTTCCAAATGTTCTTATTTTGTCCATTTCTGGTTTCATTGGGAGAAACAATGTTCCACATTTCTATCCTTTGTGTACATTGTGCAGTTATATGTAAATGGCCTGGCACTATTCCTGGCACAGATTAAGTCTGTAATTCATGGCAGGGCAGTAGGGTGGTTGCTGCTGTCAATGGTTCCGATAAAATTTGTCATCATCGTTGCAAAACCCAACCTTCCCTACAGAACTTTGTATTTTTCCTGAGTGTTAGTTGACAGATGGGATAGCACTGATTCTCCCTTCAACCTAAAAATATGCATGGCTGCAGAAATGTCATCGGTAGATAGAGAGTTACACTGAAAGAGATGACATTATGAAAAAGTCAAGGTTTGGTCACAGAGTAATGTAGCTGCTTTCCTTATGGCACTTGCAAAATGCCTTCATAGCTAATTCCAAATGAGCTGCTACTCTGAAGATCTGTCAACCATTGAGAGTAAGTGTCAGGTAACTGATGACTTGGGAAGTCAACTCAGATTTGATTATGTAAATTCTGCTGTGTCTCAGAAAGTGTTTGTTTTATACTGCTATTTTCCTGATGACACTTAGATCTATACTGAAGAGAAAATAGATAGTAATTGCAGGTTTAAAAATGTATTCATTATACTCCTTAAACATATAAAGGAAAGCTAGAATTTTTGTTTTCTATAAAAGATCTAAATTTGCTAGCAGTTTTCCATTTTGCTGTGTTTTAAAAGAAGGAAAAAAAACAGGTGACTTTTTAAAATTAAAAAAAATTTTTTTAACAGGTGACCTTTGAGCAGCAGACTTGGACTGCATAGGTCTACTTATGTGCAAACTTTTCCAGTACAGTACAGTCCTGTAAATGTATTTTTTCTCTTCCTTGTAATTTTCTTAAGATTTTCTTTACCTTAGGGGCGCCTGGGTGGCTCAGTGGGTTAAGCCGCTGCCTTCGGCTCAGGTCATGATCCCAGGTCCTGGGTTCGAGCCCCACATCAGGCTTTCTGCTCAGCAGGGAGCCTGCTTCCTCCTCTCTCTCTGCCTGCCTCTCTGCCTACTTGTGATTTCTCTCTGTCAAATAAATAAATAAAATCTTTAAAAAAAAAGATTTTCTTTACCTTAATTATAAGAATGCAGTATAGAATACCTATAGCCTACAAAACATGTGTTAGCAGACTGTTTAAGTTATCCATAAGACTTCTTATCAACATAGGCTTTTAGTAATTACGTTTTTAGGGAGTCAAAACTTACACTTGGACTTTCAATTTTACAGGGGTTAGTGACCTTAACCCTCACATTTTTCAAGGGTCAGTTGTGTAGTTTAACCTGCCAAGATATGATCTCACAGTCTTCACAAATACAAAAGTCTATTTTCAATGATTTAGTCACTTTCAGATAAATACTCTGCTTTTCAGGCCAGTGGGTACATGTAAAGGTGCTCAAGTTAAAACTAGAATGATCTATCACCTCAACCTGTTGGGATGGCCATTATCAGAAAGACGAGATAAGAAATGTCAGCATGAATGCAAAGAAAAGAGAACCCTAGTGCACTGTTGGTAGAATTGCAAACTGGTGCAGCCACTATGGAAAACAGTACGGAGGATCCAAAAAATTAAAACCAGAACTACCCTATGATCCAACAATTCCACTCCTGGAAATATATCCAAAGGAAATGAAAAAACTAACTATAAAAGACAGCTGTACCCCCATGTTCATAGCTGCATTGTTTACAGTAGCCAAGACTTGGAAACAACCTAAGTGTCCATTAATGGATGAATGGATAAGGAAGTTGTGGTATATACACCAACAGTGGAATATTACTCCATCACACACACACAACCAGGAAATCTTACCATTTGCAATAACATACATGGACCTTCAAGGCGTTGTACTAAGTGAAATAAGCCAGACAGAGAAAGAGAAATATTGTATGACTGAAAGACAAATACTGTATGATCTCATATGTGGGATCTAAATATATATGGATCTAAATGTACAAGTAATCTAAACATACATAAAGAGCTCAGACTTGAAGATTCCAGAGGCGGAGGTTTGCGGGGAGGAGAAATTGGAAGAAGATGGTCAAAATTCACAAATTACCAATTATAGGAAAAATAAGTACTAGGGACATAATTTACAACATGATGACTATAGCTAACACTGCTGTAGGATATATAGGAAAGTTTTTGGATTAAACTGTGAGAATTCTCACTACAAGGAGCACTTTTTTTTATTTTTTCTTCTTTCTTTGTGTTTTCCTGGATATATATGAGATGATGGATGTTAACTGAACCTCTTGTAATCATTTCACTATATATGTGAATCACACCATCATGATGTATACACCTTAAACTTACACAATGATGGATGTCAGTTATTTATTACTAAAACAGTGGTGGGGGGAGAATTCTGCCTTTCCAATGCTTTCTTCTTGTTCTCATTTTCTTCAAGATGAGGTCATGACATAACAAGTCTTTCAATGTTCTTATAGTAACAGAGGACAAGAAGGCTTTGAATCTCCTTTTGATTTTGAGCTCCCCTCTCATCTTTGCCGCGTTGTCCCTGGTGTAGTCCAGATTCTGTGCTTGTGATCAGTGAGATGTGACTTTCTGGCTAGTGTTTGGGGGGACAGTGTTCAGGCATCTACTTTTGGATGCCTTGGTGCAAACTATTTGTCCTCAGTCAAGAAAGCCTTCTTTGAATCTTTTTCAGCCTGACTCTAAACCCTGTAACCTCTCCATTACCTCATTAAATCTTCTGAGTATCTTTCTTTATCATCACACATATTTTTTTCTGGGATTCTTGACAGAGACTGTCATCTTACCTATTGAGCCACCTCAGCTGGCACTGTTGGATTTTTGTTTTACAACATGCTGGGTATCCAACTATTGTGGCAGTACTTTCTAGCGCTTACTGAATTACATTTTCTAGGTTGAGGTACTATGTTTATCAACCTTTGTTGTTTTTGTCTTAAATTCTTCAAATCCTAATACTCTAGGGGTGCCTGGGTTGCTCAGTGGGTTAAAGCCTCTGCCTTCGGCTCAGGTCATGATCCCAGGGTCCTGGGATCAAGCCCTGCATTGGGCTCTCTGCTTGGCAGGGAGCCTGCCTGCCCCTCTCTCTCTGCCTACTTGTGATCTCTCTCTTTGTCAAATACCTAAATAAAATCTTAAAAAAAAAAAACACAAATCCTAATACTCTAATACAATACGTATCTGCAATAATTAGTAATAATTAACTGAATTAAGTTGTTAGTCAATTAATATGGTGGCCAAGGTAATTAATTGAGAAATGGGAAAAAACATAGGATGGGAAATTGCAAAAAGGTAAAAAAGATGCAATAAATATAATTTTGGTGTGCACAGAGTATGAGCTCATTGAGATTGATCATTTCCAAACATGAAAAGCATGATCCATCTTTTCAAGGGTGAATTGAGAGATATAAAAATGGCCTTGAAATAGCTAGATGTGATTAACATTTCAGGTGGCAGAAGGGTCATTGCTGCTGATGGTGAAATTGTAAAAATATTTGGCAAGGGAGGAGATAGTGATAAAAGCCAGGAGTTTGCTGGTGAAGTCATCAACGAGAGGGACTGCATTTTGATTGTTAGTTGTTGACACCACTTGTGAAAAAGCTAATGTCAGGGTTTGGTAACGATTTCTGAAAAACGATTGCTGTCTAGTGGAGGCAAAAGCATGGTCTGCAATTAGCATGGAAATCTGCTCAGTCTTCTAATGAATTAGGAAATTTAGAAAATAATACTTTCCAGTGAGGAGAGCTGGAGGAAAAAGTCAAATTTCAGTTAAAGCAAATTATTTTTTATAATCGACGTTATAGGAAAAGGTATCTTAATAGCATACTGTTACCTTAGGCTTGTTGGAAAAGCGCAGGGATAACTATGAAGATGGGCATCCTGAGGTGAGCAGTTTAATGAAATAATGGTACAAAACCTAATGTGGTTAGGGAGGTGGAGTTTTCCTACGATAAATGAGGTGAAGAAAGCAAAATTACAGGAACAAATTCACAGTGGCATGGAATTAATAATGGCATGGAAAGGAAAGTAAACAATAAACAGGAATTATGTTGAGAATCTTGGAGGGGTGATCAAACTCAGACTGTAAAGATTTCAGATTTTGTGTGGCCAAATTGCTTAGAACTTGGGATAAGGTATCTCAAGTAAGTCATGAAAACTGTCATATATGAAGCCTTGTTCTAGGAATAATCAGAAGCATCTATGTTGTGATTAGTGCTGCCTCATTCATTAATTTGCTTTTGTAAATGAAGGGCTAATCAATTAAATGGAGACAGCTATCAATTTTTCTTAAACTATGCATTTTATTTATTTTTTTTTTAAATTTTTAAAAAGACTTTATTTATTCGACAGACAGAGATCACAGTAGGCAGAGAGGCAGGCAGAGAGGCAGGCAGAGAGAGAGAGAGGAGGAAGGAGGCTCCCCGCCGAGCAGAGAGCCCAACACGGGGCTCGATCCCAGAACCCTGAGATCATGACCTAGAGCCGAAGGCAGAGGCTTAACCCACTGAGCTACCCAGGTGCCCCCATTTTATTTTTTTTCAGACACAGAATTTATGCTCATACTCAATAAATACTTTTAATTACTGTCCTTTGATTAAACCACGAAAATCTTTATTCAACAAGTAAAAGTAAATTCAAGGTTACTATATATAAATGGAGCAACAGGTTGTCTCTTAAAATCTGTAAAAACTGAAAAATTGGTAAAATGGCAATACACAATACCACTGAAGTATGCAAAATACAAAGTACATAATATACACAAAAGGAAATCTGGCAAGCTCCATTATTTAAATTATTCTCTAGACTCTGAGGCACCAAGGTGAAATTTTGATTTCTAAAAGTTCTAAATGGAAACCTCAGTAACCTAGAAGATAGTTTCTTTCTTTCTTTCTTTTTTTTTTAAGGTGACCTGCAAAGTTAAGGCAGGGATTTTCTCTTTCTTTCTTTCTTTCTTTCTTTTCTTTTTTTCTTTTTTTCTCAGGTTAGTTCATTTTTAAAAAAAAATTATTTATTTGTTTGACAGAGAGAGAGAGCACAAGCAGGCAGAGTAGGAGGCAGAGGGAGAGGGGAAGCAGGCTCCCTGCTGAGTAAGGAGCCTGACATGGGGCTCCATCCCAGGACCCTGGGATCATGACTTGAGCCAAAGGCAGTTGCTTGACCAACTGAGCCACTCAGGCACCCCTAGAAGATAGTTTCTGAGATCTATAGGAAACTCTTATTTTCCTTTTCTTTCATTTTAGTCCAGATGGTGAATTCTCCTCTTCCTTGTTTTTCATTCAAGTTGTTCTCATCTCTTTCAAATTTACTACTTTATAATATTTTCTGTTTAGAAATGCTCTAAGAGATTCCTTCTTGGGTTCCACAATTTCACTATAAGTAAGAATGTCATTTGCCTCCCATTGTACAGATGAAAACAAAGTATTGCATGATGAGTTTACACTGTTGGTTCATATAAATTAATGAGGCCAAAATAAGAAAATAAGCTTTCTATTTTACGTTATGATGTTACATATAAACTTTTTACTTCTCTCTTTGATCTCTTCTACATATAAAACATCATCTTCAAACTGAAATCATTCTCTACCTCATATGTCAAATACTTTTTTTTTTTCAGGCCAACTTTTCAATGACTTTCTCAGTGTTGCTTTCAGTGACATCTTTTCCTATGTGAACATTGTTAGCACGTAAAATGAAATTATTCCACAGCCTTAATTGTATATAACATGCTATAATTACTTCATCTCAGAATTATAAGATCAAATGCAAATTATAGGCTATGTTCAGAATCTGAAGATTTTTCCCAATTCAAGGACTTGCCATGAATCTGCTTTCCTTTGCAATGCAGTAAAATCCCTTTCCCAATAAAATAACTTCACTTACCATGCTTAAACCACAACAGAGCAGAATGTAAGATAGTTCCTTAAGAGAGACATCACTATATTTCTTCTGTTTTTAAAATTTCCATTAAATTGTAATCGATTTTATGTACTTCATTGACAAAGAGAGATCCATTGTTTATCTTTCTCTAGAAGACAATTGGGGGGGCACCTGGGTGGCTCAGTGGGTTAAAGCCTCTGCCTTCGGCTCAGGTCATGATCCCAGAGTCCTGGGATCAAGCCCCACATCGGGCTCTCTGCTCCGCAGGGAGCCTGCTTCCTCCTCTCTCTCTCTCTGCCTGCTTGTGATCTCTGTCTGTCAAATAAATAAATAAAAAATCTTAAAAAAAAAAAAAGAAGACAATTGGAAAGAAGACAACATGGCACATTTATCTAAGAGCCAAGAGATAAAGATGTTAATTTCCATTCTGGCACTTGCTTTCTTAATAACCACGAGATACCATATAAGACTCAGTTTCCTCAGCAGCAAAAGAGTATAACTGGAACAGCACAACTTATTTCGGCACTGTTCAAGGGGTCAAAGGACAAGACTTACTTGACAAATCTTTGAAAAGTACAGCGCACTTTGGAGAAGCATCCTCCTAATAAAATCACATCTCTGCTCTATTTCAGCTCTCACTATCCGTGACCAAAAAAACTGACAAAAGAAATAACACAGAGAACACTCTCAAACTTACTTCCAATCTTTCAATTCTTCACTTGCCTCTTGGTTGCCTTACACGTCATGATCTTTATCCAAGAGATTTGCCCATTCAGTGTCCTGCTCTCCGTTGCCATCCATAAATTATTTTGTGGAAGCCTCCCTTTCTGTTACCCTTCCCTGCTCAGCTTAGCCCAGCTCCCATTCCTGCTGCGGTCTCCTCTATATTTTTCCATCCAGAGCACGTAAAACTGTGTGAGGTAAATATGTATTTTCTGTATTCCTCAAGATTGAAAGTTCTGAGAGCTGGAAAGTTATCTTATTTGTTGTTATTTTCCCCAGCCCCGTCACATAGTAAAGCTTCCAAAAAATGCACAAATAACTACAACAGATTATGAGTCCATAGAATTTTCTTTATCGCTTTAAATAAATTTAGAAGGTAGATCTTGTAAGATGAGCCTCCTATAATTTTTTCCATAGCATATATTCTTTCTTTTGAAAAGATTTATTCATTAGAGAGAGAGAGAGCGAGTGAGCGAGCATGAGCTGGGGGAGGAGGGGAGGGGCTGAGGGAGAGGGAGAAGTGGACTCCCTGCTCCTTGCTGAGCGGGGAGCCTGAACTGGGGCTCTGTGTGGGGCTGAACCATCTGAGCCACCCAGGTGCCCTCCATAGCATATATGTTGAAAACTAGAGATTCATTCTTCTTTTGGGGTCAACTACCTATTACTTTATTTCTTTATTTATTACTAATTATTTAATAGCTTATTGAGGAATAATTTATATACAAAAAATACTGCACATAGACATTCCCTCTTAAATGCACAACAGAAAAAAAGGACTGACCAAAAAAGGAGTCTGGAGTCCTTCATAAATATAAGACTTTATATATCACTTACTGAATAAAGTTATCAGAATTTTTTCTTGGGCTGATAAGCCACATTCAGAACATTCAGAACTTCATTTTACCTTATGATCTTTGTATAGGGAGTTCAGTACACTCCCTGTAAGTCAATCCATATATGCCTAGAACACTTTTTTTAAAGATTTTATTTATTTATTTGACAGAGATCACAAGTAGGCAGAGAGGCAGGCAGAGAGAGGGGAAAGTAGGCTTCCTGCTGAGCAGAGAGCCCGATGTGGAACTGGATCCCAGGACCCTGAGATCATGACCCGAGCCCAAGGCTTACCCACTGAGCCTCCCAGGCGCCCCCTTAGAGTACTTTCAAAATGCATTTCATGAGCCTCTATATACTCTATGAAATTGCTTTGTTGAGTGGGAAATAGTTATCACATCAGTGATTCAAGTTTCTCCAAGAGAACTTAATTTTCTAGGTCCAGATAACAAACACGATCATATTCAAGGGTAAGACCACAAAATTTCTTTCCTCAATAAAATCCTAGCATCCCTGTGGCCTGGGTTCACTTGGAGGTGATACTGGTGAGGTATATGGAGCATACTGATCTTCACAACCACTTTATCACCTTTCTTATTTCCTGAGCCATAGTGGTGTTCTTCCTGCCAGGCAGAGTCATTCTGAATCATTTTTTTTTTTTTTTAAGATTTTTTTTTTATTTATTTATTTGACAGAGAGAAATCACAAGTAGGCAGAGAGGCAGGCAGAGAGAGAGGAGGAAGCAGGCTCCCCGCTGAGCAGAAAGCCCGATGTGGGGCTCGAACCCAGGACCTGGGATCATGACCTGAGCCGAAGGCAGAGGCTTAACCCACTGAGCCACCCAGGCGCCCCCTGAATCATGTTTTTGTTGTGCTATTTTCTGCCGTGCTCTCAATTATCATGTATACAATCCCTCCCTGCTTTGTTCCCTTGAGTCTGTTTGGAATACAGAGTCTCCTGGTGTAGGTTTCTTTTTCTTTCTTTCTTTCTTTCTTTCTTTCTTTCTTTCTTTCTTTCTTTCTTTCTTTCTTTCTATTTTACCCTGTGCCAAGTACTTCACCATCTGGACATCTCACACTGTTATCTACTTATCAAACTGAGGTCTCAAAAGCAACATTTCTGTTCTGAGACATTCAGTGTTTTTTAGGAAAAAGTAAGAGGCGAAGCACTTTCTTAGTCCTGATCATTTGAATTCTGGATCAGCATCTTTCCCCTGATACTGAATAGTTCTCCATTTACTGATTTTTTTAATTATATATTTTTAAAGATTTTATTTATTTATTTGACACACAGAGAGAGATCACAAGTAGGCAGAAAGGCAGGCAGAGAGAGAGGTGGAAGCAGGCTCCCTGCTGAGCAGAGAGCCCGATGCAGGACTTGATCCCAGGACCCTGAGATCATGACCTGAGCCGAAGGCAGAGGCTTAACCCATGACCCATGCAGGCGCCCCATTTACTGATCTTTGTAAGCATTGTGCAGTTAACTATTTTATGGCATCAAGGCAGGAAGATTTACCATGTACTATAAGACTGGCTATCTATGCACTGGCTAGCTTCCCTTCATGATGGTTACATGTGTTCCTTGGCATTGGGTGAAAGTGAAAATATTAATTGTTCACTTCTGTGAACTTCCGTTTTTGTCAAATTCATCTATATAATTAAAAGTTTTTACCTACTCACTTACCTCTATGACTCCACAAGAAATCAGGAATATGTTTCTCCAGTCTTTTAATAAAGCCATAATATAATAGTGGTATTTTTAGAAGTTAAAGGAATTTGAGAATCTGGAAATGTAAACTCTCTAGAGAGACAGTCAAATCAATTGTCACATACACTTTTTTAACTGAAAATGATTAAGTCAAGTATATTTTTGTCCTCCTCCTTTCTAGTGCCCTTGCTCTCAATATAATCTATGTGTGCACACATGCGCAAACATGCTCTTTGTTGCTTTCATTCCTCAGTGCCCATGGACTATATGCTCCTGCTGTTTCAAATCCTTCTCTATGCCCAGCAGATGAAAACTGCACTGAGACTGCTAACATTATAAATCCCCAAAGTGTTGAGTGAAATGTATGTGGGTTTAGGTCTTGACGGGAATAGAAATTCAACAGTGTCACTCAGTGATATGAGATGTCTTTACAAGTACTACCTGCAAGGCCAAACCATCCTGCCATCAAATTTATACTTAATATGTGAAATTAATCAGGGTGATTATTAGTTGGTTATCATGGTTTTTGAAAGGCAGACACAGGCCTACACAGCGTGGGATCTATGGGATGGTTCTCACTCAACATTTCAGAAGACGTACTTAATTCTTCAGTGTGTCCCATTTCCTATGGCCCATTGTACTCTGCTATGGTGAGACAGAGCAATTGTTCTGCCTCATCAACTATACTTCCTATGCTGTCATCATCTGGAGTAGGAGACAGAAAAAGGAAGCACTAACGTAATATTTTTCTTATCTAATACATGCCCTATCTCCAGAGAACCCTAAGACTTTAAGGTATAAGGGATATCTAAAGATGAGAAAACCTGTATCCTTAACCCTGTTTGAGCTGGAATCTGCTCTGACAGTTTTAACTAATCAGCTAATTTGTTCACCAAGGATTTCAGCCAAACAGGATTCATGAGATTCATTCCTTTATTCATTTGTTCTTTGAAAATTTATTTCATACTTTGCTCTGAAGTTCTCAATGAAGAAATAGCAAAAATCCAAGGTCTCGTAAATTTTACATTCTAATAGGAAAAGAAAGACAAAAAAACAAAAGTAATTAGCATGAAGCTGTGATATCAGGTATCATTAAGAGCCATCGACAAAACAAAAGGAGAAATAGGGAAAAGAATTGCTAAAGAGAATGATGGAGCTCAATTTCAAATAAGATGATTAGGAAATACCTCACTGGAGAAGTGTCTGGGGATAGAAGCCTCCGGAAGTGAGCATGAGTGTTATCGATAGAAGAGCTTTCTAGGCAAAGCCAAAACCCAAACTCAAACACTTAATGGATATAAAAGCTCTTAGGCGTGTATTGCCTGGTGTGTTTGAAAAGCAAAGCTCTAGTGTGGCTAACACAAAAGAAATAAGGGAGATAATAATAGGACATGTGTCAGAGAGGTAAGATGATTAGAGGAGAGTGATGTATAGATCTCCTGAGACACTGTAGGCTACTGTAATGATTTTTGCTTTGTCTCTGACTAGTAGGGCAAGTCATTAATGGGTTTTGGAGGATGGAGTGGCATAATATGATTGACATTCTAAAAGACTGTATGTCTATATATTAATATATTGGTGTCAATATAAATACAGATATGGATAATTTGCCCCAGTTTGCAGTGTGGAGAATAGATAATTGGGTCAAAATCAGAATCAGGGAACAAATTAGGAGGCCATTACAATTATCCAGACTAGAAGTATGGATGGCTTGGATCATGTCACTGTGGTGGATATAGTAAGCTATTAAATTTTAAATATATTTTTAAAGTAGAGCTGATAGGATTTGCTGCCTAAGTGAATGTTGGCTATAAAAGAAGAATAATTAAGGATGACACCAAGATTTTTAGCTTAGGTAGCTGAAGAACAGTGTAGCTATAATCAAGATGGAGAAGATGTCAGGGGAAGCAGGCTTTGGGAGACAGGACAAGTCTGCTTTGGAAATGTTGAGTTTAAGGCATCTTTGACTACTTAGGTAAATATATTAGGTGGTATTGTACAGGTCCAGAATTCAGGGATTTAGGGGAGAAATCCAGGCTGGAGAATACTTTTAGAGTTCATTCATATTTAGATAATATTTAAAGCTATGATTTTCAAGGAGTGGATTTAAATAAGGGAGAAATATCCAAATATTTTGTCTAAAGGTTCTGTGATGTTAGGATAATGGAAAGCTAAAAGGAATAACCACTGATACAGAAGGGAGAACACTGGGCGGGGGAAGTACCCTGGAACACCACTGAAGAAGTATTTTTAGGAAATGGCTATTCCAAAAACTACTATAGTATTATGTGTCAATTCTCTCAATTAAAAAAAGTGGGAGTGATTAATATGTAAAATTCTGCTGATAAGTAAAGGATGGCAAAAACGGAGGACTCCTGCATTTAGCAATGTGAAGTTTCTAGGTAATTTTGATAGAAGTAGTTGTGGCATGAAAGTCTCATTGGCATATTGTTGAAAACAGGCTGCAGAGAGTAAGTATAAGCAATTACTCTGAGAAGATTATTAAATAGAGCAGAGAAAAAGTGATGCTTAGGGAGAAATGGGGCCTGTGTGTGTGTGTTTCAAGATAGCACATATCAGGGGTGCCTGGGTGGCTCAGTGGGTTAAGCCTCTGCCTTCGGCTCAGGTCATGATCTCAGGGTCCTGGGATCGAGTCCCGCATCGGGCTCTCTGCTCAGCGGGGAGCCTGCTTCCTCTACTCTCTCTGCCTGCCTCTCTGCCTACTTGTGATCTCTCTCTGTGTCAAATAAATAAATCTTTCAAAAAAAAGATAGCACATATCAGCAGTGTACATAAGCAGATTTTATTCTCTGAGAATGGTACCATATGAGAATCAACTCATTACATCTTTGACCTGACTTTTACACTTTATTTTAATCATCCACTAATCTCTTTCACCACCATCTCTGTTAAAATCTTCTTGAATTAGTGACCCTACTGAGTTATATTTAACCCATATTGCCAAACCATTAATAAAGGTTTGGGTTCCAAACTCTATTTTCATTAGAGTATGGGAGCGTCTTAACGTCAATACAAATGACTTTCTCAACAGGAAATGCAGAGATCTAAACTCCGTTTTTCTACCTCTCAAAAAATAAATACTACAGGTAGTACAAGACAGGGATGTCCCTGTTTTAGTCAATAGATTTGCTTCCTTGTTACTGGTAAGTCAGACTTTTGCGGACATGGTGGGAGTGTTGCAGTTGAGGTTCCTATGACTGAAAATGTGAATCCATAATTATTTTAAACAAGCAATTTGTGACTCTTTGTGTTATGCCACAGAAGAAATGTTTGTGAGATAATACCTTCTTACACTGAAGATTAGGATACACCAAGAGGTTTTCTAAAATATGGAAGGGAGGGGTGCCTGGGTGGCTCAGTCATGATGCTGGGGTCCTGGGATCCAGCCCCACATCAGGCTCCCTGCTCAGCAGAAAGACTCCTTCTCTCTCTCTCACTCCCTCCTGCTTATGTTCCCTCTCTGACTGTGTCTCTGTCAAATAAATTTTTTTAAAAAGTACGGAAGGGACTTGGCAGTATCTGTAGTTTCTTTGTCAATTATTGTCACAAACAATGCTACATAACAAACCAACCACTTACTAAACTATGTTCATGAGGTGGAGAAATGCTGTACACTCTTAGTAGACAGCACTGCAAAGTCACTTGGCAGACAAAAACAGGAAGGTGTGAAAAATAATACAATTCATTTTTTACTGTGCTGTTGCAATTTGCTGTGTTTTTCTAACAGGCTCAGGAAATATCCTAAGTAGTGAATATTTTTTTTTTTTTAAGGATTTTATTTATTTGTCAGAGAGAGAGGAGAGCGAGCGAGCACAGGCAGACAGAATGGCAGGCAGAGGCAGAAGCAGGCTCCCCGCCAAGCAAGGAGCCCGATGCGGGACTCGATCCCAGGACGCTGGGATCATGACCTGAGCCGAAGGCAGCTGCTTAACCAACTGAGCCACCCAGGCGTCCCCTAAGTAGTGAATATTAAAGAGAAGAATGATGGTATGAGAAGTAAACTAATATAATTCTAATTACTAAATACAGAATAATGTTGTGATTGTGAAAAGTTCTGAAAACAGAGTTCATTATCTCAACCTCTTCACTCAATTAACTGTGTCTCCTTAGACAAATATATCATTTTTTTTCATTGAATTTATGATAAAGTTGTATATATTTATATATACTATTTTGGTGTGCTTCTCCTAGTGAACTGAAAACTCCTCGAAAACCTAAACCATATTAATTTTGATCACCAGAGTATCACTAGCCCTTAGCACATAATAGTACTCAGTAAGCACACATTGAAAAAAAGAGGGAAGAAGGGAAATGTTGAGTAAGCAGGAACCAAATGAAAGAAAGAGAGAGGAGAATGATAGGCAGAGGGGAAAAGAGAGTAGTGGGCTCTGAGGTGAAAAGGAATGTGGTGTGCAGACCTGGAAGCAGTCTGTCCAATCCAGTATGATTGGCTGACAGGAAAAGGGCAGAAAAGATTTAGAAATAATCCATACTCTGAGGGCAAAAGGTCGCAAATGTCATTTTCAATAGTTTTAATGGCAGTGAGATTCTACTAATATGTTCTATAACAGAAAGTTATGTGATGAGATTTCTCTCTTTTATTTTTTAAAGATTTTATTTATTTGACAGAGAGAGATCACAAGTAGACAGAGAGGCAGGCAGAGAGAGAGGGGGAAGCAGGCTCCCCGCCAGCAGAGAGCCTGATGCGGGACTCGATCCCAGGACCCTGAGATCATGACCTGAGCCGAAGGCAGAGGCTTAACCCACTGAGCCACCCAGGCGCCTGAGATTTCTCTTTTTAAAAAAAATAGTACTCTGGTGTTTCCCACAGAAGTTCTGGGAAGACATGGTGCTGAACATATGCTCACCCAGTTGTACACACATTTCTCTGTCACTTCTCCTGAGCCAACCACCTCAAGGCGCGGGTCAGGCATGGAGCTCAGAGCGCGTTCCAGTGAAGTGTTGGTGCTGATCTTTCCCTCCACGCAGAGCCTGGAGAGTGCTGTTCTAGAGAGCTTGACTGGCCGCCTGGAAGATAAGGAATTAACAGTTGCCTGGGCTGGGTCCTGCTGCTGCTTCTGAGTTTGGGGGAGCTCTGAGCTTCCCCAGATGCTCCCATTGCCCAACCAGGACTCAGGGGAAGTTGTCTTCCTTGTAGAAAACGAAGCACGTCACATCCCACCAAGACACACTCCAGAACTGAAAAATGTCTTCCAGAATAACAAGTTCAAGTCCATAAATGGGACAAAACCTCTTGTCTCATAAAATCAAGTAGAAGTAGTATTTTAAAGTATCAAGAATAATATAAAAGACATGAAGGAAAATATGAGACTTGGAGAAAAAGATCTGAAAACCAAATAGGATGATACTCGGATTTTCAGGAAGAGAAATGAATAGGGCAGGTTATCAGAGTGTGCTAAAATGCGACAGTTTCCCTGACCTCAAGAGAAAACCAAAGACGCACACTCAAAGAACAAGAATGTTCAGTCCTAAGAGGAGTCTGTCTGCCTTGTTCTCTACTGAATCTCCAGAGCAAGGAAAGTACCTGGCACATAGCAGGTCCTAAACGGATTTTTGTTTTGAGAATTAATAAACATGAAATTTGCTTCTGGCTAACTTTGAAGAAATGCTTTGAAGGCATGATGTTAAATGACATATAATCTTCTTGGGATAAAGGGGATCAAGATGGAGAAAAAAAGAGAATGGTCGAGTTTTATTCTTCTACATATAGCTCTCCAGTTTTCCCAGCACCATTTATTGAAGAGACTGTCTTTTTTCCACTGTATATTTTTCCCTGTTTTGTCGAAGATTATTTGACCATAGAGTTGAGGGTCCATATCTGGGCTCTCTACTCTGTTCCACTGGTCTATGTGTCTGTTTTTATGCCAGTACCATGCTGTCTTGGTGATCACAGCTTTGTAGTAAAGCTTGAAATCAGGTAACGTGATGCCCCCAGTTTTATTTTTGTTTTTCAACATTTCCTTAGCGATTCGGGGTCTCTTCTGGTTCCATACAAATTTTTGGATTATTTGCTCCAGCTCTTTGAGAAATACTGGTGGAATTTTGATTGGAATGTCATTAAAAGTATAGATTGCTCTAGGCAGTATAAACATTTTAACAATGTTTACTCTTCTGATCCAAGAGCATGGAATGGTCTTCCATCTTTTTGTGTCTTCTTCAATTTCTTTCATGAGTGTTCTGTAGTTCCTTGAGTACAGATCCTTTACCTCTTTGGTTAGGTTTATTCCCAGGTATCTTATGGTTCTTGGTGCTATAGTAAATGGAATTGATTCTCTAATTTCCCTTTCTGTATTTTCATTGTTAGTGTATAAGAAAGCCACTGATTTCTGTACATTGACTTTGTATCCTGCCACGTTATTGAATTGCTGTATGAGTTCTAGTAGTTTGGGGGTGGAGTCTTTTGGGTTTTCCATATAAAGACTCTTACACTGTACACAAAAATAAACTCAAAATGGATAAAAGACCTCAACGTGAGACAGGAATCCATCAGAATCCTAGAGGAGAACATAGGCAGTAACCTCTTCGATATCAGCCACAGCAACTTCTTTCAAGATATGTCTCCAAAGGCAAAAAAACAAAAATGAAAATAAACTTTTGGGACTTCATCAAGATCAAAAGCTTCTGCACAGCAAAGGAAACAATCAACAAAACAAAGAGGCAACCCACGGAATGGGAGAAGATATTTGCAAATGACAGTACAGACAAAAGGTTGATATCCAGGATCTATAAAGAACTCCTCAACTTCAACACACACAAAACAGAGAATCATATCAAAAAATGGGCAGAAGATATGAACAGACACTTCTCCAATGAAGACATACAAATGGCTATCAGACACATGAAAAAATGTTCATCATCACTAGCCATCAGGGAGATTCAAATTAAAACCACATTGAGATATCACCTTACACCAGTTAGAATGGCCAAAATTAGCAAGACAGGGAACAACATGTGTTGGAGAGGATGTGGAGAAAGGGGAACCCTCTTACACTGTTGGTGGGAATGCAAGTTGGTGCAGCCTCTTTGGAGAACAGTGTGGAGATTCCTCAAGAAATTAAAAATAGAGCTTCCCTATGACCCTGCCATTGCACTACTGGGTATTTACCCCAAAGATACAGATGTAGTGAAAAGAAGGGCCATCTGTACCCCAATGTTTATAGCAGCAATGGCCACAGTTGCCAAACTGTGGAAAGAACCAAGATGCCTTTCAACGGATGAATGGATAAGCAAGATGTGGTCCATATACACGATGGAGTATTATGCCTCCATCAGAAAGGATGAATACGAAACTTTTGTAGCAACATGGACGGGACTGGAAGAGATTATGCTGAGTGAAATAAGTCAAGCAGAGAGAGTCAATTATCATATGGTTTCACTTATTTGTGGAGCATAACAAATAGCATGGAGGACAAGGGGAGTTAGAAAGGAGAAGGGAGTTGGGGGAAATTGGAAGGGGAGGTGAACAATGAGAGATTATGGACTCTGAAAAACAATCTGAGGGGTTTGAAGGGGCGGGGGGTGGGAGGTTGGGGGAGCCAGGTGGTGGGTATTAAGGAGGGCACGGATTGCATGGAGCACTGGGTGTGGTGCAAAAACAAGGAATACTGTTATGCTGAAAATAAAAAAAAATTTAAAAAATGCAACTGTAGTTAAAAATGAAACCAAATGGAACATTGGGGTTTTCTTCAATATGCCTCAACATTTCACTCTTAACCAAAAAATAGAAACTTATTATTGATCACTCATACGGGCCATAAATATCATTCAGTTATGGTGATGACATAACAAACTACCAGAGTCGAAAGTGATTGAAAGGTTTATTTAGACTAAATTTAAAAAAAAAAAAGGCTTAAACAAAAACTTCAAAAAACTTCATAACACTCATATACTTGGCATGTAATTGTATGAATAAATGTGTGTTTTTTTTTAGCAAGGAAGTTTTTATTTAATGTAATACTTAATTTCCTTTTATAATCTCCAAATACTTGTTAAATGTAAAGTAATGGGCTTTATGTCAGCATATAGTCATTAATGCTATGGGAGTGGATAGGTTGTCAAGGGGAAAAAAATGCATCACTATTGTTTTACCCTTAGTAGAATATCTCATATCCTTTGCTGAGTGAGAGAGGCAACACGCTAACAGGAGTAAAAACCTAAATTTCATGATCTCTGGGTGACTTTCGGTACGTACAATTGTATGATTTTCTACAGATGACTGTGGTATTTAAGGATGATGGCTACTTCTTAGATTCTTAGAAATTTTACAGAGCAGTTTCTTCTCATTCTTTAGGATTTCATAACATTTAGACTAGTGAAAAAAAAAACTATAGATCACTATTTAAGTATTTTTTTAAATGAACTATTTTTTGGAAAATCCCCAAACATGTACTACAAACTGTATGATTACATTCTCCTTCTCTGAATATGTTTGCCAATAATTCCAAAAAATTTTGTATGACTCCTATGCTCCTTTGGTATATATATAGGAAAGTATAAAAAAAGAAATAATAGCAACTTTTCATAGGTCTCTCCGGACGATGAACATCTCCTTTATGGCTTTTATGGGACAGAATCACTCATATCATATTTTTAACATGGTTCTAATAGTAAATGTTTATTGACTTATTTACCTCTAGACAATTTTGTCTGTATCACCCATCACGTTGTATAATGCTAATTCATTACAAATGATGAAGTGTCCCGCTGGAAGTGTAAGTGTGCAGTGCTGCCATACTCAAGAAGGCCAAAAGAACATTTTTACTGGTACCACGTACTCTGTACTCATCTGGTGAAGGGTTGCTAAATTGTTCTATTAAAAAAATCTCTAAGACACTTAATTTATCACACTGCTTGGAGTACAGACTGTATCTTTGAGGTTTGCCTGTAAAAATACACCATGTAGTATCATTAGGCAAAATGAGAGAATGATTATGTGGAAAACAAAATGAAAACTTTCTTGTTTCTGACTCTTTGGAATCGTATTCCCTATTGGTGAGGGAACAGAAGGCAAGCTGAGGGCAAAGCATAAGCGGACACCCTGCAACCTTCCCCCACACACACACCATCTGTAACACTCTTCCAGGAATCTCTCCCAACTATCTTGATGTTAACACCTTGCTAGAGGGAAAGACCTTGAAAATGGTAAGACCTCTGGATCTGGTTTCTAGTAGGTCCTCTTTAGCATATGAAAGTTCTTTTGAAATCTCCCCTTTTTCTTACCTTCCCCCAACCCCACAGTCTATAATCAGCCTCCCCCCCCCCCCCCCCCCCGTCAACAACCCCAGTTGTTGAGAACCCCAGTTCTTTTTGCCCATGGGTCCTGTCCCCCTGCCATAATAAACCACCATTCTTCACCAAAGATGTCTCAAGAATTCTTTCTTGGTCATCAGCTACAGACTTCACCCCACTGAACCTCACTTATATTCTAAAACTTCATCACTATGACTAAATAGAAGGGCAAAAAATAATAATACCTTTGGCGAAAATGGAGGCATATATAACAGGAAGTACGTGAGCATGACAATAGAAGACACCACATGGAACTTTTGCAAAATGCTAAAGCAGGTTATTCTGATTCAATATTGGGTTTTCGTGGGGAGGAGGGTAGGAAATGTTTGTTTCGTGGAGAATGTTCTTTTCATAAGCGTAATGACATTGAGTGCTTTTCTCCCACTAACAAGTTTATTTTTAACATTTCCATCTAGTTTCATTTTCTGGTTCAATGACAAAGAGCTCCCTAGACAGCCCCATTTCAGCACCTAATGCCCTGCAAGCCAATCTCCAGCGGAGCTTATTTAATCAAAGCAATGTGAAACTTGAAGCTATATAGTCGCATTCAGAAAGGGCTTGTAGTTTCATGTTTTATTTACGTTTATTTATCTCCCTTGATAGAAACACTGTACCAATTAACCGAGATTCCTGTTTTTTAATCCAAACCAATGTATCCCTTCCAAAAATCAAACTCTGCACTACTTTTCTCCAAATGTTTCTAGAGAATTCCAGTTGCTATTCTTTTCATGTATCTTTTTAAATTTTCCACTTCAGGTCCTTGGGCAAATGCTAGAGCCCCAGGGAGACTTGAAATTAACCACTACTTGTTTAGATCCTTTCCTCTTATCATATGATTTTTTTTTAAGATTGACATTTATGAAGACTTTTGCATACCCCTGTCCTACTTGTCCCCCAGTACCACCAGCCTGGATGGGACACTCTCCACAACTTCCTGTACGAGCAGCAGAAAAACTGGTGATTGCCCTCCTATTATATATCCCAGATCAAATTACACTGTTCACTTAATTCAACCTAAGAAAGCAATTGTTTGCATTTGGGATGATGTGACATGTCTAAGGGACCTTTGTGTGCCTTCCTAAAATGGGTGTACCCTTTAATACCATTTATTCCTTAAGATATGACCTTGGATAGGACTAGTTAGAGCCAGATAATTTAAAAGCATTTAGACTTTGTGCCATAATTTAGATCACAATATGGATGTAGCCACCATTTCTGCCTCATTACGATAAGGGAATTTCTGGTATTTTTGCCTGCTATCCAAAAGGTGAATAAAAAGGCAAATCAACAAGAGTGGAGGGAAGTTGACAAAGAAGGAGAGAGTGGTGGTCTGAGTCTTACTAAAAATTCTTACCTTTCTTGGCGCCATAGTAAGGCCCCACCATAGAGCAGTGCCGGGTACCATTGGGGTTAATGGAGTGCAGGAAACCAGCCACAATACCTTGCTTGCTAAAATGTAACACAGAGGGTGCTAGGGGTGATGGGAGGTTTCAGAGAAGGGCATAGGCCTTGGGAATGCAGTGGCCTACATCACCACTCTGCTGTTAGAATGCCCTGGGGAGTTGCCTTCCCCAAAGCTTTGTTAGCCCAAACAGCTGCCCTGTGACCTAAATGCATGCATTGTCACCTAGGCTATGTTTAGCGGAATTTGTAGACCATGCAGATTAGCATAGTGTATCTTTCCCGTAAACAGCTCCTTCTAGTTTCATTAAGACCCCTAGTGGAGAAACAGTGATGAGGATTTGTGATTATTCTGAAGGATGCATAAAGTGGGAGCAAAGAAGGGCAAAGGGTCTCTGAGCACTGACCCCCTTGCCTTGCCTCTCTTGGACAGCAAAGTTTGGAGTAATCTTTCATTTGTTGGTACAGGGATTGCTGTCCATTCCTGGCAAGGTACTACTTTTCTGAAATCATGTGTTCTCATGAGTCTTTTGAAGTATGATTCCTATACTTATATTAGTTTCAGGTATACAATATAATGGTTCATCAATTCTGTACATTAGTGCTCATGAAGGGAGGTGTACTCTTCATCTCTTTTATCTGTTTCAGACGCCCCCCCTTCCCTCTGGGAACCACCAGTCTTTTCCATTTAAGAGTCTTTTTTGTCTATTTTTCTTTGTTTGCTTCTTAAATTCTACATATGAATAAAATCATATATTTGTCTTTCTCTGACTACCTTATTTCATCTAGCCTTATTCCCTCTGGGTCCATCCATGTTTCTGCAAATGGGAAGATCTCATTCCTTTTTATGGCTAACAAATATGATATTGTACATATATGTCCCATCTTCTTGATTCATTCATCTAGCAGTGGACACTTGGGTCACTCATCAACAAAACAAAAAGGCAGCTTCCTAAATGGGAAAATATATTTGCAAATGATATATCTGATAAGGGGTTAATATGAAGAGGAAAATTACCCAGAGCAGGCTCAGGCTAGGAGGCCCCAGGAGACAGGAAAGTTACTGACAATAAGCTAGAGATAAGCAGAAGCCCTACTGGCAGCAAGAGATAACCAGCCCTTTCTGCTTCTGTAAACAGGCTTCCTGCCACAGGCTCCCTGCACTTCTGTCCCCCAGTTTAAACCTACCTCCCAGCAGTCAGCATAGCCCTGGGAACCTGACTGCCTGCAGTCCTGTATGAAAGCCTTGTAACCCCTGGGTCCACCAGTGTGAAATAAATTCGAGTATTCCTACTTCTCTGAGTGTCACTTGGTCTCTTGCCGGTCTGATTTTCATTTTTATGCAACAAATATCCAAAATGTATAAAGAACGGATAAAACTCAACACCAAATTAAAAAAAAAATCCAATTACAAATGGACAGCGGAGCTGAATAGACATTTTTCCAAAGGCACCATACATGTGGCCAACAGAGACATGAAAAGATGCTCAACATCACTCATCAGGGAATGCAAATAAAACCACAGTCAACTGTCCCCTCACACCTGTCAGAATGGATAAAATTGGAAACATAAGATGTAACAAGTGTTGGCAAGGATGTGGAGAAAAAGGAATTCTTATGCACTATGTGGGAATGCAAACTGGTGCAGCGACTAGGAAAAACAGTATGGAGTTTCCTCAAAAAAATTAAAAATTGAAATACCATAGGATCCAGGTCTTCTACTAGTTAGTATTTACCCAAAGTGGGGGTGGGGAACCACTTATTTGAAAAGATACAAGTTCTCATGAATTTTTGATGAATAAGTTATTCTCTAAGTGTTGCGGAAAATCTGAGGTGACCGAGGAAACCCAAACGGCACATGGAGAGATGGGAGAACACAGCTTTATTAACGCCAGTGGGCTCAGTGGGATCGTTCCCAAAGACTGAGCACCCGACAGGGTTAAGAGTGAGTTTTTATGGTTCCGGGCAATGAGGGATGGTAATGGGGTGTTTTCTAGGTCTCTCAAGGCTGGGGCTCTTTCCCAGTCTCTCAAGGCCAAATAGCCCTTTCCTGTGGCAGTATAATCTCTGTGGAGGTATCTCAGGAGAGTGCTAAATCACCCCAGGGGCTGTTTCTCTTTCTTTTCTTATTCAAACAGGACCCGGCCTCTGGTCTTTTCTTCTGTCTCAGCAGGAGCAATGACCTGTTCTCTTATCTTAGTTAAATGGGATGACTATTTGGTCTTTTCCTGGCCTTAGCAGGAGCAAAAGGGAGCCAGGGACAGAAAGGGGCTGGAGCTGGGAGTCTCTATCCGCCTCTTAAGAAGGATTCAGTTTTATTAGGATTCATCAAGCTAAAAATCCACAGAGTTGTCAATGAATGAGGAGATTCATTGATTCCACAAAACTTTGGATTTCCTATATATTTACTGATGAATAAGATGGTTACTAAGTGTTGTATATGTACATACATGCATTTGCTTATGATTTAGGATACAGAAATTTTCAGTGACATGGTTTTCTTCTATTAACATATTTTTATTAGTAAAATTAATTATAATAAAAGGGTTTTTGTTTCTAAAATTTATTTTATAATCCATAAAAAATAAGGTACATAGTAAACACAGATACTATCTACAAAGTTAATTCATAACTCTCAGATTATTTTGACTTTTTTTCTTGACAGTCATCATCATGTCTGAAAATAATGTTTATACTTCTAACTCTTGATTTTTCAACTGGAATGTCTTTTCTTTCATTTCTTAGGTTGGATCCACTGTTTGCTTATTACTTCTTGGTTTACCTTTTGAATTTGCCAGAACACAGCTTGAAGCAACCTTCTTAAGAAAAGTGTGTAAAAGGTAAATTTTCTGAGTTTTTCTGTTTGAAAATGTCTTTTATTCTATACCTGTATGGTTAACAGTTTGGGAGCTGATGAAAGTACATGTTGAGTCTTTTTTTTATTGATTTCTAGGCAATTGATAGTACTTTTTGAATATTATTTATATTATATTGAAAATGTCTTTTATTATCTCCACTTTTACATTCTTTGTTTTATTTCAATCCTTCTGAAATTTCATGATGATGTGCCTGTGTATGAATCTCTCTAGAAAGTGTTAGATTCTCCATTGAGCCTTTTCCTTTTTGTTGTTACTCTCTCTTAGATATCTATATTCTGAAATATTTAGTTAACTCTTCAACCTTATATTTGATTTGAAATTTTTAAGATAACTTTCTTAATCATCTTTAAAAACATGATCCAGTGCATTCAAGAAAAGAAACCTATGTCGGTCTTTGAATTGTTGAATTTTAGAGGCAAAAACTTTTTTTCAGGGGACATAGAGCCTTACCCATGACCCGAATTAAAAATTAGTAGTAGTAGTCGTCAAAGTCGTCGTCATCGTAGTAGTAGTAGTCTTTGCCCTTCCTCTCTACCTCCCCTTCTTCTTCCTTTTCCTCCTCATTCTACTATTGGTGATTATGTAATGCTGTTGGCTACATAAATTAATACAACCTTCTTGGAGGGCACTTGCTTAGTAGACACTGAAGCTTTAACAGTATGACTATTACCTAACCACTAATACATACAAAGTCTACCTCTAAAAATTTATAACTAAGAAGTTATAAGAATAGCATAAAAATGTATTCAAGAATAGGATAATTAATGGTCAATATTGAGAAATATATCATATATACTTGCTTAGTTGCAAGTAAACAGTGAAAAGTTCCTGAATTAATAGAGTGACTTATTTCAGATTAAATATATTAAAATGGGTAGATTTGGCTTCAGTTAATTCAGTGGCTTATACATACCATTAAAGAGGTTGGATTCATTTCTCATATTGGGCTATGGTAACTGTCTACAAACAAACTGGCAAGAATTATGCTATTATAGTAATTGATTAGACTAAACAAGATTTAGACTAATTTCTGAAAAAGTTGTTGAGATTATGTTTGTAATTAGCATAGTGGTCAAGCTTGCCATTAGAATTGATTAATTAAAGTTTCAGAATTTCGAATGGCTGTAGAGGAATGGATCTCACAAAGGTCTAAAGCTAGGACCTACTGACCTTTGTTTCTGGGTGACTAACTTTAACTTCATTGAATCGCAAAGAGAGTTCATAATAGTTGGTTTGTGCTTAGAACCTAGTGCAATAGACAGAAAGATATTCAAGTCTCCAGAGTAGCTAAGACAGAGTCAGGCAGAGGTTTTTGGGGATGGGTGGCAGAACACAGGAGTACAAAACAGTAAAGGCAAGCTTCTAAAATCTGTCCACATTCTCACCATGCATAAGTGGAATGAATCCCTTACACCTCACAAACCACTTACACCTCACATAACTGAAGTGAGCTATTTTGGGGGTCTAGAAGTTGACCCCTGGACAAATTCCTCTTTTGTTCAGTCACCCCCATAAGCTTACATAACTTTTGTCACATTGAAAAAGTCCCATCCTGTGTCCTTCAGTGTTTTTTCATCACTGATAAAATTATCCTTGCTAGTAATCACATGGGTGGTATACTGTGCAAGTCTTGCAATTTTAAGAGAACTGGAAAATACTTAGGACAAATGTTTAAGGATAGAAACTTCTATCTTATTAGGACATTGTGCCTATAAAATAGTGTTATTTTCTAAATTAATTGGTACTGGATGAAAAAGAGTAAGATTCAATCTGACTTAGAACTTCAGATGATTTTTTCCTACTTTGCCAAAGATTATTTGACCATAGAGTTGAGGGTCCATCTCTGGGCTCTCAACTCTGTTCTACTGGTCTATGTGTCTGAAACAATGAATCTTGGAACACTGAAAAAATAAAATAAATTTTAAAAGAACTTCTGATGAGCAGTAATCTGTGTTTATCAGAGACACAAATGCTTATGTCTGTATAATTCACTGGGAGTTTCTAAAATTTATGTGATTTTGAGAAACTCTTTGGAAAATTCTACAGGATAGAAGACAATATCAACGTTTAAAGAAAATAATTTGAACTTTGCTTTTTGGTATAGCAATATGATGATGAGGATGATGATAATATATCAATGACATGTATCTTCTTAACCTCATTCATGGAGTAAGTGATGCTTTTGCTGTTGAAAGAAGAAATTCCTCAGAAATTTAAGTGTTTGCCTTTTTAAATGCAAATGAAAGTAGTGCTGAAATAGCAAACTGAATTGAGAACAATACATCACTAAGTTCACTAATTCAAGATAAATAGATAAAGCACAAGTAATATCAAGGACTGATCATGAGTAACTTGAAATAGTCTGATTTTAGCACATCACAAAGGAAACTCAGAATTTTTGTGAGAGGAAGGTATCCAGTAGCCATCTATGGGATTTGAAATATTATAACTTTTCAACAAAGGAAAGACATAAGCTTGATCCACCTGCCAGTGTCTAATATTATAATGTTATTTTCCCCTATTTTCTTGCCTTTTTCTCCAATTCCAGTAATTTGAACAGATTCACCAGATACTTAAATAGCAAAGAACATAGGATATACTCATACTCAACTGTCAAGTACAGGTCAAATAACTGAGGTCCTTTCTCCTTTTAGAAAAATACATCTGTAAGATGTCAAAAAGTCCTGTCTCTTTAAAGATAGGTTATAGAGGTTAATGGCTAAGTGCATAACCATGAGATGTCATGACCTGGATTTGAATCATAGTCAAAATGTTTACTAATCATGTAATACTAATCATGCAATCATGTAATACATGTAATAATTACATGTATACTAATCATGTAATACATGAAATACATGTAATACCAGTAGTACATGTATTTAGCTAATTACAGTATTTAGCTAAGGCTAAAAAGCCTTAGCTTTTTTTTTTTTTTTTGTCTCTATCCACCTGTATTCATTGGGTCATTATGAGGAAAAAATTAAGTAATGTATATTAAAAATTACATAATGTTTTCTGACAATCTTAGCAAATGGATCTAGTGTGGATCACTATCCAGGCAAAACTTCATAAATACTATTGATAAACCATGACCAAAAAGTCATTATATTTCAAATTTTTTTCAAAAAATGGTAAAAGGGAAGCTCTGTCTCAAAGTAGAGGAAGAAGAAAAATCGCAGAGTAAAGAAATCAAGTTGACATTGGTGATCCTTGCCTCGCCCTGAGGACTTGGTTTCCATGTGGACTGTGGTGAATAGAGACGTGGCCTTACTTGAAGGCAAGCTTGAAGCTATAAAGAACCACCCACAAAGCCGGGGCACTTGAAGTGACAGATAATCTCTAAAAATGAAAGAGACAAGCAACAGAATGGAAATTTTCTTTCCTTTATGTTATGGATGGGAAAAATAAAAAGGTGTTTGAGAACTTGAATCCCCAGTCCTGGACCACACATGAGAACAGATCAGAATTCCATAAGACAACACAACTTTAAAATATAACATAAGAGAGCAAAATCAATATCTAAACATGAAAAATAAAGTTATTTTTAATATAATAAATAGCCTAAAAATTACTTAAATGAAGAGATTAAAGAACCACTAGTCATGGAAATACACACACCTAAGAACAGAAAGATAAATATGAGAAATGGAAAGAAAAGAAAGTTCTAGTACATTTATAATGGTAGTTTCCAGATGGAAGAATACACAGAATATGGGACAGATTATAGCAGTAGAGCATGGACTAGAAATTTATGGGTTTAAAGAACTAAAATACAGACCTGAATAGAAAATTGAAGAATAACAAATGAAGCAAATAAAACACTCAGAAATATAATGGTTAAAACCAAAAGGAATGACACATAGATGCAATAGGCCAACACATCAAAGGTCAATACTCCATGTAAATACAACTTTTATTTTTAAACAGTAAAAAAAAATAGTAATTTTCTATATTTACTTTGGGAAAACATCAAACATGAGAGCAAAATGAAGACATTTTTTCAGGAATAAGACATAATATTGCTTATAATCTGACACTAACAGAATGAAAATGTCTTCAATAAGAAATAAATGAGTTATCAATAAGAAGCAAGACAGTCAGTACAGAAATTCTGCTTCTGGCCAGGATGGAATAACAGGAATCAGATCTATGCTTCCAAGAGAAAGTATTAAAAAAATGAATAAGATTATGAAAAAGTCACTTTCAAGACACAAAATGAAGAAAAAATATCCGTTAGAAATGGGGTGGGGAGGAACATGAGCTCTAGGCAGACCCCTGCTTACTGCATTAAGAGTTTCAGTCTGATGCAACCACCAAGCCGACACTGCAGGAAATATTAAGGGGGGTTCTATAAAAGAGGAAAAATCCTAAGAAAAGGATTGAACAGAAATATAGAGACAATCTACAGAAAGAAAGACTTCAAAGGTAACACGATGTCAATAAAAACGTATCTATCAATAATCACTCTCAATGTGAATGGCCTAAATGCGCCCATAAAATGACATAGGGTTGCAGATTGGATAAAATGACAGGACCCATCCATATGTTGTCTACAAGAGACCCATTTTGAACCTAAAGATACACCCAGACTGAAAGTGAAGGGATGGAGAAGCATCTTTCATGCCAATGGGCCTCAAAAGAAGGCCGGGGTAGTGATTCTCATATCAGACAAATTAGGTTTTAAACTAAAGACTGTAGTCAGAGATACAGAAGGACACTACATCATTCTTAAAGGGACTATCAACCAAGATGATCTAACAATTGTAAATATCTACACCCCCAATATGGGAGCAGCCAATTACATAAGAAAACTGTTAATCAAGATAAAGAGTCATATTGATATGAATACATTAATAGTAGGAGATCTTAACACGCCTCCCTCAGAAATAGATCATTGAAGCAGAAAATCAATAAAGAAACAAGAGCATTGAATGACACATTGGACCAGATGGACCTCATAGATATATACAGAACATTCCACCTTAAAACAACAGAATACTCATTCTTCTCAAGTGCACATGGAACCTTCTGCAGAATAGACCACATACTGGGTCACAAATCAGGACTCAAACAATACCAAAAGACTGAGATTATTCCCTGCATATTCTCAGATCACAATGCTTTGAAACTGGAGCTCAATCACAAGGAAGAGTTTGGAAGGAACTCAAACACCTGGAAGCTAAAGACCACCTTGCTTAAGAATGCTTGGATCAACCAGGAGATCAAAGAAGAAATGAAACAATTCATGGAAACCAATGAGAATGAAGACACTTCAGTCCAAAACCTATGGGATCAGCAAAGGTGGTCCTAAGGGGGAAATACATAGCCATCCAAGCCTCCCTCAAAAAAATGGAAAAATCCAGAACACACCAGCTGTCTCTACACCTTAAAGAACTGGAGAATCAACAACACACAACACAACAACCAACCAACTCCACACATAAGAAGGGAAATAATCAAGATTAGAGCAGAGATCAATGAGGTAGAAACCAGAGATACAGTAGAACGTATCAATGAAACTAGAAGTTGGTTTTTTGAAAGAATCAATAAGATCGATAAACCATTGGCCACACTAATCCAAAAGAAAAAAAGCCCAAATTAATAAAATTATGAATGAAAAGGGAGAGATCACAACTAACACCAAGGAAGTAGAAACAATCATCAGAAGTTATTATCAACAGTTATATGCCAAAAAGCTAAGCAACCTGGATGAAATGGATGGATTCCTTGAAAACTATAAACTCCCAAAATTGAACCAGGAAGAAATTCACAACCTGAATAGACCGATATCTAGTAACAAGATTGAAGCAGTGATCAAAAACCTCCCAAAAAACAAGAGCCCAGGACCTGATGGATTCCCTGGGGAATTCTACCAAACTTTCAAAGAAGAAATAACACCTATTCTCCTGAAGCTGTTTCAAAAAATTGAAGCAGAAGGAAAACTTCTAGACTCTTTCTATGAATCCAGCATTACCCTGATCCCCAAATCAGGCAAAGACCCTACCAAAAAGGAGAATTTCAGACCAATATCACTGATGAATATGGATGCTAAGATTCTCAACAAGATCCTAGCAAAAGGATCCAACGACACATTACAAAGATTAACCACCATGACCAGGTGGGATTCATTCCTGGGCTACAAGGATGTTTCAACATTCGCAAATCAATCAATGTATAGAACAAATTAATATGAGAAGAGAGAAGAACCACACAGTCCTCTCAATTGATGCAGAAAAAGCATTTGACAAAATCCAGCATCCGTTCCTGATTAAAACGCTTCAATGTATAGGGATAGAGGGAACATTCCTGAACTTCATCAAATCTATCTATGAAAAACCCACAGCAAATATCATCCTCAATGGGAAAAAGCTTGCAGCCTTCCCGTTGAGATCAGGAACATGCCAAGGATGCCCACTCTCACCACACTTGTTCAACATAGTATTAGAAGTCCTAGCAACAGCAATCAGACAACAAAGACAAATAAAAGGTATCCAAATTGGCAATGAAGAAGTCAAACTCTCTCTCTTCACAGATGACATGATTCTTTTTATGGAAAACCCAAAAGACTCCACCCCCAAACTACTAGAACTCATACAGCAATTCAGTAACATGGCAGGATACAAAGTCAATGTACAGAAATCAGTGGCTTTCTTATACACTAACAATGAAAATACAGAAAGGGAAATTAGAGAATCGATTCCATTTACTATAGCATGAAGAACCATAAGATACCTGGGACTAAACCTAACCAAAGAGGTAAAGGAACTTTACTCGAGGAACTACAGAACACTCATCAAAGAAATCGAAAAAGACACAAAAAGATGGAAGACCATTTCATGCTCTTGGATCAGAAGAATAAACATTGTTAAAATGTCTATACTGCCTAGAGCAATCTATACTTTTAATGCCATTCCAATCAAAATTCCACTGGTATTTTTCAAAGAGCTGGAGCAAATAATCCAAAAATTTGTATGGAACCAGAAGAGACCCCGAATCACTAAGGAAATGTTGAAAAACAAAAATAAAACTGGGGGCATCACGTTACCTGATTTCAAGCTTTACTACAAAGCTGTGATCATCAAGACAGCATGGTACTGGCATAAAAACAGACACATAGACCAGTGGAACAGAGTAGAGAGCCCAGATATGGACCCTTAAATCTATGGTCAAATAATCTTCGACAAAACAGGAAAAAATATACAGTGGAAAAAAGACAGTCTCTTCAATAAATGGTGCTGGGAAAACTGGACAGCTATATGTAGAAGAATGAAACTCGACCATTCTCTTACACCGTACACAAAGATAAACTCAAAATGGATAAAAGACCTCAACGTGAGACCAGAATCCATCAGAATCCTAGAGGAGTACATAGGCAGTAACCTCTTTGATATCAGCCACAGCAACTTCTTGCAAGATATGTCTCCAAAGGCAAAGGAAACAAGAGTGAAGATGAAGTTTTGGGACTTCATCAAGATCAAAAGCTTCTGCACAGAAAAGGAAACAATCAACAAAACAAAGAGGCAACCCACGGAATGGGAGAAGATATTTGCAAATGACAGTACAGACAAAAGGTTGATATCCAGGATCTATAAAGAACTCTTCAAACTCAACACACACAAAACAGAGAATCATATCAAAAAATGGGCAGAAGATATGAACAGACACTTCTCCAATGAAGACATACAAATGGCTATCAGACACATGAAAAAATGTTCATCATCACTAGCCATCAGGGAGATTCAAATTAAAACCACATTGAGATATCACCTTATACCAGTTAGAATGGCCGAAATTAGCAAGACAGGAAACAACATGTGTTGGAGAGGATGTGGAGAAAGGGGAACCCTCTTACACTGTTGGTGGGAATGCAAGTTGGTGCAGCCACTTTGGAGAACAGTGTGGAGATTCCTCAAGAAATTAAAAATAGAGCTTCCCTATGACCCCGCAATTGCACTACTGTGTATTTACCCCAAAGATACAGATGTAGTGAAAAGAAGGGCCATCTGTACCCCAATGTTTATAGCAGCAATGGCCACAATAGCCAAACTGTGGAAAGAACCAAGATGCCCTTCAATGGACGAATGGATAAGGAAGATGTGGTCCATATACATTATGGAGTATTATGCCTCCATTGGAAAGGATGAATACCCAACTTTTGTAGCAACATGGATGGGACTGGAAGAGATTATGCTGAGTGAAATAAGTCAAGCAGAGAGAGTCAATTATCATATGGTTTCACTTATTTGTGGAGCATAACAAATAGCATGGAGGACAAGGGGAGATGGAGAGAAGGGAGTTGAGGGAAATTGGAAGGGGAGGTGAACCATGAGATACTATGGACTCTGAAAAACAACCTGAGGGTTTTGAAGGGGCGGGGGGTGGGAAGTTGGGGGAACCAGGTGGTGGGTATTAGAGAGGGCACGGATTGCATGGAGCACTGGGTGTGGTGCAAAAATAATGAATACTGTTATGCTGAAAATAAATTATAAAAAAGAGTTTTCAGTCTGGGGCATTACAGAGGACAAACCCACCTCTAGATCTATAGGTCTCCCAGTTAGCAATAGCTGGGAATCTGGAAGATCAAAGCAGCAGGGTTTCACAGTACGGAATCCTGTGAGGAAAGAGTCCCAGAGAGAGAATTTCAGAGATCAGTAGAAGGTTCCCTTGAATATTTAGCTGATTACTTGCCAAGGCATGCGTGTGAGGAAACTACTCGAGGCCAGGAAAAAAGCACCTGGGAGAATTTGAAGTAACAGTGATTAATGTTTACACAGAGCTAGGAATAGTGCCCGCTCTCCTCAGTGATACTGGAAAAAACCTGGTGATTCATAGAACGTGACGCAAAATGTTTCTTTGAGCGTATGTACTAAAGGTAGAAAAATTCACTTAATGTTCTGTTTCCTCATATCCAATATCTATCAGTTATGGGTCATTTTTGATTAGGTGATATTTGCCCTCACCAAAGGTTGTATTATCCTGCATTCTTTCAACTTGTTTCGGCTTTCTCAACTCAGTCTATGAAGCTAGCATTACCTTTATATAAGGGGTACTCATAAATTTAGCACAAACATTATTTTATAGCCCACTTGTGGTACATTATAGATTGATTGATCTGCTCATGAGCACTTCCTAAACTTAGAGAAACTTTTAGGGTATGTTAAATATATTAAAGTTCTTTGCTCTGAATTCTGATAAGCAGAATAAGGTAATTAGCTGTCAAAGAAATTACCTCAGAAGCCCTCTAATGAATTTGCTTTCTTTAGTCTTCCAGTTAATTTTGCTAATAGCAGTCTTCCAAAGTACTTCAGAATTTGTTGATTTCTCCAGGGCCTAAGGATCTTGACTATAGGTGCCTATATATGTGTGGAAGGGGTGTTCTTGGATGCTTACATATGTTAATACATTTATAGAAAAATAGGCCTTCTGCAGTTTGTACCTGCACAAAATAGGCACTAGAGTTTGAGGAAGCATTCTTATTTTTCCTATTACAGAGTTCTTTAAGCATGAATTATTCTCAGTGTTAAACAATAAAATAAAAAAATAAACACATTCTGGAGAAAATACTGTTCTTAATATAGAAAAAAAAAAACAACCCACAGATTAGCATATGTGTTTGAAGACATAAATCCTTTTTCCAATCTAACAAATTCACAGAAAGAAAAATTCTATGTGGGCTATACCAGTAACTTTTTCATGTATTCATGTACTAAAGACAACAACACTGTAAGTGGAGCACAGAATTTACCAGAATAGCTTCCTGTTATGAACCAGTCTGCCTTAGACTGTACTGAGAAAAAACTGCTCCAACTTCTCCCTCTCTGTTCACTCTCAGTTGCACTGATGGAAAGTCCTTTCCTTTGATTTTCTCCCAAGTTCCCTTATCTCAGTAGAGCCAGAACGCTTACATGGAAAGACTTTGGAAAATCTGTGGGAGCAGCAGGGAGTAGGGCAGCATTGGAGTGCACTGGGGGTGGTGAATGAACAGAACCGTGAGGAATGGAAAGATTTTTTTGCCTGCCTTTCCTCTCAGCAGCCTCAGGAAATAAGTCAAGCAGAGAGAGTCAATTATCATATGGAAATATGATATCCATCAATTATCCATATTACTTGTGGAGCATAAGGAATAACACGGAGGACATTGGGAGATGGAGAGGAGAAGGGAGTTGGGGGAAATCAGAGGGGGAGATGAACCATGAGACTCTGAGAAACAAACTGAGGGTTTTGGAGGGGTGGAGGGTGGGGGGTTGGGTGAGCCTGGTGCTGGGTATTGTGGAGGGCACGTATTGTATGGAACACTGGGTGTGGTGCATAAACAATGAATTCTGGAACACTGAAAAGAAATAAAATAAAATAAAATAAAATAAAATAAAATAAAATAAAATAAAATAAAATAAAAGACAACAGTGTACAAAGTCACAGGTTCTCAAACCCACAATGATTCTTTGAGATTTCTTGGAAACTCCTCTAATGATGTGCTTTTGACAGGGACAAGGGGAAATTTAAGGGCAGGTGGGACTTGTATTTTAATAGAGCAGCTTTGCTTTTAGCTTTTTTTTTTTTTTTAAATATTTGGACTTTATTATGATTTGAATTAAAAAGAAAATGTTTTGAGAACTACTAATCCAAGTGACTGCCACGGTCCTTTCTCTCCCTGTCATGCTGATGAAGTTTTAGAATATGAGTGAGGTTTGGTGGAGTGAAGCCTGGAGCCAATGATCAAGAAAGAATTCTTGAGACATTTTTGGTGCAAAATGGTGGTTTATTAAAGCGCGGGGACAGGACCCATAGGCAGAAAAAGTCTGGGTTTTGAGGGGTAGCTCAACTTAGTGTTTACATTCACTCAGTAAAATCAATATAAACTGCTTATCATTGCACCATTACTATAGTAAAATTGGAAATGAGCCTAGTGTTCATTAATAATAAAATGGATAACTCTATTTTTTTATGTTTATAAAAAGAATACTGGGGCGCCTGGGTGGCTCAGTGGGTTAAAGCCTCTGCCTTCAGCTCAGGTCATGATCCCAGGGTCCTGGGATCAAGCCCCACATCTGTCTCTCTGCTCAGCAGGGAGCCTGCTGCCTCCTCTCTCTCTGCCTGCTTCTCTGCCTGCTTGTGATCTCTGTCTGTCAAATAAATTAAAAAAAAAAAAAGAATACTGTAGTGAATATATTAATGAAGGAATGTTGCTACATTCTATTTTTTATAAATATAAAAAATTCTGTAGTAAGTATATTAATGAAGGAACATTGTTATATACAACAGAATGGATAAATTTCACAGGCATAACGTTGAAGAAACAAAAGAGAGAGGACATATTTAGAGCTAAAGACCAGGCAAAACTAGAAGTCACAATCAAGGTTAATTTGGAGAAGTGAAACTTTCTTGTACATCCAGTGTTATGTTTCTGGAGCTACAGTCTTGTAATGGAAGTATTCACTTTGTAAACAATGATTATTTTACTGGTGACTTGTTTAATTTTCTGTATCCTTCAACAATTTAGAAATGGTGTCTGATTCTCGACCTTCATTAATAAAAAGTTAAATTTGTTAATGAAAAATCATACATGTTTATAACTATAATAAATTAGTACTTCTAAGTATCTCACAGGCAAAATTATTACAGGAAATATGGGAAATCCTACATTCTCTTTCCTCCCCAGGGACCAAAAAAATAAATGATCCATATTATCCATACAAGCCATATCATTAAGCTGGAGATAGACTTTGGGCAGGTACCTTCTACTCAGCGACAGCACTTGTTTTCAGGAAAGGCATTTAAAGGATATCTTTTGAGTGCCAAATTAGCATATAAAATCACATGTATATTTTGTAAAATATAAGGGTACAAGATAAAAGAATGTTCCTATCCTAATTACCTACTAACAGTTCACTTTTTTTTTTTTAAAGATTTTATTTATTTATTTGACAGAGAGAGGTCACAAGTAGACAGAGAGGCAGGCAGAGAGAGAGAGAGAGAGAGAGGGAAGCAGGCTCCCTGCTGAGCAGAGAGCCCGATGCGGGACTCGATCCCAGGACCCTGAGATCATGACCTGAGCCGAAGGCAGCGGCTTAACCCACTGAGCCACCCAGGCGCCCTAACAGTTCACTTTTAAGGAGTTAAATTAGGTTTATTATTGTGGAGGACACCCATCATTTAAATGTTGGAATTGTAACACACAGGTGCTGTTTTCTGTATTAGTATTTTTTTTTAAGATTTTATTTACTTATTTGACAGACAGAGATCGCAAGTAAGCAGAGAGGCAGGTAGAGAGAGAGGGGGAAGCAGGCTTCCTGCTGAGCAGAGACCCCCCCCCCCCCATGCGATGCGGGACTCGATCCCAGGACCCTGGGATCATGACCTGAGCCGAAGGCAGAGGCTTTAACTGACTGAGCCACCCAGGCACCCTCTGTACTAGTATTTTTAAGAAGATACATAAATACTTGTGTTTTTAGTGTTTGTTTCTATTTTTTTCTTTATTTAAAAAGTACTTATTTTAGGGGCGCCTGGGTGGCTCAGTGGGTTAAGCCGCTGCCTTCGGCTCAGGTCATGATCCCAGGTCCTGGGTTCAGGCCCCACATCGGGCTTTCTGCTCAGCAGGGAGCCTGCTTCCTCCTCTCTCTCTGCCTGCCTCTCTGCCTACTTGTGATTTCTCTCTGTCAAGTAAATAAATAAAAAAAAATCTTTAAAAAAAAAAAAGTACTTATTTTAGAGGGAGAGATTGTGCAGGAAACAAGGGGAGAGGGAAAGGAGGAGAGAACCTCAAGCAGACTCTTTGCAGAGCTTGGAGCCCCTACCCAGAGCTTGATCTAAGGATTCTGAGATCATGACTTGAGCCAAAACCAAGAGTCTGGTGCTTAAGCAACTGCACCACCCAGATGTTCCTGGTGTTTGTTTGTTTGTATATATATATATATATTTAACTCATGAAAGGTTTTGGTTTTAGTATTACCTGTTTTCTAATATTATAAATACTAACAAAAACCTGCTGGTGCCTTTTGTGTGATCTTTAGTGATGTCTTTAATCTTTGGAAATTTACTTGTGTCTACCTCTATTCATTCTGTGCCTATAGAGAGAGACTCAGAGGTAGATGGCCCAGTTTCACAATATTTTATTGACACAAATTACATTTTAACAGTCATATATCAAAAGAAGGTGATGCTAAAACTCAAGCCTTCAGGAGAAATAGATTTGTATAGGAAAAACATAGCAAGGAGTTGAAAAAGTTCAAAGAATCAAATGAATAGGGCAAGATACTTGGTCAACATATAAACTGAGAATACCACATTTAATATCATTTTGCAGGAATAACATGGACTTGCAGGGCAAATATGACTTATGCATGCCATACTGAAACACTGTGCCAAAGGAAACCATGTCTATCATTGTAAAGAAAGTGCATTTGGGGGGCTGGCTATTTAATAGCCATGAAATGATATTCTTAGGTCATTCAAAGACCAAATCAAGACCTTAAAAACTGACATCTTGCCATTTATCCTTCTTTAAAAAATAAAATGTCTTACTGTACCTGTCTCTGCTCAAGACCACAGCCCAGCCCTCTGCCTTCTTAGAATTCTGGAAGAAAAATCACCACCACAGTAAAAACGTTCTCTTTCTCTACATATTTAACTTTTTCATATGCAGTGTTTATAAAATGCAGTGTCTTTGAAAGCGTTTCTTTTGCCTAAAGGAAAAGAGAATAAATTAAAATAGCAACTGATTTTTAGCCTAAAAGCAAAGTAAGATTTTCCCAATTGGTACTTTTATTCAAGATTGAATATTAAAATCAAATAGCTCCTGGCAAAGACAGTGGTGTTCAAAGGTAAAGATTATGAAAACGAAGGATTTGTTTAAAAAGGCAAAGGAGGGGTACCTGGATGGCTCAATCGTTAAGCGTCTGCCTTTGACTCAGGTCTTGATCCCAGGGTCCTGGAATTGAGCCCCACATCGGGCTCCCTACTCCATGGGAAACTGGCTTCTCCCTCTCCCCCTGCCCCTTCTTGTGTTCCTGCTCTCACTATCTCTCTCTGTCAAATAAATGAATAAAATATTTTTAAAAAGAAAAGGAAACTACTTTGCCTTGTCATTAAAAGTGAAAATGATATTAACATATTAGTCTCAAATATGGACTGATGGATATGGCAGAGACCTAGTGGAAATCGGAAATTATTGTATAAGGAGATAATGAAGTTACAGTGAATATAAGCAAGATGCTCTCTCAAAACATGTCCTCTTTCTATTAACATCTAAATCCTGCTGGCTATAAATGTGTATCTGAAGTTGAGAGTAATGATTCTTTAATCATTTTATTACTCACAAATAAGTTACTCAGCTCCTAGTAGATGGCAGGCACTGGTCCCAGTCTTTAAAATGCAAAGATAAGTAAGACTTCACCACATGTTGCTAGGAATCAATTTATTTATTTATTTATTTATTTATTTATTAAAAAGATTTTATTTATTTATTTGACAGAGGGAGATCACAAGTAGGCAGAGAGGCAGGCAGAGAGAGAGGGGGAAGCAGGCTCCCTGCTGAGCAGAGACCCCGATTTGGGGCTTGATCCCAGGACCCTGGGATCATGACCTGAGTCGAAAGCAGAGCCTTTAACCCACTGAGCCACCCAGGAGCCCCAGAATGAGTTATATTTAAAGGAAAAAACCTAATATGAGTGTTCCACCTGCTGAGAGTTTGAGTGTCTGTTTTTTGTAAGAATAAAGGAGAAATTAATACTTCTGGTCAACAGATGTAAGAAATTTTTATTAAGAGCTTCTTGTGCTCAGCATTGTCCAGGACATGGCATTATAGTAATCAAGAGTTAAAGCATGATTTTAATACTTAGTAAGTTTTAAAACTTGCTCAAAAAAATTAAAAGATTCCCCACATAAGGAATATAAAGGTTAAGTACAATATCAAGAACCCATATTCTGTGAAACAAAATAGTAGCATTATGAGCACAGAAGTGCTGGCTAAAATTTCTATAATATGGACCAAAACAAGGGTGCCTACTCTAACACTCATATTTAATATGCTACTGGAAGTCCTTGCTATAGCAGTCCAGCAAGGAAAATAAGTAAAAGATATTAGAATTTGAGGGGCGCCTGGGTGGCTCAGTAGGTTAAGCCGCTGCCTTCGGCTCAGGTCATGATCCCAGGCCCTGGGTTCAAGCCCCACATCGGGCTTTCCGCTCAGCAGGGAGCCTGCTTCCTCCTCTCTCTCTGCCTGCCTCTCTGCCTACTTGTGATTTCTCTCTGTCAAATAAATAAATAAAATCTTTAAAAAAAAAAGAAGATATTAGAATTTGAAAGAAAGAAGTAAAATTGTCTCTATTTGCAATTGATATGTTTTTATAGATAGAATCTCAAGATTCAACCAGGAACCATTAATCAATGAATTTAGTAAGTTTCTGGATACAAAATTAGCATAAAAATCAGTAGCTTTTCAATACACTAACAATGGATTTTCAGAAAAATGAAAAAAATCAATCCAATTTACAATAGCATCAAAAACAATAAAGTGCTTAGGAATCAATTTTTTTTAAGATTTTATTTATTTATTTGACAGAGAGAAATCACAAGTAGGCAGAGAGGCAGGCAGAGAGAGAGGAGGAAGCAGGCTCCCTGCTGAGCAGAAAGCATGATGCGGGGCTCGAACCCAGGACCTGGGATCATGACCTGAGCTGAAGGCAGCGGCTTAACCCACTGAGCCACCCAGGCGCCCCTAGGAATCAATTTAATTAAAGAAATAAAAGGTCTTTACTCAGAAAACTATAAAACAAAGTTTTTTTAAAAAATTGAAGGAGACTCAAAGAAATGGGAAGTTATCACATGTTCATGGGTTGGAAGAATTAATACTGTTAAAATGTCAGTACTCGGGGCACCTGGGTGGCTCAGTGGGTTAAAGCCTCTGGCTTCAGCTCAGGTCATGATCCCAGGGTCCTGGGATCAAGACCCGCATCGGGCTCTCTGCTCGGCAGGGAGCCTACTTCCTCCTCTCTCTCTGCCTGCCTCTCTGCCTCCTTGTGATCTCTGTCTGTGAGATAAATAAATAAAATCTAAAAAAAAATGTCAGTACTACCAAAAGCCATCTATATGTTCAATACAAATTCTATCAGGATTTGAATGGCATTTTTTACAGTAGTAGAAAAAGACTCCTAAAATCTATATGGAACCACGAAAGACTCTTAATATCCAATGAAATTCTGAGGAAGAAGCACAAAGCAGGAAGAATCACATTTCCTAATTTCAGGCTATACTACAAAGCTATCATCATCAAAAACAGTATGGTACTGGCATACAAACAAACAAATGGGCCAAAGGAACAGTATCAAAAGCCCAGAAATAAAGCCAAGCAAGCATGTATGGTGAACTAATATTTGACAGGGGAACCAAGAATACTCAGTGGAGAAAAGGCATCTCTTCGATAAATGGTGCTGGAAAATTGAACAATCACATGCAAAACAATGAAACTGGATTCAGAACATACACCGCTCACAAAAATTAACTAAAAATGGACTAAAGACTTAAACGTAAGACCTGAAACTGTGAAATTCTTAGAAGAAAATAGAGTAAAACTCCTTGATGTGGATCTTGGTAATGATTTTTTAGATATGATACCAAAAACACAAGCAACAAAATTGAGAATAAACAAGTGGGGCTACATCAAACTGAAAAGCTTCTGCGCAGCAAAAGAGAACATCAACATAATGGAAAGACAATCTATGGAAAGGGAAAAAAATATTTGCAAACCATGTTTCTAATGAGGGGTTGATATCCTAAATATATTTTTAAGAAACTATTACGAATGAACAGCAAACACACACACACACACACACACACACACACACACAAATACAGAACACACAAAACACATGCAAAAAACAACCCAATTAAAAATGGCAAAAGGAGGGGTGCCTGGGTGGCTCAGTGGGTTAAAGCCTCTGCCTCCAGCTCAGGTCATGATCCCAGGGTCCTGGGATCAAGCCCCGCATCAGGCTCTCTGCTCGGCAGGGAGCCTGCTTCCTCCTCTCTCTCTGCCTACTTGTGATCTCTCTCTCTGTCAAATAAATAAATAAAATCTTTTAAAAAATAAAAAATTAAAAAAATTTAAAACAAATGGCAAAAGGACCTGAATAAGTATTTCTTCAAAGAAGATCTACAAAATGCCAGCAGGTACATGAAAAAGTATTCAACCTCAGTAGTAATTAGGGAAATGCAAGTTAAAATCATAATGAGATATTACCTCACATCTATTACAATGGCCATCTCCAAAAGAAAAGAGACGAGAAGTAATGGCATGGAGAAAAGGGAACCCTTGTGCACTATTGGTAGGATTGTAAATCAGTATTACCACTATGTAAAATAATATGGAGGATCGAGAAAATTAAAAAAAGGGCTATGATATGATCCAACAGTTCCCCTTCAGGAGATACTCACTTCTAGGATATATCCGCTAACTCAAAAAGATATCTGCAGGGACGCCTGGGTGGCTCAGTTGGTTAAGCAGCTGCCTTCGGCTCAGGTCATGATCCCAGCATTCTGGGATCGAGTCCCACATCGGGCTCCTTGCTCAGCAGGGAGCCTCCTTCTCCCTCTGCCTCTGCCTGCCACTCTGTCTGCCTGTGCTCACTCTCTCTCCCTCTCTCTCTCTGACAAATAAATAAATAAAATCTTTTAAAAAAAAAAGATATCTGCATCTCCATGCTCATAGCAGTGTTATTTACAATAGCCAAGACATGGAAACAACCAAAATGATTCTCACACACACACACACACACACACACACACACACACACACAGGAATATTATTCAGCCATAAAAAGTAAAATCCTGGGGCACCTGTGTGGCTCAGTCAGTTAAGCCTCTGCCTTCAGCTCAGGTTATAATCTCAGGGTCCTGGGGTCAAGCCCTAGCATTGGGCTCCCTGCTCAGCAGAGAGTCTGCTTCTCCCTCTTCCTCTGCTCCTCCCTCTGCTTGTGTGCTCTCTCTCTCTCTCTCTCAAATAAATAAATAAATAAAATCTTTAAAAATAAAAAAAATAAAATCCTACTACTGGAAATGATTGTGGATGGAACCAAAGGTATTAGGTTAAGTGAAATAAGTCAGACAAGTAATGTATGTGCTCCACATGTATGTGGTATCTTAAAACAAACATTAAAAAGAAATCAGAGCACTTGTTACCAAAGAGAGGGCACAGGGAGGGGTAATTAGAGGAAGAAGGTCAAAAGGTATGAATTTAAGTTAGGAGATAAATAAGTACTAGGAAGTATTGTACAGCATGATGATTGTAGCTAACACTGATGTATAACATATAGGAAAGTTGTTAGGAGTAAATCCTAAAAGTTCTCATCACAAGGAGAATTTTTTCCCCTTTTTTCTTTTATCTGCAGGAGAAGATGGATGTTAGCTGAAATAATCCTGGCAATCATTTCATAATTCATGTAAATCAAACCATTGTGCTGTATGCTTTAAACTAATACAGTGATGTATGTCAATTCTTAATACAACTGGAGAAAGATTTCATAATATTGAGGCATCATTAAAGATAGACATAGGAACAACAATTAATTTGGAAAGTATAAAAATAGAGGCTAGGAAAATTATTATTGAGATTTAGGTATATATATTATTTATCTTGTTATTGGAAATTTAGAATTTGAAAAACAATGTTCTAGGTTCTGGAAAAAAAAAACACAAGGAACCATAAAAAATAGTCTTTCTATATGGAACTTACATTCTAAACAAATAATTTTTAAAAAGAAAAATGTGTAAAAACATAGCATGTCAGATTGCATTAAGTTCCACAAAAAAAACAATGATATTGATAAAAGGGTAAGTAGTTTATGTGCATTATGGAGGGCCTTCTTTTGTATTAGATGGTCAGAACACCAGACTTTTAATTCAGTGACATGTAACCAGACATAAATAAAGAAAATACACTGAATTTTTTTAACCACTGAAAGTGAAGTTTGCTGTATATATAATTAAAATTAAGTTTTAAGAATTAAGAAAATGAGCCCTAGTCTAGTTCAAAAATACACCTGATAGCTTGGACATAAAGTAATATAACTAAAATACAGGCATATATTTGATTTTTCTTTTAAAGATAATCAAGGACCACAGTGTATGGGGTAAGAGTAAATAAAGAAAAGTTAGTAGAAATGAAGACAGAGAACTCATAGGAAGACAGATCATGCAAGGCTAATATATGCAATTGAAAGGACTTTTCATTTTACTCAGAGTTGTGTAGGAAAACCTTGGGAATTTTAAACTAAGGGATGATACTATTTGAACTATTTTTAAAAATTTTTTTATTTTTATAAACATATAATGTATTATTAGCCCCAGGGGTACAGGTCTATGAATTGCCAGGTTTACACACTTCACAGCACTCACCATAGCACATACCCTCCCCAATGTCCATGAGCCCACCCCCCTCTCCCAACCCCTCTCTGCCCAGCAACCCTCAGTTTGTTTTGTGAGATTAAGACTCACTTATGGTTTGTCTCCCTCCCAATCCCATCTTGTTTCATTTATTCTTCTCCTACCCCCTTAACCCCCCCATGTTGCATCTCCACTTCCTCATATCAGGGAGATCATATGATAGTTGTCTTTCTCTGATTGACTTATTTCGCTAAGCATGATACCCTCTAGTTCCATCCACGTCGTCGCAAATGGCAAGATTTCATTTCTTTTGATGGCTGCATAGTATTCCATTGTGTATATATACCACATCTTCTTCATCCATTCATCTGTTGATGGACATCTAGGTTCTTTCCATAGTTTGGCTATTGTAGACATTGCTGCTATAAACATTCGGGTGCACGTGCCCCTTTGGATCACTATGTTTATATCTTTAGGGTAAATACCCAGTAGTGCAATTGCTGGGTCATAGGGTAGTTCTATTTTCAACATTTTGAGGGACCTCCATGCTGTTTTCCAGAGTGGTTACACCAGCTTGCATTCCCACCAGCAGTGTAGGAGGGTTCTCCTTTCTCCACATCCTTGCCAGCATCTGTCATTTCCTGACTTATTAATTTTAGCCATTCTGACTGGTGTGAGGTGATATCTCATTGTGGTTTTGATTTGTATTTCCCTGATGCCGAGTGATGTGGAGCACTTTTCCATGTGTCTGTTGGCCATCTGGATGTCTTCTTTGCAGAAATGTCTGTTCATGTCTTCTGCCCATATCTTGATTGGATTATTTGTTCTTTGGGTGTTGAGTTTGCTAAGTTCTCTATAGATTTTGGACACTAGCTGTTTACCTGATATGTCGTTTGCAAATATCTTCTCCCATTCTGTCAGTTGTCTTTTGGTTTTGTTAACTGTTTCCTTTGCTGTGCAAAAAGCTTTGGATCTTGATGAAGTCCCAATAGTTCATTTTTGCCCTTGCGTCCCTTGCCTTTGGCGATGTTCCTAGGAAGATGTTGCTGCGGCTGAGGTCGAAGAGGTTGCTGCCTGTGTTCTCCTCAAGGACTTGGATGGATTTCTTTCTTACATTGAGGTCCTTCATCCATCTTGAGTCTATTTTCATGTGTGGGGTAAGGAAATGGTCCGATTTCATTTTTCTGCATGTGGCTGTCCAATTTCCCCAACACCATTTGGTGAAGAGGCTGTCTTTTATCCATTGGACATTCTTTCCTGCTTTGTCGAAGATGAGTTGACCACAGAGTTGAGGGTCTATTTCTGGGCTCTCTATTCTGTTCCATTTATCTATGTGTCTGTTTTTGTGCCCATACCATGTTGTCTTGATGATGACAGCTTTGTAATAGAGCTTGAAGTCCGGAATTGTGATGCCACCAACTTTGGCTTTCTTTTTCAATATTCCTTTGGCTATTCGAGGTCTTTTCTGGTTCCATATATATTTTAGGATTATTTGTTCCATTTCTTTGAAACAAATGGATGGTATTTTGATAGGAATTGAATTAAATGTGTAGATTGCTTTAGGTAGAATAGACATTTTCACAATATTTGTTCTTCCAATGCAGGAGCATGGAACATTTTTTCCATTTCTTTGTGTCTTCCTCAATTTCTTTCATGAGTACTTTATAGTTTTCTGTGTATAGATTCTTAGCCTCTTTGGTTAGGTTTATTCCTAGGTATCTTATAGTTTTGGGTGCAATTGTAAATGGGATTGACTCTTTAATTTCTCTTTCTTCTGTCTTGTTGTTGGTGTAGAGAAATGCAACTGATTTCTGTGCATTGATTTTATATCCTGACACTTTAGTGAATTCCTGTACAAGGTCTAGCAGTTTTGGAGTGGAGTCTTTTGGGTTTTCCACATATAGTATCATATCATCTGTGAAGAGTGATAGTTTGACTTCTTCTTTGCCAATTTGGATGCCTTTAATTTCCTTTTGTTGTCTGATTGCTGAGGCTAGGACTTCTAGTACTATGTTGAATAGCAGTGGTGATAATGGACATCCCTGCCCTGTTCCTGAACTTAGCGGAAAAGCGTTCAGTTTTTCTCAATTGAGAATGATGTTTGCTGTGGGTTTTTCATAGATGGCTTTGATAATATTGAGGTATGTGCCCTCTATCCCTACACTTTGAAGAGTTTTGATCAGGAAGGGATGCCGTACTTTGTCAAATGCTTTTCCAGCATCTATGGAGAGTATCATATCATTCTTTCTTTTATTAATGTGTTGTATCACATTGATTGATTTGCAGACGTTGAACCAACCTTGCAGCCCTGGAATAAATCCCACTTGGTTGTGGTGAATAATCCTTTTAATGTACTGTTGAAGCCTATTGGCTAGTATTTTGGTGAGAATTTTTGCATCTGTGTTCATCAAGGATATTGGTCTGTAGTTCTCTTTTTTGATGGGATCCTTGTCTGGTTTGGGGATTAAGGTGATGCTGGCCTCATAAAATGAGTTTGGAAGTTTTCCTTCCATTTCTATTTTTTTGGAACAGTTTCAGGAGAATAGGAATTGGTTCTTCTTTAAATGTTTGGTAGAATTCCCCTGGGAAGCCGTCTGGCCCTGGGCTTTTGTTTGTTTGGAGATTTTTGATGACTGTTTCAATCTCCTTTTTGTTATGGGTCTGTTCAGGTGTTCTATTTCTTCCTGGTTCAGTTGTGGTAGTTTATATGTCTCTAGGAATGCATCCATTTCTTCCAGATTGTCAAATTTGTTGATGTAGAGTTGCTCACAGTATGTTCTTATAACTGTCTGTATTTCCTTGGTGTTAGTTGTGATCTCTCCTCTTTCATTAATGATTTTATTTATTTGGGTCCTTTCTCTTTTCTTTTGGATAAGTCTGGCCAGGGGTTTATCAATCTTATTAATTCTTTCAAAGAACCAGCTCCTAGTTTCGTTGATTTGTTCTATTGTTTTTTTGGTCTCTATTTCATTGATTTCTGCTCTGATCTTTATGATTTCTCTTCTCCTGCTGGGTTTAGGCTTTCTTTCTTGTTCTTTCTCCAGCTCCTTTAGGTGTAGGGTTAGGTTGTGTACTTGAGACCTTTCTTGTTTCTTGAGAAAGGCTTGTACTGCTATATATTTTCCTCTCAGGACTGCCTTTGCTGTGTCCCACAGGTTTTGAACTGTTGTGTTTTCATTATCATTTGTTTCCATGAATTTTTTCAATTCTTCCTTAAATTCCTGGTTGACCCATTCATTCTTTAGAAGGATGCTGTTTAGTCTCCATGTATTTGGGTTCTTTCCAGGTTTCCTCTTGTGATTGAGTTCTAGCTTCAGAGCACTGTGGTCTGAAAATATGCAGGGAATGATCCCAATCGTTTGATACCATTTGAGACCTGATTTAGGACTGAGGATGAGATCTATTCTGGAGAATGTTCCATGTGCACTAGAGAAGAATGTGTATTCTGTTGCTTTGGGATGAAATGTTCTGAATATATCTGTGATGTCCATCTGGTCCAGTGTGTCATTTAAGGCCTTGATTTCCTTGTTGATCTTTTGCTTGGATGATCTGTCCATTTCAGTGAGGGGAGTGTTAAAGTCCCCTACTATTATTGTATTATTGTTGATGTGTTTCTTTGATTTTGTTATTAATTGGTTTATATAGTTGGCTGCTCCCACGTTAGGGACATAGATATTTAAAATTGTTAGATCTCCTTGTTGGACAGATCCTTTGAGTATGATATAGTGTCCTTCCTCATCTCTTATTATCGTCTTTGGCTTAAAATCTAATTGATCTGATATAAGGATTACCACCCCTGCTTTCTTCCGATGTCCATTAGCATGGTAAATTGTTTTCCACCCCCTCACTTTAAATCTGGGGGTGTCTTCGGGTCTAAAATGAGTTTCTTGTAGGCAACATATACATGGGTTTTGTTTTGTTTTGTTTTGTTTTTTTACCCATTCTGATATCCTGTGTCTTTTGATTGGGGCATTTAGCCCATTAACATTCAGGGTAACTATTGAGAGATATGAATTTAGTGCCATTGTATTGCCTGTAAGGTGACTATTACTGTATATTTTCTCTGTTCCTTTCTGATCTACTACTTTTAGGCTCTCTCTTTGCTTAGAGGACCCCTTTCAATATTTCCTGTAGAGCTGGTTTGGTGTTTGCAAATTCTTTCAGTTTTTGTTTGTCCTGGAAGCTTTTTATCTCTCCTTCTATTTTCAATGATAGCCTAGCTGGATATAGTATTCTTGGCTGCATGTTTTCCTCGTTAATGCTCTGAATATATCATGCCAGCTCTTTCTGGCCTGCCAGGTCTCTGTGGATAAGTCTGCTGCCAATCTAATATTTTTACCATTGTACGTTACAGACTTCTTTTCCCGGGCTGCTTTCAGGATTTTCTCGTTGTCACCTAAGACTTGTAAATTTTATTATTAGGTGACGGGGTGTGGACCGATTCTTGTTGATTTTGAGGGGGGTTCTCTGAACCTCCTGGATTTTGATATTTGTTCCCTTTGCCATACTAGGGAAATTCTCTCCAATAATTCTCTCCAATATACCTTCTGCTCCCCTCTCTCTTTCTTCTTCTTCTGGAATCCCAATTATTCTAATGTTGTTTCGTCTCATGGTGTCACTTCTCTCTCGAATTCTCCCCTCGTGGTCCAGTAGCTGTTTGTCCCTCTTTTGCTCAGCTTCTTTATTCTCTGTCATTTGGTCTTCTATATCGCTAATTCTTTCTTCTGCCTCATTTATCCTAGCAGTGAGAGCCTCCATTTTTGATTGCACCTCATTAATAGCTTTTTTTATTTCAACTTGGTTAGATTTTAGTTCTTTTATTTCTCCAGAAAGGGCTTTCATATCTCCCAAGAGGGTTTCTCTAATATCTTCCATGCCTTTTTCAAGCCTGGCTACGACCTTGAGAATCATCATTCTGAACTCTAGATCTGACATATTACCAATGTCTGTATTGATTATGTCCCTAGCCTTCGGTACTGCCTCTTGTTCTTTTATTTTGTAGTGAAATTTTCCACCTTGTCATTTTGTGCAGATATGAGTATATGAAGGAACAAGTAAAATACTAAAATGGTGGCAAAGACCCCAGGAAAATACGCTTTAACCAAATCAGAAGAGACCCCAAATCATGGGGGGGGGAGAAAGGGGATAAAAAGAGGTTCAGAAAAAAAAAGAAACAATTAAAAAAAGAAAACAAATAAAGAAAAAATAAAAAAAGAAAAAAAAATATATATATTAAACTAGTTAAAAAACATTAAAAAAGAAGAAAAGGGTAAAAGTTAAAAAAAATTAGCAGAAGAAGAAAAAAAAATTGAAGAAAAAAAATTAACTGCGAGACTAAAGAATCATGGGGAGAAAGCCATGAGTTCCGTGCTTTGCTTTCTCCTCCTCTGAAATTCTGCTGCTCTCCTTGGTATTGAACCTGCACTCCTTGGTAGGTGAACTTGGTCCTGGCTGGATTTCTTGTTGATCTTCTGGGGGAGGGGCCTGTTGTAGTGATTCTCAAGTGTCTTTGCCCCAGGCGGACTTGCACCGCCCTTACCAGGGGTTGGGCTGAGTAATCCGCTCGGGTTTGCTTTCAGGAGCTTTTGTTCCCTGAGCGCTTTCCGTAGAGTTCCGGAGGATGGGAATGAAGATGGCGGCCTCCCAGTCTCCGGCCCGGAGGAGCCGAGAGCCCGGGGCCCCACTCCTCAGTGCACCCTCAGAGAACAGCGCCCAATTACTCCCGTCTCCCTGGCCTCTGGCCGCGCTCCGAGCTCACCGAGCCTGCGACCGGTTCAAGGTAACCCCAAGCTATGAGCTCACTCCTTGGCTCTGTCTCTGTAGCCGGCTTCCCCGTTCTAATACCTGCAAGCTCTGTGACAGTCAGACACTCCTGATCCTTCTATGACCCTGTGGGACCTGAGGCCATGCTGACCCCGCCTGGGCTTCACCCCAGTTTAGCCTCTGGAGTGATGTCCCTCGGAGGAACAGACTTTTAAAAGTCCCGATTTAGTGCTCCGTTGCTCTGCCACTTGCCAGGAGCCAGCCCCTCCCTCCGCAGTCTATCTTCCCGTTGCTTTGGATTCACTTCTCCGCCAGTCCTTCCTTTCACAAAGTGGTTGATTTTCTGTTTCTAGAATTGCTGTTCTTCTTCTCTTCGATCTCCCGTTGGATTTGTAGATGTTTACAATGTTTAGATAAGCTATCTAGCTGATCTCCTGTTACCTGATGTAGTCTCAGCCTGTTACTTCTCTGCCATCTTGACTCCTCCCCCTAAAATTTTTTAATTTAAATTCTAATTAATGTAATATTGGTTTCAGGAATAGAATTTAGTGATTCACCACTTAAATATAATACCCAGTGTTTATTCCAACAAGTGCCCTCCTTAATGCCCATCACCATCCTAGCCCATTCCCTACACAACCTCCCCTCCAACAACCCCCAGTTTGTCCTCTATATGGTTTACTTCCCTCCGTTTATTTTTCCCTCCCCTATCTTCATCTGTTTTATTTCTTCAATTCCACATATGAGTGAAATCATAGGTGTTTGTCTTTCTCTGACTGACTTAGTTCACTTAGCATAATACACTCCAAATATCCATCACCTCATGAAGGGATAAAGAAGATGTGTATATATGACACACACAGAGACACACACACACACACACACAATGGAGTGAAATCTTCCCATTTGTAACAACATGAATGGAGCTTGAGTTATGTTTTAAAGGGTTCACCCTGGTTACTAAGTTGTATGTAGACCAAAGAAAAGAGCAAGGCCAGAAGAACCAAGATAAGTGAGTAATTAGATAAGGAAAATCTAAATCAAAATGTGATGTCTCAGAGCTGGGGTTTGGCCTAGGAGGTAGCATGAGAAGGGCAGATTGCAGATGTACTTTGAAGACAGAGCAAATGGAAGAGATACAGTGAGTTTGAGGAGAAAGATCAAGTTTTTTATTTTGGATGTATGGGTTTGAGTCCTCTGTTGGACCCCCAAGACATGGTTCATAGATCAAGTATGCAAGTCAGTGGATGATTCTGGCTAAAAAGAGAGAACATAGTTTCTCTGGGGTGATGTAACAGTTCCGTATCCCTATTGCAGTGGTTATATGAATCTATACATAGAATAAAATGTCATGGCATTATGCACCAAAGGATGTTTTGAATGAGTGCATGTAAAAACTGATGAAACCCAAATAAGACCTGTAGTTTCACTAATAGGACTGCTGTCATGTGAAAACCCTGGTTTTGCGAATTGTACTCCATGTAGACGGTATTATTGGGGAAGCCAGTTGAAGAATATAGAACTGTCTGTACTAGTTTTGTACCTGCTAAGTGAGTCTAAAGTAACTTCAAAATAAAAACCCTGAAAATATAAAGTAAGATGAAAATGGACAACTGAGTATGACTTCTAGCAGCACACCAGCTTTACAGGTGCTCCTTGGATAGAGAGGCTCTTTCACTGCGTCTGTGACAAGTGAGGATGTCTAGTGGGTCCAGAAGGAAAGCCCTGCTTGAACCAGTTTAAGAGAAACTGTGAGGAGGATAACTGGAAACAACTAAATAAACACAAGAAATTTCAGGAATTTTTCTATGCAGGCAAAATTCGTGTTAACTGAAGAATTAAGGACCCAGTGACTTTTTAAGATAGAAAAAATTATATAGCTTTATATTCTCATGGGAATGATCTAGTAGAAGGTTTAGAAATTTAGATTCAGGAGAGAGAGCATAATTGCTGGGACTTTAAGGAGGAGAGAAGGAATGGGATCTAATGCACAGGTGTTGGCTTTGGCTTCAGGAAGGCTCACAGGCAAGTATATCTTTTTTTTTTTTTTTTTTTTGAGAGTGAGGGTTGAAAAAGTGAGAATCTTGTAGAATTGTAAGAGAGCATGAAGTTCTCATCTGAAACTAGTGATCATTAATTTTCAGAGCAGTAGTTCTTAGTTGTGACTTCCTGTAGTCAGTCATTCAGAAGTGAGAATTTACTGTGACTGAGGTTTTCCTCAAGGAGTGGACAAAAACAGGAGTGGGTGAGGTAGGTAAGGGTATTTTTCCAGAGCGAATCTGATGATAGATGTTGGTGTCTAAGCTGGACATAAGGAAATTAAGGACTTTTGGGCAGCTCTTGCATGATAAAGCTGTGTCACTGTTTGCATTGAGGTGTCTTTTCTACTGTATATATGTGTGTGTATATATGGATATATGTACACATGTATGTGTCACTTACATTCAGAACTTTGAAAAAAATACTTTGTTATATATGTAAACTAATAGTCTGATAAACAGCATTTTTTACTGCCTCCACGACAAGTGAAAATTTCTAATGGTACAAGAGTAAATTTGTACTTGGTATTAATCTATACCCTGCAGAAGAATAAATTAATTTTTAAATATGTATGAGCAACGTTAAATACATTTTTTATTATTTAAAATATATGAGGGGGCACGTGGGTGGCTCAGTGGGTTAAAGCCTCTGCCTTCGGCTCAGGTCGTGATCCCAGGGTCCTGGGATCGAGCCCTGCATCGGGCTTTTTGCTCAGCAGGGAACCTGTTTCCTCCTCTCTCTGCCTGCCTCTCTGCCTATTTGTGATCTCTGTCTGTCAAATAAATAAATAAAATCTTTAAAAAAATAAAATATATGAGCATTTTTTTCTTATTGGAATTATGTTCTCAACTTCTATATTTCACACGGTTCCAGTGATCTTTTTTTTAAGCTTTGTTAATTGGTCAGTAGGAATTTATTGTGTCTATTACATGTTCCAGCACCACATTTATGCACTGGAAAGAAAATGGAGCTAAAAGAAAATAACATTTATTTAACAGTTATTAATAATTAACAGTTATAAATATTAACAGTTATTAATAATTTCAATGGCACATATTTGGTCCATTATCAGTCCCTAGTATTATAAAAGATAGATCATATACATTAATATCTTTCTTTTAAATTTGAGTTTGTTTCATGGAGCCAAAGATAATTGCTTTCCTTATTGATCAAATAAAGCTTTAGTGTCAAAATAATCTCTGCAGTTTCTTGGTGCATTGTCATTGTGTTATATCTTTACTTTCCACTGAGTAAATGCTGCCTTAGAATTTGCAACCTGGTCATAAAGAGTCTAAACATAGACATCAAATTTGTGCTTGCCATATCCTCATGTTTACAAATTCCATTTATGCTGTTGAAGTTTAGCAATGATACGGTATTTGCTACCTCACCAGAGACCAAAGAACAATCCTTATCTGAAAAGCATAGTAAATCATATTTTGATATAAGTAGCTCTTAACACAATCAGATCTCTAGTTATTGTCTGCCAATCTGCCTACCTACAGAGACAACTTTTATCTAGGTCAGTATGAACTGTTTTTAGTAGAAGATAAAACTATAATGCAAAAGCCACCAGAAAACAAAACCAGAAAAGAAATAAAAAATAAAAAGGGGAAATAACACAAACAGCTTACATCTCAAAATTCAAGCTTAGAAAAGAATTTTTTTTTCTTAGAAAACTTCCCTAACTCAGGGGCACCAAGAATTGGCCCATTATTAAAATAAGTGGTTTGGCTAATTATACTTTCAATGAAAGAAAAATGATATAGACAAATGGATGTCTTGAATTTAAAACCAAGCACTTCATGTCTTACTACATTCCTGGGAACACTGACCATGGATTCCTAGAACACCAGAAAAAAAAAATTAACATCTCCATAAAAGACATTCCCTATTTCTTCACACCATTTATATCTGAGGCTGGGACACAGATTTGACACTCAGGCTGTGTGATCTTGACTGGTTATTTGATTTCTTTGAACCTGATTTTATGCAGTTACAGGAATAAGGCATGTTAACAAGTAATAAAATGTGCTAACTCCTTGAAAATATGCAGATTAGGACCAATGGATTAATAATCGTAAGAGCTAACACTTACCATTCTGCTCCCATGTGCCCTAGGCTGTTAGGAGTACACGTGTTCACTTACTTAATCCTTGCAACAACCATATGAAGCAGGCGCTGTTATGAGGCCCAGTTTTCAGATAAGAAAACTGAGTTCTAGAAAGAGAAAATAACTTGACTAAGATAATTAGCAGAGTTGACTTTCAGGCCTGTGTTCATCTGGCTTCAGAATTGCAGAAATTACTTTATACATCACAAAGATCTATGTAACCGCCCACTATTTTTTAGTTGCATAAGGTCACAGCAATTGTGCTTTAGACCAAAATGATATCAACCACAAAAACCACCTTTCTGCATCACTAAAAGAAATTAGACACAAGACAGGATTACAGAATGATGCTGCAACTGTATTCCCCTACTCTTGTGGCATCAAGCAAGTGACAGGGGGAAAAGATCTGTATTCTAGGTCATCTGATGCCATGAACAATTTTGCAAATATGGAAAATTTGAAAAAACCCAAACTCAAATTGCCCCAGCAATTTTTATCCATTTGTTGTGTAAAGTATATGTATTTTGAGGGAACTAAAATCTCCAGTTGTCTAATTCAACTTGTCAGAATGTTTGTAACAGCTCTGTGCTGTTGTAGAATATTTATGATGATTCTTTGAGAAAATAAAATTGTGTTGACTATAGGAAGAACTAGAATGACATAAGTTGGTTTAAATGCCCTTTTATAGAAAATCTCTATCTTTGCAACTCAGTCTTGCGTCTCAAATTAGTTATGTTTCATTCTTTAGACATTTACTAAGTAAGAACTATGCTATTAACAATGACCATTATTTATTGAATGCTGATCATGGATGCATATTAAGATGAAATTTAAGATTCTGAAGCCCCTGGCTCGGACCATTCTCTGATTCACAAGCCTTGTAGGTGACCCTTACTTGTTTTATTAGCTAGAAGTTTTTCACCTGTAAGTGTGAGGATCTAATACAAGTCAATGTTAGCTAAATAGAAAATTTAATGGTTCCTATAAATGAAAAGGCCAGTGGTATATCACATCTGGTCAGCTGCCTCAAGGGACTGAGAGCATTTTGATCATCTAATCTTTCTCATCTCTTTGCTCTGCTTCCTTCTATATTGTTTTTGTTTATTCTTTATTGCATAATCTCTATTTTGGCAGTGGCTAGGTTATATTCTAATGGCTTTCAAGCACCTAGGAAAGATGGCTTCTGTTGTTAGTAGTTTCAGCAAAGGTTTGTTGTTCCTTTTTGACCTAGTTTGGAAGGTAACCTCATTCCGTGATTCCATCTTACTGGAACTATAGGAGAAGAAAATCAGTACTTACTAAAGGGTTTGAAAGCTTTTAGACTATTGCATAAGTATTTAGGAAATTCTTGGGATGTGCTTATACTGAACAAAAAAACATTTATCTGAAATTAGAATTTAATTGTATATTCTTTAATTTTATTTGCTAAATCTGGCAGCTTTACTCAAGAGCTTATTAACTTCTCTGATAAATCAATCTTTCCAAATATGGTAATATGCATGTCCTAAAGGCACGCTCATAAGCAAAATGACAATAAACCAATAAACCAAACAATACATATCAAGGATGACATTTTTCTAGTGTCAGGAATTATTCAATACTCTTTTTATATAGTAACTTGTGGAGCCTTGTAAAAACCCTGTGAGATAAATCTTTTAATTATTCTTATTGTACAGATAAGGAAATTGGGTCACAACAATGTTAAATATCTTGAATATGAAGCAGCTAGCGGTGTTGAGAGTGTGTTGAACTAAGTTGTGTGGTAATCTTTTCAATAATTGTCTTACAGGTAATCTTTTCAATAATTTCACATCTATTGCTTCTCAGGGCAGGATTAATAAGCTACTCTGGTAAGAATCAAACTTTCATTTATCTCTTGATATCTTCATAGTCACCTTCCTTGGGCAACATTTGTAAAGAATATGAACTGTTTCATATACTTGAATTCCAAATGCACTATTATTACTTGGTAAATTAAGAGATCCATTTGCCCTATTAGACTGATATCCAGTTATCTATCCCATTCCCAAGTAACCTGCTGAAAGAGAGAAATCTAGTGTCACGTCTAGAGAAGTTATCTTATTAAACTGCACAACATTTTCTTCTTGCCGTCACCCTATGTCAATGCAGAAGGGCAGTCCTTGGTGCTACAGTAAATGGAATCAATTCTCTAATTTCCCTTTCTGTATTTTCATTGTTAGTGTATAAGAAAGCCTCTGATTTCTGTACATTGACTTTGTATCCTGCCACGTTACTGAATTGCTGTATGAGTTCTAGTAGTTTGGGGGTGGAGTCTTTTGGGTTTTCCATATAAAGAATCATGTCATCTGCAAAGAGAGAGAGTTTGACTTCTTCATTGCCAATTTGGATATCTTTTATTTGTCTTTGTTGTCTGATTGCTGTTGCTAGGACTTCTAATACTATGTTGAACAAGTGTGGTGAGAGTGGGCATCCTTGGCATGTTCCTGATCTCAACGGGAAGGCTGCAAGCTTTTTCCCATTGAGGATGATATTTGCTGTGGGTTTTTCATAGATAGATTTGATGAAGTTCAGGAATGTTCCCCCATCCCTATACTTTGAAGCGTTTTAATCAGGAACGGATGCTGGATTTTGTCAAATGCTTTTTCTGCATCAATTGAGAGGACCATATGGTTCATCTCTCTTCTCTTATTAATTTGTTCTATCACATTGATTTGCGAATGTTGAACCATCCTTGTAGCCCAGGAATGAATCCCACCTGGGATTCTTTTTAATGTGCTGTTGGATCCTGTTTGCTAGGATCTTGTTGAGAATCTTAGCATCCATATTCATCAGTGATATTGGTCTGAAATTCTCCTTTTTGGTAGGGTCTTTGCCTGGTTTGGGGATCAGGGTAATGCTGGATTCATAGAAAGAGTCTGGAAGTTTTCCTTCTGCTTCAATTTTTTGAAACAGCTTCAGGAGAATAGGTGTTATTTCTTCTTTTAAAGTTTGGTAGAATTCCCCAGGGAATCCATCAGGTCCTGGGCTCTTGTTTTTTGGGAGGTTTTTGATCACTGCTTCAATCTTGTTACTAGATAAAAGTCTATTTAGGTTGTCGATTTCTTCCTGGTTCAATTTTGGGAGTTTATAGTTTTCCAGGAATGCATCCATTTCATCTAGGTTGCTTAGCTTATTGGCATATAACTGTTGATAATAACTTCTGATGATTGTTTCTACTTCCTTGGTGTTAGATGTGATCTCTCCCTTTTCATTCATAATTTTATTAATTTGGGCTTTCTCTCTTTTCTTTTGGATTAGTGTGGCCAATGGTTTATCGAGCTTATTGATTCTTTCAAAAAACCAGCCTGGGAATAAACATAACCAAAGAGGTAAAGGATCTGTACTCAAGGAACTACAGAACACTCATGAAAGAAATTGAAGAAGACACAAAAAGATGGAAGACCATTCCATGCTCTTGGATCGGAAGAATAAACATTGTTAAAATGTCTATACTGCCTGAGCAATCCACACTTTTAAAGCCATTCCAACCAAAATTCTACCAGTATTCTTCAAAGAGCTGGAGCAAATAATCCAAAAATTTGTATGGAACCAGAAGAGACCCCAAATCACTAAGGAAATGTTGAAAAACAAAAATAAAACTGGGGGCATCACGTTACCTGATTTCAAGCTTTACTACAAAGCTGTGATCACCAAGACAGCATGGTACTGGCATAAAAACAGACACATAGACCAGTGGAACAGAGTAGAGAGCCCAGATATGGACCCTCGACTCTACGGTCAGTTAATCTTTGACAAAACAGGAAAAAATATACAGTGGAAAAAAGACAGTCTCTTCAGTAAATGGTGCTGGGAAAACTGGGCAGCTATATGTAGAAGAATAAAACTTGACCATTCTCTTACACCGTACACAAAGATAAACTCAAAATGGATAAAAGACCTCAACATGAGACAGGAATCCATCAGAATCCTAGAGGAGAACATAGGCAGCAATCTCTTCGATATCAGCCTCAGCAACTTCTTTCAAGATATGTCTCCAAAGGCAAAGGAAACAAAAGCCAAAATAAACTTTTGTGACTTCATCAAAATCAAAGGCTTCTGCACAGCAAAGGAAACAATCAACAAAACAAAGAGGCAACCCACGGAATGGGAGAAGATATTTGCAAATGACAGTACAGAAAAAAGATTGATATCCAGGATCTATAAAGAACTCCTCAACTTCAACAAACACAAAACAGAGAATCATATCAAAAAATGGGCAGACGATATGAACAGATACTTCTCCAATGAAGACATACAAATGGCTATCAGACACATGAAAAAATGTTCATCATCACTACCCATCATGGAGATTCAAATTAAAACCACATTGAGATATCACCTTACACCAGTTAGAATGGCCAAAATTAGCAAGACAGGGAACAACATGTGTTGGAGGGGATGTGGAGAAAGGGGAACCTTCTTACACTGTTGGTGGGAATGCAAGTTGGTGCAGCATCTTTGGAAAACAGTGTGGAGATTCCTCAAGAAATTAAAAATAGAACTTCCCTATGACCCTGCAATTGTACTACTCCATATTTACCCCAAAGATACAGATGTAGTGAAAAGAAGGGCCATCTGTACCCCAATGTTTATAGCAGCAATGGCCATGGGTGCCAAACTGTGGAAAGAACCATGATGCCCTTCAACGAACGAATGGATAAGGAAGATGTGGTCCATATACACTATGGAGTATTATGCCTCCATCAGAAAGGATGAATACCCAACTTTTGTAGCAACATGGATGGGACCGGAAGAGATCATGCTGAGTGAAATAAGTCAAGCAGAGAGAGTCAATTATCATATGGTTTCACTTATTTGTGGAGCATAACAAATAGCATGGAGGACATGGGGATTTAGGAGAAGGGAGTTGGGGGATATTGGAAGGGGAGGTGAACAATGAGAGATTATGGACTCTGAAAAACTATCTGAAGGGTTTGAAGAGGTAGGGGGATGGGGGGTTGGGGGAACCAGGTGGTGGGTATTAGAGAGGGCATGGATTACATGGAACACTGGGTGTGGTACAAAACAATGAATACTGTTATGCTGAAAATAAATTTTAAAAAATGATTAAAAAAAAAAGAAGAAGGGCAGTCCTTAGTCATGGGGCCAATGATGTTTTCTGCTCTTACGTGGCCACCTATTGGGGCTCTGTGTTCAAACACAGAACTCAATGCTTGTACAAGAGCATTCAAATGAACCATTTGTTTTCCAGACTTGGGACCTCAAACCTCAGTATACAAATATCCTTCTACACTTGGGCAACAAAGTCCCCTGTGCAACCTTCCACCTTATGGACCAGAATCCCCTTAATCTCTTTAATTCATTCAGGAGGAAAGAGAAGAAAACCTAAAGTCTGGCAACCCTTTTCGGTTGGTCAACCCAGTACATAAATTAGGCTTTCTTCCTGCCATTCTTCAAATCTAAATATTCTATAAATGTTGTAGGTAAGAAATTTTTCAAGTAAATTTCATTGTAACAACTAGCCCAATTCACATCTCTCAGAGGAACGTATTTCTACCAAAGCTGTTGCAGCTTAATGGTCAACATTATTGGAGGTTTGAAACCAGATTTATTAAGATACTTTTAAATTTCCCAAATAGAGGTTGACTTTTTTTTTGACTGCTCAAATCCTACCAAAATAAGCATAACTTCCTGACTGACTGCCAGCATGTCAACTGAAAGGTAAGTCATTTTAATGTAAGTATATTATGGTTAGAAATGTCTGGTTAGAGGGGGGGAGTCAAGATGGTGAAGAAGTAGCAGGCTTAGACTACATCAGGGAGCAGGAGATCAGCTAGATAGCTTATCTAAACATTGCAAACACCTAAAAATCCAACGGAAGATCAAAGAGAACAGAAATTCTAGAAACAGAAAATCAACCACTTTCTGGAAGGTAGGACTGGTGGAGAAGTGAATCCAAAGCACCAGGAAGATAGACCGCGGGGGGAGGGGCTGGCTCCTGGCAAGTGGCAGAGCAACGGAGCACTAAATCGGGACTTTTAAAAGTCTGTTCCTCCGAGGGACATCACTCCAGAGGCTAAACTGGGGTGAAGCCCAGGCGGGGTCAGCATGGCCTCAGGTCCCACAGGGTCATAGAAGGATCAGGAGTGTCTGACTGTCACAGAGCTTGCAGGTATTAGAACGGGGAAGCCGGCTACAGAGACAGAGCCAAGGAGTGAGCTCATAGCTTGGGGTTACCTTGAACCGGTCGCAGGCTCGGTGAGCTCGGAGCGCGGCCAGAGGCCAGGGAGACGGGAGTAATTGGGCGCTGTTCTCTGAGGGTGCACTGAGGAGTGGGGCCCCGGGCTCTCGGCTCCTCCGGGCCGGAGACTGGGAGGCCGCCATCTTCATTCCCATCCTCCGGAACTCTACGGAAAGCGCTCAGGGAACAAAAGCTCCTGAAAGCAAACCCGAGCGGATTACTCAGCCCAACCCCTGGTAAGGGCGGTGCAAGTCCGCCTGGGGCAAAGACACTTGAGAATCACTACAACAGGCCCCTCCCCCAGAAGATCAACAAGAAATCCAGCCAGGACCAAGTTCACCTACCAAGGAGTGCAGGTTCAATACCAAGGAGAGCAGCAGAATTTCAGAGGAGGAGAAAGCAAAGCACGGAACTCATGGCTTTCTCCCCATGATTCTTTAGTCTCGCAGTTAATTTTTTTTCTTCAATTTTTTTTTCTTCTTCTGCTAATTTTTTTTAACTTTTACCCTTTTCTTCTTTTTTAATGTTTTTTAACTAGTTTAATATATATATTTTTTTTTCTTTTTTTATTTTTTCTTTATTTGTTTTCTTTTTTTAATTGTTTCTTTTTTTTTCTGAACCTCTTTTTATCCCCTTTCTCCCCCCCCCATGATTTGGGGTCTCTTCTGATTTGGTTAAAGCGTATTTTCCTGGGGTCTTTGCCACCATTTTAGTATTTTACTTGTTCCTTCATATACTCATATCTGCACAAAATGACAAGGTGGAAAATTTCACTACAAAATAAAAGAACAAGAGGCAGTACCGAAGGCTAGGGACATAATCAATACAGACATTGGTAATATGTCAGATCTAGAGTTCAGAATGATGATTCTCAAGGTCGTAGCCAGGCTTGAAAAAGGCATGGAAGATATTAGAGAAACCCTCTTGGGAGATATGAAAGCCCTTTCTGGAGAAATAAAAGAACTAAAATCTAACCAAGTTGAAATAAAAAAGCTATTAATGAGGTGCAATCAAAAATGGAGGCTCTCACTGCTAGGATAAATGAGGCAGAAGAAAGAATTAGCGATATAGAAGACCAAATGACAGAGAATAAAGAAGCTGAGCAAAAGAGGGACAAACAGCTACTGGACCACGAGGGGAGAATTCGAGAGAGAAGTGACACCATGAGACGAAACAACATTAGAATAATTGGGATTCCAGAAGAAGAAGAAAGAGAGAGGGGAGCAGAAGGTATATTGGAGAGAATTATTGGAGAGAATTTCCCTAGTATGGCAAAGGGAACAAATATCAAAATCCAGGAGGTTCAGAGAACCCCCCTCAAAATCAACAAGAATCGGTCCACACCCCGTCACCTAATAATAAAATTTACAAGTCTTAGGTGACAACGAGGAAAATCCTGAAAGCAGCCCGGGAAAAGAAGTCTGTAACGTACAATGGTAAAAATATTAGATTGGCAGCAGACTTATCCACAGAGACCTGGCAGGCCAGAAAGAGCTGGCATGATATATTCAGAGCATTAACGAGGAAAACATGCAGCCAAGAATACTATATCCAGCTAGGCTATCATTGAAAATAGAAGGAGAGATAAAAAGCTTCCAGGACAAACAAAAACTGAAAGAATTTGCAAACACCAAACCAGCTCTACAGGAAATATTGAAAGGGGTCCTCTAAGCAAAGAGAGAGCCTAAAAGTAGTAGATCAGAAAGGAACAGAGAAAATATACAGTAATAGTCACCTTACAGGCAATACAATGGCACTAAATTCATATCTCTCAATAGTTACCCTGAATGTTAATGGGCTAAATGCCCCAATCAAAAGACATAGGATATCAGAATGGGTAAAAAAAAAAAAAACAAAACAAAACCCATGTATATGTTGCCTACAAGAAACTCATTTTAGACCCGAAGACACCCCCAGATTTAAAGTGAGGGGGTGGAAAACAATTTACCATGCTAATGGACATCGGAAGAAAGCAGGGGTGGTAATCCTTATATCAGATCAATTAGATTTTAAGCCAAAGACGATAATAAGAGATGAGGAAGGACACTATATCATACTCAAAGGATCTGTCCAACAAGGAGATCTAACAATTTTAAATATCTATGTCCCTAACGTGGGAGCAGCCAACTATATAAACCAATTAATAACAAAATCAAAGAAACACATCAACAATAATACAATAATAGTAGGGGACTTTAACACTCCCCTCACTGAAATGGACAGATCATCCAAGCAAAAGATCAACAAGGAAATCAAGGCCTTAAATGACACACTGGACCAGATGGACATCACAGATATATTCAGAACATTTCATCCCAAAGCAACAGAATACACATTCTTCTCTAGTGCACATGGAACATTCTCCAGAATAGATCTCATCCTCAGTCCTAAATCAGGTCTCAAATGGTATCAAACGATTGGGATCATTCCCTGCATATTTTCAGACCACAGTGCTCTGAAGCTAGAACTCAATCACAAGAGGAAACCTGGAAAGAACCCAAATACATGGAGACTAAACAGCATCCTTCTAAAGAATGAATGGGTCAACCAGGAATTTAAGGAAGAATTGAAAAAATTCATGGAAACAAATGATAATGAAAACACAACAGTTCAAAACCTGTGGGACACAGCAAAGGCAGTCCTGAGAGGAAAATATATAGCAGTACAAGCCTTTCTCAAGAAACAAGAAAGGTCTCAAGTACACAACCTAACCCTACACCTAAAGGAGCTGGAGAAAGAACAAGAAAGAAAGCCTAAACCCAGCAGGAGAAGAGAAATCATAAAGATCAGAGCAGAAATCAATGAAATAGAGACCAAAAAAACAATAGAACAAATCAACGAAACTAGGAGCTGGTTCTTTGAAAGAATTAATAAGATTGATAAACCCCTGGCCAGACTTATCCAAAAGAAAAGAGAAAGGACCCAAATAAATAAAATCATTAATGAAAGAGGAGAGATCACAACTAACACCAAGGAAATACAGACAGTTATAAGAACATACTGTGAGCAACTCTACATCAACAAATTTGACAATCTGGAAGAAATGGATGCATTCCTAGAGACATATAAACTACCACAACTGAACCAGGAAGAAATAGAACACCTGAACAGACCCATAACAAAAAGGAGATTGAAACAGTCATCAAAAATCTCCAAACAAACAAAAGCCCAGGGCCAGACGGCTTCCCAGGGGAATTCTACCAAACATTTAAAGAAGAACCAATTCCTATTCTCCTGAAACTGTTCCAAAAAATAGAAATGGAAGGAAAACTTCCAAACTCATTTTATGAGGCCAGCATCACCTTAATCCCCAAACCAGACAAGGATCCCATCAAAAAAGAGAACTACAGACCAATATCCTTGATGAACACAGATGCAAAAATTCTCACCAAAATACTAGCCAATAGGCTTCAACAGTACATTAAAAGGATTATTCACCACAACCAAGTGGGATTTATTCCAGGGCTGCAAGGTTGGTTCAACGTCTGCAAATCAATCAATGTGATACAACACATTAATAAAAGAAAGAATGATATGATACTCTCCATAGATGCTGGAAAAGCATTTGACAAAGTACGGCATCCCTTCCTGATCAAAACTCTTCAAAGTGTAGGGATAGAGGGCACATACCTCAATATTATCAAAGCCATCTATGAAAAACCCACAGCAAACATCATTCTCAATTGAGAAAAACTGAACGCTTTTCCGCTAAGTTCAGGAACAGGGCAGGGATGTCCATTATCACCACTGCTATTCAACATAGTACTAGAAGTCCTAGCCTCAGCAATCAGACAACAAAAGGAAATTAAAGGCATCCAAATTGGCAAAGAAGAAGTCAAACTATCACTGTGAAGGCTACAGTGTACTTTTTATAACTTTAACAAAAGTTACTTTCTGGTTAAGTTAATTCATTACATATAAAGACTGTAACCTGTTGATGAGTCTTTCTATATTTGAAAAAATGTTACACATATTTTTGTTTATCAGGTATCTGTCTGTCTGCCTTTCCATCCCTCCATCCATCTTAATTCTGTTCAAAAATAAATAAATAATGACAGTCTGGTTCCTGTTCCTAAAACTGTGAATTCTGAAATGCTACAACAACTGGTACATTTGAAATTGTACCTGGCTGATTTCAGGACTGGTATAAGAAATGTTCAGGGTGAGTCTATGATATATGTATGAGAAAGCAAAGAAATAATAAAATCTTGATAGTTTTATATCCAAAGGACTGTGGGATCAAAACAAAGGAACTCCCACTAAATAATATGGGAAAACTTGTGCAACAGAAATAAAATCAGATTGGGGCACCTGGGTGGCTCAGTTGGTCTTCCTTCTGCTCAGGTCAGGTTCTCAGGGTCCTTGGATTGAGCCCGACATCAGGCTCCCTCCTCCACAGGAAACCTGCTTCTTCCTCTCTCACTCCCACTTCTTGTGTTCCTACTCTTGCTATCTCTCTCTGTCAAATAAATAAATAACATCTTTAAAAAAATAAAATAAAATCAGATTGTATTCATTAATATACATGTAAAATATATTTTAAAAGTGAATTAATGAGGATACTTAAAGGGAAGATAGAGTCAAACAACAATAACAACAAGATAGAACACAAACAGAAACTTTATTGATTACCACCTAGGTATTTGGAACACAACTTCCTTACTCTGAAATTGGCAATTAAAGGAAAATTTAGTATCTTCCCTGATGATCTCATATTAACTGTATTTTAGTGTAATCAAATACTCTTAGCTAATAATGAAAAGGGTTTTTTTTAGAGAAGAATTTAATAAATGAAGAAGAAATATCAGAATTGGACATTGCCATTTTGCAGTTTTTAATAAAATAATCGTTTTAGGCAGAGGGGTGAACAATTAATGAAAAAAAATGATGGGGAACTCTATAAAGAAGGAATTGGGCTGTTACCACCAGAATATCAGTGATCAATCTTATGATTATTGAGACAGCCAGATATTTTATACTTCTTAAAAGCATTATTCCTAAAGTTGAACCTGAATTTATTCAGACTTCTAGATAATAGTTCCAATTTTTTAGGAAAAATAACTCCTCCAACAATTTAAATAACATCAAAGAAAGGAGACAGATAAATCAAGAATGTAGTTCATACCATTGGACAGTTTACATGGCTTTTGCGATGTGACAAGCATTGCGAAACAAGAAAAAGGAGGATTGGAATAGAAGAAATTATAGGTTAACAAAGACCTCAGAAACAGAGCAACCAATCCAATGTATGTAATTTGAACAAAGTACTTTAAAATAAACATTTTGAGACAAATGATAAACTACCATGTGAAATGGTATTAAATATAAAAGAATTGACACATTTTTAGAACCAATAATGGACTTTTGCTAAAAAAAAAACAACCCACAATTTTGTGAGATGTATACATCATTATATAGTCCCTCACCTTACTCTTTTAACTTTATTCTTGATAATTTTTCCCCTTGTACTGAAGTTGGCTTCATCTGAAGTTAATATAGCTACTCTTCTTTTGATTAGTGTTAGCATGGTATTTCTATCCTCCTTTAGAGAGAGCCAAGTTTCTGATGTATATAATTTTCCATTAGCCTGAAAAAAACTGCTTTAAGATTTTTTTTTCTGGAGGGAAGGACTGCTTGAAAAGAATTTCCTCACATTTTGCTTGTCTGAAGATTTCTTAATCTCTCTTTCACTGTTTTTGCTACATTTTTAAAAAATCCAGTATATTTAACACTCAGTGTTATATTAATTTCAGGTGTACAATATGGTGATTCACCACATCTATACATCACTCAGTGCTCATCCTGATAAGTGTACTCTTTTTTTGTCTAAAGATTTATTTGACAGAGAGAGAGAGAGAGAGAGAGATCACAGGTAGGCAGAGAGGCAGGCACAGAGAGAGGGGGAAGCAGGCTCCCTGCTGAGCAGAGAGCCCGATTCGGGGCTCGATCCCAGGACCCTGAGATCATGACCTGAGCTGAAGGCAGAGACTTTAACCCACTGAGCCACCCAGGTGCCCCGATAAGTGTACTCTTAATCCCCATCACCTATTCCACCCATCCTCCCACCCACCTGCCCTCAATCTGTTCTCTATAGTTAAGAGTCTGTTTCTTGGTTTGTTTCCCTCTCTTTCTCTCTCTTTTTTCCCCTTTGCTCATTTGTTTTGTCTCTTTTTTTTTTTAAAGATTTTATTTATTTATTTGACAGAGAGAAATCACAAGTAGGCAGAGAGGCAGGCAGAGAGAGAGGAGGAAGCAGGCTCCCTGCTGAGCAGAAAGCCCGATGTGGGGCTGGATCCCAGGACCTGGGATCATGACCTGAGCCGAAGGCAGCGGCTTAACCCACTGAGCCACCCAGGCGCCCCATTTGTTTTGTTTCTTAAATTCCACATGTGAGTGAAATTATATATTTGTCTTTCTCTGACTGGCTTGTTTTGCTTAGTATCATACTCTCTAGATCCATCCATGCTGTTACAAATGGAAGGATTTCATTCTTTTTATAGCTGACTGATATTTCATTGTGTACATCACACCTTCTTTATCCATTCCTCTATCAGTGGACATTTGGGCTGCTTCCCTGGTTTGGCTCTTATAAATAATGTAGTAAACTTCGGAGTGTATATATCCTTTCAAATTTGTGTTTCTGTATTCTTTGGGTAAATAGCTAGTGGTGTGCTTACTGGATCAAAGGGTATTTTTACTTTTAACTTTTTGAGGAACCTCCATATTGTTTGCCACAAGTGGCTGTACCTCTTCTCATTCCCTCCAACAATGTAGGAGGGTATGTTTTCTACCTACATCCTCTCCAGCACCTGTTCTTGAGTTTTTGATCTTAGGCATTCTGATAAGTATGAGTTGATATCTCACTGTGGTTTTGATTTGCTTTTCTCTGTAGATGAGTGATGTTGAGCATTTTCTAATGTGTCTGTTAGACATCTGTATGTCTTCTTTGGAGAAATATCTGTTCATGTCTTCTGTTCATTTTTTATTAGATTTTTTGCCTTTTGGTGTTCAGTGGTGTAAGTTCTTTTTTTTAAAAGTTTTTATTTTCATTCCCATTGGTTAATATACAGTGTTATATTAGCTCAGGTAGAAAATATAGTGATTCGGGGCACCTGGGTGGCTCAGTGGGTTAAACCTCTGCCTTTGGCTCAGGTCATGATCTCAAGGTCCTGGGATGGAGCCCCACATCAGGCTCTCCGCTCAGCGGGGAGCCTGCTTCCCCCTCTCTCTCTGCCTGCTGTTCTGTCTACTTGTGATCTCTCTCTGTCAAATAAATAAGTAAAATCTTTAAAAAAATATATAGTGATTCAACAGCTCAAAATACCACCCTGTGCTCATCACAGCAAGGGTACTCCTTAATCCCGATCATCTATTTAACAAATTCCTAAAGCCTCTTCCCCTCTGGTAACCATCAGATTGTTCACTATAATGAAGAATAAATTTCTTGCTTTGTCTCTCTCTCTCACTTTTTCTCTCTGTCTCTTAATTTTTCCCTTTGCTTGTTTTGTTTCTTAAATTCCACATATGAGTGAAATCATATGGTATTTGTCTTTCATGAACTGACTTCTCTTAGCATTATACTTTCTAGCTCTGTCCATGTCATTGCAAATGGCAAGATGTCATTCTTTTTTATGGCTGAATAACATTCCAACCCCATCTTCTTTATCCATTCATCAGTTGGTAGACACTTTGGGTTTATTATGTATAGTGTCATGTCATCTGCAAATAATGAAAATTTAACTTTTTCCTTACCAATTTGGACGGCTTTCCTTTTTGTTTTCTCATTACTGTGGCTAGGACTTCCAGTGCTATTTTGAATAAAAATGGTAAGAGTGAACATCCTTGTCTTTTTCCTGATCTTAAGGGGGAAGCTCTTATTGTTTTTTCCCATTGAGTATGATTTAGCTGTGGGGTTTTCATATGAAGCTTTTATTATGTTGAGCTATGTTCTTTCTAAACCAATTGTTGAACGCTTTATCATGAATGAATTTTGTACATTGTCAAACTTTTTTTCTACATATATTGAAATGATCATATGGTTTTTATCCTTATCTTACTGATGTGATGAATCATATGGATTGATTTGCAATTAGTGAACTGCACTTGCATCCCAGGAATAAATCCTGGTTGATACAGTGAATGTTTTTTTTTTTATTACTGTATTGTCAGATTTTAATGGCTAATATTTTTTTATGATTTTTACATCTATATTCATCAGAGATATTGGCCTGTAGTTCTTTTTTTTTTTTTTGTCGTATCTTTATCTAGTTTTGGTATGAAAATAATGCTGGCCTCATAGAATGAATTTGGAAATATTTCTTCCTCTTCTATTTTTTGAAATAGTTTGGGAAGAATAGGTATTATCTCTTCCTTAAAAGTTCGGTAGAATTATCCTGTGACTGTGTCTGGTCCAGGACCTTGGTTTTTTGGGAGTTTACATTACTGATTCAATGTCCTTGCTGGTAATCAGTCTGTTCAAATTTTCTATTTCTTCCTGCTTTAGTTTTGGTTGTTTGTATGGTTCTATGAATTTATCCATTTCTTCTAGGTTGTCCAATTTTTTGACATAAAATTTTTCCTAATATTCTCTTATAATTAGTATTTCTTTGGTGTCAGTTATTATTTCTCTTTGTTCATTTGGGATTTTGAGGGTTTTTTTTGATGAGTCTAGCTAAACATTTATCAGTTTTGTTCATCTTTTAAAAAACTATGTTCATCTATTTTTTTCCAATTTTTTAAATTTCTTTTCATTGTAACAGTATTCATTGTTTTTTTATTTAATCATTTTTTAAAATTTATTTTCAGCATAACAGTATTCATTGTTTTTGTACTACACCCAGTGCTCCATGCAATCCGTGCCCTCTCTAATACCCACCACCTGGTTCCCCCAACCTCCCACCCCCCCACCTCTTCAAACCCTTCAGATTGTTTTTCAGAGTCCATAGTCTCTCATTGTTCACCTCCCCTTCCAATTTCCCCCAACTCCCTTCTCCTAACTCCCCATGTCCTCCATGCTATTTGTTATACTTCACAAATAAGTGAAACCATATGATAATTGACTCTCTCTGCCTGCTGTTCTGCCTACCTGTGATCTCTCTCTGTCAAATAAATAAATAAAATCTTTAAAAAAATATATAGTGATTCAACAGCTCAAAACACCACCCTGTGCTCATCACAGCAAGGGTACTCCTTAATCTCGATCATCTATTTAACAAATTCCTAAAGCCTCTTCCCCTCTGGTAACCATCAGATTATTCGCTATAATGAAGAATAAATTTCTTGCTTTGTCTCTCTCACTTTTTCTCTCTGTCTCTTAAAAAAAAAGAGATTATGCTGAGTGAAATAAGTCAAGCAGAGAGACTACTATCAAAGAGATTACTGCCTATGTTCTCCTCTAGGATTCTGATGGATTCTTGTCTCATGTTGAGGTCTTTTACCCATTTTGAGTTTATTTTTGTATACGGTGTAAGAGTCTTTATATGGAAAGCCCAAAAGACTCCACCCCCAAACTACTAGAACTCATACAGCAATTCAGTAACATGGCAGGATACAAAGTCAATGTACAGAAATCAGTGGCTTTCTTATACACTAACAATGAAAGTACAGAAAGGGAAATTAGAGAATCGATTCCATTTACTATAGCACGAAGAACCATAAGATACCTGGGACTAAACCTAACCAAAGAGGTAAAGGATCTGTACTCGAGGAACTACAGAACACTCATGAAAGAAATTGAAGAAGACACAAAAAGATGGAAGACCATTCCATGCTCTTGGACCAGAAGAATAAACATTGTTAAAATGTCTATACTGCCTAGAGCAATCTATACTTTTAATGCCATTCCGATCAAAATTCCACCGGTATTCTTCAAAGAGCTGGAGCAAATAATCCAAAAATTTGTATGGAACCAGAAGAGACCCCAAATCGCTAAGGAAATGTTGAAAAACAAAACTGGGGGCATCACGTTACCTGATTTCAAGCTTTACTACAAAGCTGTGATCACCAAGACAGCATGGTACTGGCATAAAAACAGACACATAGACCAGTGGAACAGAGTAGAGAGCCCAGATATGGACCCTCAACTCTATGGTCAGTTATCTTCGACAAAACAGGAAAAATATACAGTGGAAAAAAGACAGTCTCTTCAATAAATGGTGCTGGGAAAACTGGGCAGCTATATGTAGAAGAATGAAAGTCAACCATTCTCTTACACCGTACACAAAGATAAACTCAAAATGGATAAAAGACCCCAACGTGAGACAGGAATCCATTAGAATCCTAGAGCAGTACATAGGCAGTAACCTCTTCAATATCAGCCACAGCAACTTCTTTCAAGATATGTCTCCAAAGCCAAAGGAAACATAAGCCAAAACAGACTTTTGGGACTTCATCAAAATCAAAAGTATTCATTGTTTTTGCACCACAGCCAGTGCTCCATGCAATCCGTGCCCTCCCTAATACCCATCATCTATTTTTTTTGTTTAGTTTTTATATCATTCATTTCTGCTCTAATACTCATTATTTCTACCCTTCTCCTGGTTTGGGGTTTTGTTTGTTCTTTGTCTAGCTCCTTTTGGATGTAAGGTTAGGTTATTTGAGATTATTTATTTATTTATTTATTTTCTTCTCAAGGTTGGCTTGTATTGCTATAAACTGGGCTGTTAGAATTGCTTTGCTGCATCCTAATTTGGACAATTGTGTTTCATTTTCATTTGTCTTCATGTAATTTTTTTCTTCTTTGATTTTTTGGTTGACCTATTGTTCATTTAGTAGCATGTTATTTAACTTACATGTATTTGTAGTTTTTCCAGATTTTTTCCTATAGTTGATAACCTAGTTTTATAGTGTTGTGGGCAGAAAAGATGCATGGTATGACTTTGATCTTTTTGAATTTGTCAAGAATGTTTTGTGGCCTAATACAGATTTATTCTGGAGAATTTTCCATGTGCACTTGAAAAGAATGTGTATTCTGCTATTTTAGGATAGAATGTTCTTTTTTAAAGATTTTTTATTTATTTGACAGAATGAATGAGAGAGAGAGCATAAGAGAGAAAGAGGGAGAAGCAGACTCCCCACTAAGTTGGGAGCCTGATGTTGGGGCTTGATCCCAGGACTCTGGGATCAAGACTTGAGCCAAAGGCAGAAGCTTGATGGACTAAACCACCCAGGCACCCCTAGGATGGTATGTTCTGAATTTATCTCTTAAATCCATCTGGTCCAGTGTGTCATTCAAAGTTATTGTTTCTTTGTTGATTTTTCTGTTTGGATGATCTGTCCCTTGATATGATTGCAGCGTTAAAGTCCCCAACTATAATAGTATTAATCGGTGTTTTCTCTTTTCTTTTTGATAAGTCTAGCTGAAGTTTTACCAGTTTTTTTAAGGTTTTATTTATTTATTTGAGAGAGGGACAGAGAGAGCTTGAGCAGGGAGAGATACAGGAGGAGAGGGAAAAGTAGACACCCTCCTGAGTGGGGAGTCCAGATGTGGGACTTGGTCTCGGGACCCAGGGATCATGACCTGAGCTGAAGGTAGACAGACACTGAACCGACTGAGCTGCCCAGGTGCCCCCCCAATTTTTTCTTATACTGTTGTCTCATAAGCTCTTAAACAGGTGGGTTTTAGCGAGAAATAATCTGTGTGTAGGAATGTTTCCGTGTTTCTGCTAGTAGGGTCAGTGCTATAATAAACATTCTTGTGTAGATTTCTCTGAGTACTTTCTGCAGAGAATTCCTGAAGGTTGGGTCAGAGGGGAGGTGTATTTCAGTTTGTGATAAACCTTGCTAAATCGCCTTTTAGACAGGTTGTTATACTTCACATCCATACCTGTGGAGTGGTGTGAATAGTTGGGCACACACACCTGGCCCATGCCTGATATTATCAACTAGCTTTATTTATTTATTTATTTATTTATGATTTTATTTATTGTTGGAGAGGGAGCGCATGCACAAGCAGAGGATGTGGCACGCAGGGGGAGAAGCAGGCTCCCTGCTGAGCAAGGAACCCAATGTGGGGCTCAATCTCAGGACCCTGGGATTATGACCTTAGCCGAAGGCAGACACTTAACTGACTGAGCCACCCAGGCATCCCTGAAATTTTATCAGTTTAATTAATTTTTTCAAAGAACCAGCTCCTAGTTTTATTGATCTGATCTTTTGTTGTTATTTTTTCTTTATCGTTTACTTCTGCTCCAATCTTAATTAATTCCTTCCTTCTGCTGGTTTTAGGCTCTGTTTATTATTCTTTTTCACCTACTTTAGGTGTAAGGTCAGGTTGTTTGAGACTCCCCCCCCCTCCCTTCTTCTTCAGGTTGGCTTGTATTGCTATACACTTCCATGTTAGAATTACTTTTGCTGCACCCTAAGGATTTTGGACCACTGAGTTCTTATTTTCATTTGTCTTCATGTAATTTTTTATTTTGAGTTTTTGTTTGGCCCATTCATTGTTTAATAGCATGTTATTTAACCTACATGTATTTGTAGTCTTTCCAGATTTTTTCTTGTGGTTGATTTCTAGTTTTATAATGTTGTAGTGTTGTGGTCAGAAAAGATGTATGGTATGACTTTGATCTTTTTGAAATTTTTTTAAAGATTTTATTTATTTATTTGTCAGAGAGAGAGAGAGAGAGAGAGAGCCCAAGCAGGCAGAGTGGCAGGCAGAGGCAGAGAGAGAAGCAGGCTCCTTGCTGAGCAAGGAGCCCGATGCAGGACTCGATTCCAGGACCCTGGGATCATGACCTGAGCCAAAGGCAGCAGCTCAACTGACTGAGCCACCCAGGCATCTCAATCTTTTTGAATTTTTTAAGATTTCTCTTGGGGCCTAATATGTGATCTGTTCTGGAGAATGTTCCATGTGTACTTGAAAAGAATGTGGATTCTGCTGTTTCTGATGGAATGTCCCAAAAGTATCTATTAAGTCCTCTTGGTTCAGTGTGTCATTCAAAGGCACTGTTTACTTGTTTATTTTCTGTTTAGATGAACTATCTATTGATGTAAGTGGGGTGTTAAAAACTCCCCTACTATTATTGTTATTATCAATTAGTTCCTCCATGTTTATTATTAATTGTTTTATATATTTGGATGCTCCCATGTGGGGTGCATAAATATTTACAATTTTTAAATCTTCTTGTTGAATTTTCCCCTTTATTATTAAATAATGCCCTTCTTTGTCTCTTTTTACAGTTTTTGTGTGGTATGGATATTTTAATAATACTAATTATTCTGATCCATGAATATAGAATTTTCATTTGTTTGTGTCTTTTTAATTTCTCTCATCAGAGTCCTACAGTTTATGGGGTACAGAGTTTTCACCTCCTTAGTAAAATTTATTCTTTTTTAAAAAAAAGATTTTATTTATTTATTTGACCGACAGAGATCACAAGTAGGCAGAGAAGCAGGCAGAGAGGAAGGGAAGCAGGCTCCCTGCTGAGCAGAGAGCCTGATGCGGGGCTCAATCCCAGGATCCTGAGACCATGATCTGAGCCGAAGGCAGAGGCTTAACCCACTGAGCCACCCAGGAGCCCCAGTAAAATTTATTCTTAAGTATTTTATTGTTCCATGCCATTATAAATGGGAATCATTTCCTTCTGTTTTAGATACTTCATTATTAGCATCTTGAAACACAAGTGATTTTTTTTTATGATTTTATATCCTGAAACTACTGAATTCATTGATTAGTTCTCATAGCCAAAATATATCCAGCTCCTTATTTCTGGATTTTTTCCAATTTTTCTACATTTTACTGCCATAAATAACCCTGGATTCAACTTCCATTTGTAAAAAAAAAAAAAAAGGAAATAGATAATAGCCTTAATTAATTTGTCTTAGACTAGTCTCCTAGAGCTAGAATTCACTTTTTCAGTGAATGTGAACATGAGTAATGCCCATCTTACATATCACTCCCTAGAAATGATGCATCATATTTGTCTTTACCTAATTATAGAAAGCACTATTCACTATATCCATGTCAAAATAAACTGTTTCCTTTCAAATCTTTTGTTTTATTAGTAAAAATACAAGAAGATATATTAATTTGTATTTCTTTCATGATTTGAAGAAAACATATTTCAGTACAGTAGCTAATTGGATTTCTCTTCTCATGATTTCCTGGATGTGTTGATTACTAGGTTACCTTGAAATCTTAGTTGTCCAAGTTTTGGGTGTTTTTAATTAATTTTCTATATAAGGAAAAATGAGAGAGACTACATCAGGTGATGGCAGGAGATACAAGTTTTTAAATTCACTTATTTAATTGAAAATAAAGGTGAATATTCCTGATGCAAATATTAAGTATTAGAAGCACATGTTATAATCATCTTTATATAGTGCTTTTTTAAAATAGGAAAGAGTTAAGTGATTTTGTCAAGAAGTCAAAAAAATGAATATTTTGGCATTTTCTAGCTTCAAGTGCTATCAGTCTATGCAAACACAAAGGTAGTTTGGCATTCCTGGTAATATAGGCAATCTAGGAATGAACTTAAAAGTAAATAAAAAGTTATCTGATACCATTCCCCTAGTACAATGATATGGATTTAAATCCATAAAATATTTAAGGGTAATAGAGAAATTAACTTTTTTGGATGTTTCTTTGTTCTTTTGCTCTCCTAGATTTATTTAATTATAATTTCACAGGCTGCACCTCATGACAGACACTATTTTAAAAATGATTTGTAGAACACACTGGCTTCTCCATTGTCCTATCTTTAATGTTCATGCGTCAGAGTGTGTAGTTTCAGCATTCATTATATTTGTTTACTGCTTATTAAGTAAATGCATTCTTGGGAGCCTTTTAAATATATATTATATGATCTTAAACTGATATTATATGTTTTTATATATTATATACTATAATATATATCATATTCTATATATTATATGTGTTATGTTACCTTAAACTGATGCCATTTTATTTTTTTTTATTTTTAAAGATCCTATTTATTCATTTGACAGAGAGAGATCACAAGTAGGCAGAGAGAGAGAGAGAGAGAGGAAGCAGGCTCCCCGCTGAGCAGAGAGTCTGAAGTGGGGCTCCATCCCAGGACCCTGAGATCATGACCTGAGCTGAAGGCAGAGGCTTTAACCCACTGAGCCACCCAGGCACCCCCTGGTGTCCATTTAGTTACTTACTTTTTATTTTCTGTTCTTCCTGCCAGAATCTCACTATTGCCAATGGATGTATATTTATCATTTATAATCCCGGGGATCCCTATCTTCTTCCCACTTTTTTTTTGTTGTTGTTTCTAATCAGCTCGTGATCATGTTCTGGGAACTTGAGGCCACTAACAGTGTATTATCTAAATAATAGGGGAGATACTGAATGTAAATTGAAAATATGGCTACTTCTCTCCCTGTCCCAAAATGTTTCTAGTAGAGGTTTTTTTTTAATCCTTAAGCTATCAGATGCTCTTACAGGAAAAGTCTTCATTGTTCTCAGTATCCAGGTTTTCCAAGTTTAGGATCCTCAGATGGAATGCATGGTAAACCAATATCAAAAAAAACTGTATGAAAGTGGAGACAATTTCTAAAATAAGTGTTTCTAAAGCACTTTTCATTTATTTTAGCACCACAATCTATGTTGTAAGCAATTGTTTAGCTTCTCAAATTGAGCAGCACCTTTCACCTGTGGAAATTCTCTACATAAAATGAATAAGTCAAACTAAGTTGTATTGAATTACATAACATTTTGGCAACACATAGTCTAAGTGCTTCAGAGAAATAGATCTGAGTATACTTTGTTTTTTTTTTAAGTAGTTCTTACACAAATTTGTAATCAGACAACATGAATGAATAACACAATGACCACCACAACCCATACATACATAAATAATCATTTTTTTAAAGATTTTATTTATTTACTTGACAGAGATCACAAGTAGGCAGAGAGGCAGGCAGAGGTGGGACCGGGGGGAAGCAGGCTCCCCACTGAGCAGAGAGCCCGATTCGGGGCTCGATTGGGATCATGACCCGAGCCGAAGGCAGAGGCTTTAGCCCACTGAGCCACCCAGGCACCCCCAATAATCATTATTTTGCTGTATTTGTTTCTTCTCCCTTTCTGTCTGCCTACACACATGCATATGGATGTAATTATGTGTGTTGGTATTCGTGTATGTATTTATATTCATGTATATGTATAAATATAACTTCACAATAAGCTGAAGACACAACAGTTTTCATCTTAAATATTATAGAGCATATTCAATGAAAATAAGAACATATCCCATTAATCTTTTTTATCAGTAATTATTAATGTTTTGTCAATATGTCTTTTCAGTCTGTTAATCTAGAGGAGCTCCCTAACTCCTTATCTTTTTTCTATTTTATTTTATATGTTATTTTTTCAGTATTCCAAGATTCCTCACTCTTTATTTTTAAAAGATCGGTGACACCATGCCAGGTATCTTACAGAGTGTACCACAATCTAGGTTTATCTTGCTGCTTTCTTAGGTGTACTATTTTAAAAAAATTTATTGACATTAAAATAGAATTTATATACAAAGTCTTGATTAGATTCAGAAAAACCTTCCATTTACTTGTTTTCAAAAATTTATCTTCAGTGAGTCTTTATAGTACATATTCCATATTATCAAGTTTGTATAAAGGATATTGCTATAGGATATCATTGCTTCTTGGGATTTTTAGTGCATAAAACCATATACTTAAGTTGAAATGTGCATGTAATGTGTTTCAAATAATGCATATATTTTTGTATTAAAATCTACAAGATATTTTCTTCAGTTCTTTTCCTGCTTTAGAATAAGTCTCATTAAAAATGTAGCATGAAGGGGCACCTGGGTGGCTCAGTGGTTTAAGCCTCTGCCTTCAGCTCAGGTCATGGTCTCAGGGTCCTGGGATCAAGCTCCGCATTGGGCTCTCTGCTCGGCGGGGAGCCTGCTTCCCCCTCTCTCTGCCTGCCTCTCTGCCTGCTTGTGATCTCTCTCTCTCTCTCTGTCAAATAAATAAACTTTAAAAAAATGTAGCCTGAAGAGCCTCTGTTCTTCAGTTTGTTTGTTAATAATTTGACATGGAGTTGGGATCAGTTTTCTCAGTGGTGCTCAATTTCAGATGTTAGAAAATTCTTTCCAAATGTTTTGAATGTGTAAAATACTCACTGCCTTAAAGATTCAAAATTCCATAAGAATATACTCAGAAAATTTTTACTTTTTCAAAAAAGATTTGTATTTATTTACCTGAGAGAGAGTACAGAGGGAGAGACAGAGAAGCAGACTCCCTGCAAAGCAGACAGTACAATTCTGGTCTGGATCCCAGGACCCCCCAGATCATGACCTGAGCTGAAGGTTGATGCTTAACTGACTGAACCACCCAGGTGCCTCAGAAAATTTTTGCTTTTGACTCGACCTACACTCATTTTGACCACTACTCAGATAAAGGAGACTCAACATCTCATTCATTGTTTTGTATAGTTATATGGTACTCCTTTGTATTGATGTACCATTTTTTAAAAGATTTTATTTATTTATTTGACAGAGAGATCACAAGTAGGCAGAGAAGCAGGCGGGGGTGGGGGAGAGAAGCTGAGCAGAGAGCCTGACATGGGGCTTGATCCCAGGACCCTGAGACCATGACCCGAGCCAAAGGCAGAGGCACAACCCACTGAGCCACCCAGGTGCCCCTTGATGTACCATTTTTTTAAAAAAAAATTCAAGAGGGGGCGCCTGGGTGGCTCAGTGGGTTAAGCCACTGCCTTCAGCTGAGGTCATGATCCCAGGGTCCTGGGATCGAGCCCCGCATCGGGCTCTCTGCTCAGCAGGGAGCCTGTTTCCTCCTCTCTCTCTCTGCCTGCCTCTCTGCCTACTTGTGATCTCTGTCAAATAAATAAAATCTTAAAAAAAAATTTCAAGAGTACCTTAATTTGAACATTTGCACTGTTTTAAATTTTTGCTGTAACCCGTGCTACAGTGGATATTTGCAAAGGACTGCATTTAGGTTGGATTCCTAAGCAGTGGATTTGTTGTCCAGTGTTTCATGGTGGTGTCAGATTTCCCCCAAAAATAGTTTGTATCATTTTGCACATATATGCGTAACTATGTGAACTGTGTGAACTATGAGACTAGCTTCCCCTGCCCAACAAGGGCAATAGAGTGTTTTGTCAATATTTGTATATTTTGATGTACTAAAAATTAAAAATTTAAAATACAGTTAATTTGAAATTCTTATGAGTCTGAGCATTTTTCCTAATTTAACATATTTACACTGTTTTCTGTCAAAGGTATTTTTATGTTATTTGTCCATTTTTCTGTGAGAATTTGATTTTCTTAAATAGATACATACAGAAATAAAATAGGAAGGACTGGATGGGAAGGAGAGAGAGAGGAAGAGAATGAACACTGGAATTAAACATCTATGATAAAAATCTGCACATATATTCTGGTTTTAGTTTGAAGTGTGTGTATATTTCTATGTTCCAGGGTTTTTTTTAATAGTGAAATTTATTCATTCTTTAATGCTTCTGAATTTTGAGAATACCCAGGTTTTCCAACTCCAACTTAGGATAATTAATAAATTTTTAATTTCTTTTTAGCATAACAGTATTCATTGTTTTTGTACCACACCCAGTGCTCCATGCAGTCTGTGCCCTCTCCAATACCCACCACCTGGTTCCCCCAACCTCCCACCCCCTGCCCCCCGCCGCTTGTAATACTTGCATGATTTATTTTTAAACACTCAGATTTCTGATTCATTTGGAGTTTATCCTAGTGAACATAATATACATTTTCAGTTTCACTGTTTTTTTAAATAACTATTGAATTCCCTTTAAAACATTGATCAAAAACTCTTTTTCCCTTGAGACTTAATCTACTATATATTGTACTTTACATATATTTTATTTTCATAGGTACCAATTTTAATTTTTGGTGCCAGTATCTTTCTGATTGTTCAGGTACAAATAGCACATTGTTTTAGGTGAAAGGTGCTTTGCTTTATTTTAATATCCGGTAGTGCCAATTCTATACTGCCTTACTGATCTTTTTGTTGTTTGTTTAATCATTTTTTCATATGACCCTCATAATGACCCCAAGTCTTGGTAGTTTTATTGTGACTACAGTAAATTTATATTTTACCTAGCATGGATTGATGTTTTTATAATGTTTGATTGTTAAATGAAAAAAAATGGTGTTCCCTTCCATCTTTTCAAAACTACTTTTGTGTCTTTCGAAAGTATTTAAAAATTTTCCTGCTCTAGGTTTTGTGCTCTTTTTTAAAGATATTATTTATGTGTCAGAGACACAGCAAGAGACGGAACACAAGCAGGGAGAGTGGGAGAGGGAGAAGTGGGCCTCCCACTGAGCAGGGAGCCAGGGCTCGATCCCAACACTCTGGGATCATGACCTGAGTCAAAGGCAGACACCTAATGACTGAGCCACTCGGGCGTCCCAGTTTTGCACTTTTTTTAAAACAAGATTTTCTTTGTAATTATTCTTGGAATAAAAGGTTTTAAAATTTCATAATTTTTAATATTCTGATGGCTTACTAAAATGTATTGTTTTTTTAAAAATACTTTGACACACACACAGAGAGAGAGAGAGAGAGAGAGATCACAAGTAGGCAGAGAGGCAGGCAGAGAGAGAGGAGGAAGCAGGCTCCCCGCCAAGCAGAGATCCCGATGCAGGGCTCAATCCCAGGACCCTGAGATCATGACCTGAGCTAAAGGCAGAGGCTTAACCCACTGAGCCATGCAGGTGCCCCAGTTTTTATTCTTTTTTAACTTTCTCTTTAACTTTCCCAACCTGCTATCATGAAATGAGGAAATTAAGATTTTTTTTTCTGTTTCAATTTTTATTTCTCACATTTCCTGTGTTCTTATTGTTTTGAATAATAACTATAGTTCAGTGTTAAATATTAGTATAGAAAACAGTGGTCCTTTTGTGTATTTTAGTGGTAAGTGTTCTCTTTTACTGTGTCAGATATTGACTTTGCAACTTAGATATAGGTAGGTCTATGTAGATTCAAGGTTAGGAGGTCATCACAATTTTTTATTTTATGGGTACTTTGTTAACAAAGTCAATAGTGTGAATTACATTAGTGAATATACCATATTAAATCATCTAGTTTCTAGAAGAAATCCTACTTGACCATGATGGATTGTTTTTAGTGTGATTTTTATATCCTTCTGCAATTATTTATTTGTGATTAAGCAGGAGTAGTCTGTACTTATTTTTTTTATATCTTTAAACTTTAACATCCTTCTAAAATGAAATGACAGTCTTGATTGGGCATAACATCAATATCTTCCTTTATAAAAAAAAAACTCTGAATGTTTTCTGGTCTTTCTTAACCTTTGTAACAATTTTTTTTTTAAAGATTTTATTTATTTATTTGACAGAGAGAGATCACAAGTAGACGGAGAGGCAGGCAAAGAGAGAGAGAGAGAGAGGGAAGCAGGCTCCCTGCTGAGCAGAGAGCCCGATGCGGGACTCGATCCCAGGACCCCGAGATCATGACCTGAGCCGAAGGCAGCGGCTTAACCCACTGAGCCACCCAGGCGCCCACCTTTGTAACAATTTAACTGGCATTAGAATTGACTGCTTTTCAGTGCTTGGTAGAATTTTCCACTGAAACTCAGTCTGCTTCTTGTAGAGGGTAACGCTTTGAAACTGGTCTTTGCTTTTTCTGTCATACATTTTTAAAATCGGAAAGGCAGTAGGTATACAGATGTTTTGTTGATGCATTTTTTTTTACAGAAGCTAAAAAAATAACATTTTTGAAATGGAGGTTTACTTCTAATGCTGTTTCATCCAGTATTTCTTAGACAGTATCTCTTTATTCTTGTACCCAGAAATCAGCTGATGATTAATCAATATTTTACTTTGTTGATCACTTATAGAGCTTAAAACAAAGAGTGAAAAAATAAAATAGAATGAAAAACAGGTTAACTCAGATTTTTAAAATATCATTTATTTTCCTTTGCTTCTGATATCTGAATGAAAAGTGATAATTTCCACCTGAGCTATTATTTATTTTCTCTCTTAATTAAAAATAAACTCAGTGACAGAATTATCATATCTGTATTCATGTATTTGTCGATATTTTAATTTTGAAAGGAATTTTCCCCCCACATAACACAATTGCAAAATGCTCTCCCCTGTGACAACCACAGATGTGCCCATGGAATTCTAAATGTTTTTTCTGAAATATTTTTATACAAAGCATCCAAAAGCTTTCTGTGAATTTTACTTTGCACAGGGCATACTTCCAACTGGCACATACCACCTGCTCAAAGCAAAAAATTCTTTGTGATTTCTGTCCATCAGGGTCAAAGGGGCATCTTAAAAATCAGAGAATGTAGTATTTACAAATTGACAAATAATGCTCAATATCTTAACTATAAAAAAACCCCAACACTATGTGAAAACAGTTTGTATACTACTAACTACAAAATGCATAGAGAGAAGTTTGGTGGGTTTTTTTTTTTTTTTGCCTTTCTTGATATCAGGATAGGAATATTTATAGGTCTGAGCAATTAAAATATCTGAGAGTTAATTCTTCTAGGATTTCTGAGTGTCTCACACAAAATTCAAAAATTAAGTTTTAGAGAAATGAGTACTATTTGAGCCCCAAACTTGCTGTTTTCTCCCCCTTTCCTTTTAAGGTTTTTATTTAATTTCCAGTTAAAAAAATAAATTCTAGTTAATATACAGTGTAATATTAGTGTCAAGTGTACCATATAGTGACTCAGCACTTCCACACATCATCCAGTGCTCATCTCAGCAAGTGTGCTCCTTAATTCCCATGACCTATTTTCCCAACCCCTACCTGCATCCCCCCTGGTAACTGTTTGTTTTTTATCATTATGAGTCTGTTTCTTGATTTACCTCCCCCTCTCCTCCCTACTTTGTTCATTTGTTTTCTTAAATTCCACATATGAATGAAACCATATGGTATTTTTCCTTCTGTGACTGACATATTTTGCTTAGCACAATACACTCTAGCTCCATTCATGTCATTGCAAATGGTAAGATTTCATTCTTTTTACAGCTGAGTGCTATTCCAGTGTGTGTATGTGTATATATATACACATACACACACACATACTACCTCTTCTTTATCTATATGTCAGGCAGTGGACACTTGGGCTGTTTCCATAATTTAGCTATTGTAGAAAATGCTGCTATAAACATCAGGGTGCATGTACCCCTCTGAATTAGTACTTCTGTATTCTTTGCATAATTATCTAGTAGTGCACTTTCTAGATTGTAGGGCAGTTTTATTTTTAAGTTCTTGAGGAAACTACATACTGTTTTCCACAGGAGCTGCACCAGTATGCATTCCTACCAGCAGTGTACAAAGGTTCCTTTTTCTCCATATTTTTATAAACACATGTTTCCTGTGTTTCTGATTTTAACCTTTCTCATTGTAGTTTTGATTTGCATTTCCCTAATAATGAGGGAAATTGAGCATCTTTTCAGATGTCTGTTGGCCATCTGGTGTCTTCTTTGGAGAATGCCTATTCTGTCTTCTACCAATGTTTTAGTTGGATTATTTGTGGTGTTTTTTTTTATAAAGATTTTATTTATTTATTTGACAGAGAGGTCACAAGCAGGCAGAGAGGCAGGCAGAGAGAGAGGAGGAAGCAGGCTCCCCGCTGAGCAGAGAGCCCGATGCGGGGCTCGATCCCAGGACTCTGAGATCATGACCCGAGCCGAAGGCAGCGGCTTAACCCACTGAGCCACCCAGGCGCCCTATTTGTGTTTTTTTGTGTGTTGAGTTTTATAAGTTCTTTTTGTATTTTGAATACTAACCCGTTATTGTATTTGTCACTTGTAAATATCTTTTCCCATTGCATAATTGGCTTTTGGTTTTGTTGGTTGTTTCCTTTACTGTGTAGAATCTTTTTAAAAGCAAAATAAACAATCAGGATTTCATCTCCCCTTTACTCTTTAAAAATATTTTCCATTCATTCATCAAATACTTCATAAGCACATGTTATTTCTCTTGGAAATATACATAATTACATCTATGTCATTACGATGTCCTTACCATGTTGTGGATTTAATGACCATGAAATAGTAAATTCTGTCTCAATTTGATGTTACCTGCTTAAGAAAGCCTATTAAACATAATGAAATGCTTCCAGATTTACTGAGTTGAGCTCTTTCCACTTCGCTATTGGAAGTATAAGTGTACACAAAGAAAAATTTAAAACTAATTGTCAAGATACCAAAAACATAACATATGTTATATGTTTATATATATTATATATATTATGTATATATATTATATATTACTAAGTCAAATATTATATATATATAGTAGAATTCTGACTTAAAGCAGAACCTCTGGTAATAATTTAAAGAAACTCAACATTATTTAATGCAAAACTGGGAGTAAATAATATATCAAGCAATAGTATATCAGAATAGACACTATATATCTGAATTCCAATACCATATATTCAGTTATGTAAAGATCAGCGTAGCTCATGAGTCCTCTTTCCACTTGAAAGTCAAAGTTTTAAAATCAGAAGCAAAGGTTTAGAACTCAAAGAATGTCTCAAGCAAATGCATTGTCCCAACCCTCATAACTTAGTTCCAGCCAAACATTTTACTACCTCAGAACCATTACATTCCAGCTACTATCATATTATCCATTATTATTATTATCAGTCATTATTTCATTATGACCCATTTTTTTTAAAGATTTTATTTATTTATTTGACAGACAGAGATCACAAGTAGGCAGAGAGGCAGGCAGAGAGAGAGGAGGAAGCAGGCTCCCCGCTGAGCAGAGAGCCCGATATGGGGCTCGATCCCAGGACCCCGGAATCATGACCTGAGCCGAAGGCAAAGGCTTTAACCCACTGAGCCACCCAGGCGCCCCATTATGACCCATTTTCATTGTTCTATTTTATTGTCATCACTACTTGAAATTACTAGATTGATATTTTTTATTATTATTTGTCTCCTTGTATTGAAGTACAAGCTGCATGACAGTCTGTCCTATTCTCTTCAGTACTCCCTGTTAACATACACATATTTCTTGATTTATTGTAGGCACTTGAAAATGTTCAACAAATAAATAGGTGAATAAAAAATTAGTAATGGGATATAATGGAACCATTAAAGCACTTTTTAAAAAGATTTTATTTGAGATAGAAAGAGAGAGGGAGCGCAAGCAGGGGGCGGTAGAGGGAGAAGCAGACTGCACGCTCAGTGCAGAGTTCAGTGCAAGGCTCAGTCCCAAGACCCTGAGATCCTGATCTGAGCAGAAATCGAGTTGGACGCTGAACCAACTCAGCGACCCAGGTGCCCCTGTTCAAGCACTTACAATATTTCAGACAAATATTTTTTTAAAAAATGAGTGTTCAACAAAATTGTAGTTATTGTTTCCACATAGATTTATAAGCAGAGGGAAACGAAAATATGAATGTTAGGAGTGATAACTCACAGAAGTATTAAAAATATAAATTTTGATCTCCATACTTTTCTTGCTAAATTCTCTGTAATGGGCATTATTAATTTTCTAGTCAGAAAAGTAAACACAGGAAGGGGAGGTGAACCATGAGAGACTATGGACTCTGAAAAACAATCTGAGGGTTTTGAAGGGGTGGGGGGGTGGGAGGTTGGGGGAACCAGGTGGTGGGTATTAGGGAGGGCACGGACTGCATGGAGCACTGGGTGTGGTGCAAAAACAATGAATACTGTTACACTGAAAATAAAAAAATTTTTTTTAAAAAGTAAACACAGTATCTCAAGCTAATGATATATAGTAGGAAAATCATATGAATAGAGACATTTCTCTTTTAACTCCTTAATATATGCCACTTTGAATAAACTAATAAAACACTTAAAAACTTCAGGAGAAAAAAAGTATATATTATAGAAAAAAGATGTGTACAGATACTAATAAGAATATCTCTTGATAAAAATCAGATTATCAAATGTTAGTTGTTTATAAAATGTTCAAATAAAAATACTCAAATATGTTACAATGTTCAAAAGAATCTTTTATGAGCATGAACAGTTACTTTTCTTTTAATGTTTATAAAGAAGAAATTACTTCTATCATTTTCTGAATGAGAAAAACATTACAAGAACATCAGCTAAAACTCTTTCAGAAAGTATCTTTATTAGAAAATATCAACTATCATTGCATACCTCATATGCCATTATATTTCTAACATCCTTATAAAAAATAACTGAATATAATTTTCTTGACATGATTCATTATAAAATACCATTAAGTTAGTCAGTGATCTGTGAATAAATCACAATTATTTTTTTTCTCCTAGAGATCTAGTAACTTAAATTATTATTTTAAAAATCATATTGAAATGTAAGTCTTAAAAATACTAAAATAATTCTTCCCTAACATTTTCAAAGCAATTCTTACCTAAAATTTACCAGAAGCATTTTTTTAAAGATTTTATTTATTTGACACACAGAGAGAGAAATCACAAGTAGAGAGGCAGGGTTGGGGGTGGGAAGCAGGCTCTCCGATGAGCAGAGAGCCCGATGCGGGATTCGATCCCAGAACCCTGAGATCATGACCTGAGCTGAAGGCAGAGGCTAAACCCACTGAGCCACCCAGGCGCCCCCAGAAGCATTTTTTTAAAAGATTTTATTTACTTGACACACAGAGAGAGAGTTCACAAGTAGGCAGAGAGGCAGGCAGAGAGAGAGAGAGGGGGAAGCAAGCTCCCTGCTGAGCAGATAATGTGATGTGGGGCTTGATCCCAGGACCCTGGGATCATGACCTGAGCCAAAGTTAGAGGCTTAAACCACTGAGCCACCCAGGCGCCCCCAGAAGCATTTTTGAGTGAACTGTATGGGTATTAATAGTTCTTCTAAGTGACATAATCTACTAATTCATTCAAATTAAATTGTTCAACACTTGTAATATTATACTGACTAAGCTATTATGGGCTTATTAAATGATTAATCCCAGTGTGATTTTCAGAAAAAAAAAATGAGGGCCTTCTATGTCAGCACAGAAATATGATTATACTGTTATTGTGCTCAACTGTTATCAAAGAATACAGAATAAGGTCCAGTAACAATGACACTACTTTGCTAGCTGTATTGGGCTTATAAAATTATTTGAAATGTGAGAGGCTTTGTAGAGTCAATTAAAACTTAAATATTTAAGGAATGATATGTGTTTGAAAGTTACTAGGTTGTTTTTATAGTTCTTTGATATAAATGAACAAATGTAGAAAATGTTTCATTGAAACACTGAAGAATAACATTAACTACTTAATGTCATAAAATTAGTCTCTTTTAATAAAAATTAAAATCTCCAAACTGTTATAAGAATGAGAGGAACTGTTTCTGAAGCTATCAGAATAATATGGTTTTCCTTAATCATGAACCTCAGTTTTGTTCAAATCAGCAATATGCTTAAATAAAATAATCAGCAGTTTCCTTGGAAAGATGGATGCATTCATTCCCAATGATTCCTAAGATTAAGACATGATCAAGGTTAACTAAATAAGGAGGAAATTTTTCTCATGCAAATGACAATGTAGTCAGCAGGACGTAAGCATTAATTGGTGAATATTTTCCATTGTATGAAATTCTTCTTTAGCCTGCCCTTAATTGAAGTAACTTCTTTTAGACTTAATTCTTTTTTTTCTTAGATTTTTATAAGTTCATTTTTCTTTACCCTTATTGAAATATTAACATATAACATATGAAGTTTAAGGTGTACAGTCTCATGATCAGATACAGGCATGCACTGCAAATGCTTACCTCAGTAATCTTAGTTAATGCCTCTGTCTTCTCACTTTTAATTTGGGGGAAGAGTGGTAATATTTAAGATTTACCCTCTTAACAACTTTCAAGTATATAATACAGTATCATTAATAATTGATACCAGGTTATAATTATACACTAGATTCCCAAACCTTAGTGATATTATAGCTGCAAGTTTGTGCACTTCGACCAAATTCTCATTTCTGCCCCTCACAGCTCCAAGCAACCACCATTTTGCTCTCCATATCTGAGACTGGTTTTAGAGCCTGCACATAAAAGACAACATAAGAACCTACTGAGTACAATACTAACTGAAATGTCAGAGAAAGACAAATACCATATGATTTCACTCGTATTTGGAATTGAAGAAACAAAACTAACAAAGGAAAAAAAAAGATGTAAATACCAGCAAAAAAGGCTCTTAAAAATAGAGAACGGGTGGTTGCTAGAGGGGAGGTAGGTAAGGGAAATTGATAAAGGGGATTAAGAGTGCACTTGTCTTGAAGAGTACTGAGAAATATACAGAATTGTTGAATTATTACAATGCACACCTGCAATGTAGGTGTGCAATGTAATAATTTAAAAAAAAAATACTTGTCATTCTCTGACTTTTGCCCCTTAGTTTGTCCTCAAGCTTCATCTGTGTTATTGCAAAGTCAGAATTTCCTCCTTTCATGGGGCTAAATAATATTCCATTGTTGTGGACGGGGGCACTTGGGTGGCTCAGTCAGTTAAGCATCTGCCTTCAGGTGAGGTCATAATCCCGGGGTCCTGGTATCAAACCCTACGTTGGGGGGCACCTGGGTGGCTCAGTGGTTAAAGCCTCTGCCTTCAGCTCAGGTCATGATCCCAGGGTCCTGGAATTGAGCCCCGCATTGGGCTCTCTGCTCAGTGGCGAGCCTGCTTCCCCCTCTCTCTCCGCCTGCCTCTCTGCCTACTTGTGATCTGTCTGTCAAATAAATAAATAAAATCTTAAAAAAAAAAAACTATGTTGGGCTCCCTGCTCAGCGGGGAGCCTGCTTCTCCCTCTCCCACCCCTACCCCCACCCTGTTTATGCTCTCTCTCTCAAATAAATAAAATCTTTAAAAAATACATTCCATTTTTGTGGATATATACTACCTTTTCTTTATCCATTTATCTTTTGACATACATGTAGGTAGAGTCCAGGTACTGGTTGTTGTGCATAATGCTGCAGTGAACATGAAGCTACAAATATTTCTTCAAGGTTCTGTTTCCATTTCCTTTATATGCACTACCTAGGAGTGCATTTGCTCAATCATACGGTAGTATTATTTTTAATGTTTCTGAGGAATATTCCCAAAATAGTGCTCAAGGGCTCCCCTTTTCCCACAGCATTGCCAACATGTGTCTCTTGTCTGTTCAATATAGCTATTTCAACAGGCATGAAATACTCCTTCAGTGTGGTTTTAATTGCCATTTCTCTGATGAAGTGATGTTGGGAACCTTTCGTGTACCTGTTACACAGCTGTATGTCTTATTTGGAAGAATGTCTATCAGGTCCTCTGCCCATTTTTAAATTAGATTGCTTGGGGTTTTGCTATTGAGTTGTGTGAATAATTTATATAGGTACTATTTAACTCCTTATCTGATAGATGGTTTTAAAAGTATTTTCTGCTGTTTGTAGATATTTTTGTTTTCCTAATTCTTTTGCTTTGCAGAAGCTTTGTAATTCAATATAGTTCTACTTTTTTATTTTTGCCATGGTTGCTTGTGCTTTTGTTGTATATAAAAAAAAATCATTGCCAAGACCCATATGGAGGAACATAGTCCTTGTGTTTTCTTATAGTAGTTTTACAGTTTGGGATCTTACTTATAAGAATTTAAGCCATTCCAAGTTAATTTTGGGCAGTGGAGTAAGATAGGAGTCCAGCTTCATTCTTCTGCATGTTGTCGTCTGGTTTCCCCAACACCACTTACTGAAGAGACTATCTTTCCTCTGTTGAATCTTCTTGATTTCCTTGTGAAATATGAGTTCACCATATATGCAAGGGCTCATTTCTGGGCTCTAGATTCTGTTCTGTTGTTCGGTGTGTCTGTATTTATGCCAGTACCATTATGTTTTGATTGCTACAGCTTTGTATTGAAGTCTGAAATCAGAAAGTATAATGACGACCTGCTTTGTTTTTCCTCAAGATTCCTTTGGTGATTCGAAGTCTTTAGTTGTTACATAAAACTTTAGGATTGTTTTCTCTTACTAGGAAAACGGTCATTGGAATTTTGATAGGGCTTGCACTGAGTCTGTAGATAGCTCTGGGTAGCATGGACATTTTAACAAAGTTCATTTATTCATGTCTTCAGTTATTTCTCATCAGTGTCTTGAATGTTTTTAATGAAATATATTTGATATATAATACTGTAAAATTTAAGTTGTATAAAATGTTAACTTGATATATTTATATATTATGATTGCCATTGTAGCAATAATTAGCCCCTCTATCATGTTATATTTCTTTTAGTGATTAGAATAATTATGTTTTAGTGTCTTGGCAAATTCGATGTTTGTTGTATTTACTATCTTGTGCATTAGATCTCTAGAGCATATTTACTACTCATTGTATGTTTGTAACCTCGGTCAGTATTTGTCCTTCCCCTCTACCCCCCATCCCCTGGTATAACCTCCATTTTACTGTTTCTATGAGTTTGGCTTTTTTAGATTCCACATGTGACTGATATCATATAGTTTGTTTTTCTCTGACTTACCTCACATAGACTAAGGCCCTCAAAGTCCATTCATGCTTTCACAAATGGCAGGATGTTCACTCCTAGGTTCATATCCAGGTTAAAGATGTTCCTACGTATTTTGATACTATTGTAATGGAATACTGTTTCTTTTTCAGATAGTTTTTTCTTAGAGTATAGAAACACAACTAACCTGGTTTTTTTTTTTAATTTTATTTGTCAGAGAGAGAGAGAGAGAAAGCACAAGCAGGGAGGGCTGCAGACAGAGCAGGCAGAGGGAGAAGCAGGCTCCCCACTGAACAGGGAGCCTATGCAGGACTCAATCCCAGGACACTGGAATTATGACCTGAGCTAAAGGCAGACACTTAATCGACTGAGCCACGCAGGCATCCCACAACTAATCTTTTTACATTAATTCCATATCCTGCAACTTTAATTTGGTGATTAGTTCTAATACTTTTTTGGTAGAGTCTTCAGGGATTTTCTGTGTAAGATCATATTTTCTGTAAACTGAAATAGTTTTACTTCTCCCTTTCCAATCTGGATGCCTTTATTTATTTCTTTATTTTTTTTTGCCTAATTGCTCTACTGGGACTTCCAGTGCTGTGCTGAACAGGAGCTGAGAGTGGGCACCTTGATCTCATCCCTAATCTTAGCAGGAAAGTTTTCAATTTTATACCATTGAGGTTTTTTTATATAGATTTTGCTATGTTGAGGTGCATTCCTTTTATACCCAGTTTCTTGAGTTTTTAATATGCAGTTTTTAATATGCAAGGATGTTGAATCCTGTCAAATGCTTTTCCTGCATCTATCGAGATTATAAAATTTTTTCCATATTTATTTTTACTTAAATTCAGTTAACTAACATATAATGTATTATTGGTTTCAGAGGTAGAGGTCAGTGATTTATCAGTCATTTATAATACCCAGTGCTCATTACATCACATGCCCTCCTTAATGTCCAGCACCAGTTACCCCCTTCCCCCCACCCAACTCCCCTCCAGCAACCTCAGTTTGTTTCCTATGATTAAGTCTTTTATGGTTTGTCTCCCTCTCTGATTTTGTCTTGATTTTGTTAATTTATTACATTTAATTATTTGCATATATTGATCTACCCTTGTATCCCAGGGAAAAATCCCACTTGATCATGGTGCATAGTCTTCTCAATATCCTGTTGGATTTGGTTTGCTAGAATTTTGTTGAGATTTTTTGCAAATGTATTTATAAGAAAACCACAGGCCAGGAGGGCACCTGGGTGGTGCAGTTGGTTGAGTGACAGACTCTTGGTTTCAGCTCAGGTCATGATCTCCTGGTCATGAGATCGAGCCCCACATTAAGCTCTGTGCTCAGTGTGGAGTCTGTTTGAGATTCTCTCTCTCTGCCCCTCCAGCTCATGCTCTCTGTCTTTCTCTAAAATAAAGAAATAAATCTTAAAAACAAACAAAAAAACCCCAGAGGCCAATATCCCTATACATTGTGTCCTAATATGACTTTGTTATCAGGGTAATGCTGGCCTCATAAAATAAAATTTCGTTTACGAGTATTCCCTCTTCTTATGTTTTTAAGCAGAGTTTGAGAAGAACTGGTATTGATTTTTTTTTTTTAATGTTTGGTAGTATTCACCAGTGAAATCATCTGGTCCTGGTGTTTCTCACGAGGTATAATGTCTGTCCTTTCAGTTCTGTGTCTTCGTTTTTTAGGGATTGTCAACTTTTTTATATTTTAAAAAAAACACAGCTTTTAGTTATGTCTTTTTAATCTCCATTTATTTTTGCTTCGATCTTTGTCATGTTTTTTCTTCTACTAACATTGGACTTAAGTTCTTCTTTTTCTAGTTCCTTGAGATGTACATGTAGATTCTTATTCCAGAGCTTTCTTTTAAGGTAGGCATTATCTTTCCTATTAGAACTGTTGCTGCGTCACATAAATTTTGGCATATTGTGCTTCCATTTTCCTTTATTTCAAGTTTTTTTTTTTTTTATGTCTGTTTTTATTTCTTTGATGCATTGTCAGTTCAGGAGCCAGGTGGGTCAGCCACGTGGGCCCGGACTGTGGGACCTGAAGGTCACAACACTCACCTGGTGAGAATGCGCTCCCAACACCGGGCTTGTGCAAGGCCCAAATAGCCACACAATGCTGGCCAATTCTCAAGAGCTTTCTGCCCAAATCTATATCAATTTGGGTAGAAAGCTCGTGTGAATTATCCAAAAACCCCCTGTACAGAAGTTTACAGCAGATGTGTCCTTCAGGGGAGCTGCCTGAGCCTGGCTCAAGGTCCTGAGTGGTCGTGGCCCAAACCCTGTGAGAAGCACTCTAAAAGCCAGGTGCACACATGGCCAAAGCCTCCCTACAATCAGCTCCCTGCGGTGCCGGTCTCAGCAATGGCAGATCCGGCCTGCCATGCCCCTTGGCCCTAACCCAAACACTGGGTTGGGTCTTCAGGCTTCTGTCCCCAGGGGCCTGTTCCCCAAGCCCTCCAAATTGAGGACCCCGGAGCAAAGCCCCAGGAATTCACCTGCTACCCAGGAGGAAACCGTGCCTTTTGGAGCTATGCAAAACCCTCCGAGCGGTAGAAAGCTGCATGCCCCCCCCCTGAGGCCACCCCCACATTCGGTGCCCCACCAGGCCGCCAACATGGAGCCTGACACTCAGCCTGAGCCCTTCCCTCACCTCTGCCTCCCAGAAAGCTCCCCTCAGCTGGGGCCATCAGGGGAGCCACGTGTCTGCGACCTGAGTTCCCTGATGATCACAGCACGCACCTAGCAAGAAAGCACTCTAAACAGCGGGTGCGAGGGTGGCCCAAATCACTGCACAACCCCAGCCAATTCTCATGAGCTTAATGCCCAAATCAATATCAATTTGGGCAGAAAGCTCATGAGAATTGGCCAGAAACCCCCCGTGAACTCCATTCTGGCTGTGTGGGCCCTCAGGGGAGCCGCCTGGGCCTGGCCCTAGGTCCCAAGTGATCACAGGAAGAACACTGCGAGAAAGCTCTCTAAAAGCCAGGCGCATGCGTCGCCAAACCCTCCTTCTTATCATCCCCCTGGGGTGCCGGTCTCAGCGCTGGCAGATGGGGCCTGACATGCCCCTAGGCCCTAACCCGAACCCTAGGTTGGGTTTTCAGGCTTCCCTCTCCAGAGACCTGGACCTCAAGCGCCCCAGATTGGCAACCCCTGAGATACACCCCACATCTCTGCCTGCCACCCAGGAGGAAACTGTGACATTTGGAGCCGCACAAATCCCTCAGAGCAGGAGAAAGCTTCATGCCCCCGCCCCCCACACCCCCCACGCCGTGAGGCCACTCCCACCATTGGCGCCACAACAGGCCACAAACACAGAGGCTAATGCTCAGCCAGACCCTTTCCTTCAACTTTGCCCCTGGATAGCTCCCCCGGGAGGGGGCCCTCAGAGGAGCGTCGTGGGATCAGTACATGTTGCCAGATGGTTGTGACACACACCTAGTGAGAAAGCACTTTAGACGGCAGCTGAATCGCTGCCCAACGCTGACAATTCTCATGAGCTTTCTGTCCAAATCAATATCAATTTGGGCAGAAAGCTCATGAGAATTGGCTGGAAAACTGCCGGTGAACTTGCTTCTGGTGGCACAGGCCCACAGGGCCACTACCTGGGCCTGGCCCAGGGTCTGGAGTGGTTGCAGCCCAAACCCTGTAGGAAAGCACTCTACAAGCCAGGTGAATGCAAGGACAATGCCTCCCGCTACCCAGCCCCTGGGGTGCCCAACCCGGTGCTGGCCCATCGGGCCTGCCATACCCCTAGACCCTCACCCTAAACCTTGGGAGGGTCTTCAGGCTTCCATCCCCAGGAGCTTGTCCCCCAAGCCCTCCAGATTGGGGAACCCGGAGGCATAATTAAAGACTCTGACGGCCACCCAGGAGGAAACCGTGCTGTTCGGAGGTGCACAAAACTCAGAGTGGGAGAAACCTGCATGCCCCCCACGTGAGGCCACCCCCACATTCAGCACCACACTGGGCTGCAAACATGGAGGCTGATGTTCAGCCGGAACTGCTCCCTCAACTCTACCCCTGGAAAGCTACCGTGCACGGGGTCTTTGGGGGAGCCGCGAGGGTCCAGCCCATGTTCCCAGATGGCCACAACATGCACCTAACGAGAAAGCGCTCAAGACTGCGGGTGCCAGCGTGGCCCAAATCGCTGCCCAACACTGGCCAATTATCATTAGATTTCTGCCCAAATCGAAATCAATTTGGGCAGAAAGCTTGTGAGAATTGGCTGGAAAACACCTGGTAAACTCACTTCCAGCAGCACAGGCTCTCTCGGGGGGCATGGCCTGGGCTCCCGAATGGTCACACATGAACCCTGCGAGAAAAACCTCTAGGAGCCCATTGCCTGCAAGGAAAAAACCTTCTACTCAGTCCCATGGGGTGCCCGCCCCGGGCACTGGCAGATCGGGCCTGCCTTGCCCCTAAGCCCTGACCCTAACCCTCAGTTTGGTTTTCAGGCTTCCATCTCCAGGGCCCTGTCCCCCGAGCCCTCCAGACTGGGGACTCTGGAGCCACACACCAGGAGTCCAACTGCCACCCAGCAGGAAACCGTGCTGACAGGAACTACCAAAACCCTCAGAACCAGAGAAACCTGCCTGCCCCCTGAGGATTCGCCCACGATCTATAGCCCCCTGGCTACAAACCCAGAGCCTGATGTGTCGCCTGATCCCTGTCCTCAACTCAGCCCCTCGGGGAACCTACCTCTGCACCAGCAGTTTGGGCCTGCCACGCCCCTAGCTCAGCTATCTTCAGGGACCCCTTCAGCTCTAGGCAGACCTGGAACTCCCCTGTCTGCTGCAAAGCTCTGGGATCCCCCCTCCTTCTTCTCAATTTACACTGGCCCAAGGCTTTCATGAGAAAGGGGGAAGGCTACCTCCTGACCGCTTAACACCTCCTTTCCTCTTCTGCCATATTTCTCTCCACTTACCTTTGTACCTGGGCACACTGGAAGGAACATATCAGTGGAACATGGACATGCTCTGAGACCTGAATTTTTCATGGCAGCTTTCTCAGGACTCCTTATGCAATCAGAAACTAACGTGACCTATGACGGTGTGTTTGAAAATGTCCATCTACACAACAGGAGAGCAAAAATCACTCCATCTTTACCTCACTCTTCATGAAGCAGAACGTGGTCTTCTTTTCTTCATTGACTTCAATTCCAATTTGTTGCAAGCAGTGTTCATTCCTTTGCTTCAGGGATAGGATTTCGTGATTCCTTGCCTGTATAGAACACCCAGAGCTCATCACAACAGGTGCCCTCCCTAATAGCCATCACCATTTAACCCTTCCCCCCACACCCCTGCCCTCTAGCAACCCTCGGTTTGTGCTCTAAGATTGAGTCTGTTTCCTCGTTGGCCTATCTTACTCCCCTCACTGTGTTCATCTGTTTTCTTTCTAAAATTATGTAGGAGTCAAATCATAGGGTATTGGTCTCTTCTTATTGACTTTGCTGAGCTTAATGCACTCGAGATCCAACCACATCCTTGCAGATGGTAAGATTTCATTCTTTTTGAAGCTGGGTCCTGTTCCAGAGAGTGAGTGAGTGTGTGTGTGTGTGTAAATCACCCACATCTTCATTCTCCACTCATCAGCAAATGGACATTGGGACTCCCTCCATAGTTTTGCTTGCTATTATTGATAATGCTGCTATAAACATCACAGTGTTTGTGCCCCAGTGAATGTGCATTTTGTGCCCATTGGGGAAATCTCTAGGAGGGCAATGGCTCGATCCTAGGGTTATTCCATTTTTAGCTTTTGGAGGAACCACCATACGCTTTCCCAGAGTGACTGCAGCAGCCCACATGCCCTCCAGCAGTGCAGGAGGGATCCACTTTAAGCAGAACATTACCTGCCAGCAATTTCCTAAGGAGGAAATGGAAAACCTGGGGGATAACCTGACTCACCCATTGTCAGGCAAGCAGCCACAGTCACTTGCCCCAGGGTTCCTGACACCACGCCCCTTGAAGCCACCAGCATGCCTCTACCCAGGAGAATTGCCAAAGACCCTCCTTCGGACTTCAACACCCATGAAACTGCAGAGAAAATACACCATGTCCAACTATCTATAGGGTCCATTGAGTGAAACTAGAAAGTCAAGCTTCCCTTTTAAATCATCCAAGGCTCCTCGGAATCCTTTTGAATTTTCCCTCTGCCCTCTTTGGAACTCTTTGGATGAAAAGATGACTCCATTAGGATACATTACCGTTGACAAAGGACAAGACGTCATCCACGTCTCTATCTGACCACAGACAGCCACCTCACTCTAGATGCTGGCCATTCCACCACACCCTTGGCCCAATGGAATAAGCATTGTTAGATGAAGGAACACATTCTATGTTCAAAACACACACCGAGTCAGTCTCATCTTCCTTTTCGAATCCAAGGGATTGCCTGGGAAAGAGATGCTCCAAATACCTTCGGAAGCCAGAAATGAACAGAGAAAATGGGATCCCCTGACAGGTGCTCAGGAACTCGGGCCCCCACTCTAGATGGCTGACAGCTGCTTCAGTGTGACTCTGTGGCTCCACTGGAGACAAGAGAAAAGCCCAGGAGGTTTGGGGTGAAAGAGAAGTTTTACCTCCAGTCCTTGCATGGATGGGACATTGTGCCCAATGGGGCTGCTGTTTTCTCTGAACGCGGACATCCTGGGACAGGCTGCATGACTGAGTCAGACGCTGATTTCCAAACTTCAGGTCTCATGGAGCCAGAGTGAAGAAGGGTTGTCTGGTGGGGATAAGCAGGCCCCTCCCACCTAAAGCCTGCACACCTGCTCCGATTCCTGGGAGAAGGAGAGACACATGCTTGTTTCTTAAGTGCTAATAACTTCTTTTAAAGCCGACCAATGCTCTTGTCGTTTTTGGACATGTGAATATACTCTTCCATACAAGCAATGAACTCATCGTTCCAAATGCAACATGTGTCGGGTTTGGTTCCCCCTGGGCTCCAGAACCCCACTGGGAGGACCCTCCTGCACCATCCTGACAGCACATTACCACCAAACCTGGGGACACGGGGCACAATGCTGAGTGGGGGGACAGCTCCAGGGGTTGTTACCACCACTCTTGAGCCTGGGGAAACAGATTATACAGCTCACCACTCCCTCTTGTAGAAACGAGCTGCAGTGCCTCACCTTTCGGGTCTCTCAGCCAGCACCTCACCACTGCCCTCAGAGCCAACAGGCTGTGCTGACTCCTCTTCAGGCTTGTTTCCCACTGCAGCTCGCCACTGCCTCTAGTGGTGGCAAGTAGCATTACATGCCTGCTGGGGACTCTCACAACACAGCTCACCACTCCCTCCAGTGGCGTGAACTGGCACTGACGGGCCTTCCAGTGTCTCCTTAGCAGATCAGAACGCCACCGCAGGTCTAAAGCCACACTGGCACCGTCCCTCCAGATTGGGGACCTCTGAGCCACAACCTAGGAATCCTCCTGCCACTGAGGAGGAAACCATGTGATTCGGAGCTGTGCAGAACCGTCAGAACGGAAGAAACCTGCATGCCTCCCTGAGGCCACCACCACCTTCATTGGGTCACCCTAGGCACAAACTCACAGTGTGACGTGCTACTTGACCCCTGCCCTCGACTAAGCTCCCAGGGATCCTGCCTCAGCGTCAGCAGATCAGGTCTGCCATGCCCCTGAGCCCTCACCCTAACCCTTGGTTGGGTTTTCAGGCTTCCATCCCCATGGGCCTGTCCAGCCCCTCCAGATTGGTGACCTTGGAACCACAACCCAGGAGCCAGCCTGCCACCCAGGAGGAAACTGTGCCATTCAGATCTCAGACCAGGAAGAACCCTCAGACTAGGATAAACCTGCATGCTTCCCTGAGGCCACCACCACCTCCAGCGGCCAACCCAGCCACAAAACCTGGAGCCTGACATGCCGCCTAAGCCCTGACCTTGAGTCAACCCTCCCGGGGATCCTGCCTCAGCACCGGCAGATTGGGCCTGCCATGACCCTAGGCCCTGACACTGACACGAGGTTGGGTTTTCAGGCTTCCAGCCCCAGAGACCTGGCCCCCAAGCCCTCCCAATTGGGGACTCCGAAGCCATACCCCAGGACTCTGCCACCCAGGAGGGAACTGTGACATTCAGAACTGCACAAAATACTCAGAGCAGGAGAAACCTGAATGCACCGCATGAGGCCAAACCCACCTTTGGCACCCAATGGGCCGCAAACATGGAGGCTGATGCTCAGCCGGACCGCTCCCTCAACTCTGCCCCCAGAAAGCTCCCCTGCACAGGGGCCGTCTGGGGAGCCGCGTGGGCCCGGCTGGTATTCCCAGATGGCTGTGACACGCAACTAGCGAGAAAGTGCTCTAGACCGTGGGTGACAGCATGGCCTGGGAAGGGCCTGGGGTCCTGAGTGGTCATGGCTCGAAGCCTGCCAGAAAGCACTTTACAAGCCAGGCGCACCATGGCCAACTCCTCCCTCTACTCAGCACCCCTGGTGTATCCGACCCGGTGCTGGCAGACTGGGCCTGTCATGCCCCCACGCTCTAACCCAAACCCTAGGGTGAGTCTTCAGGCTTCCGTCCCCAGGGGTCTGGCCCCCAAGCCCTCCAGATTGGGGATTCTGGAGCCACATGCCAGGAGTCCGCCTGCTACCCAGGAGGAAACTATGCCATTGGGAGCTGCGCAGCATCCTCAGACCAAGAGAAAGCTGCCTGCCTCCCTGAGGCTAGCCCCACCTTCTGGACCCTCTGGCCATCAACCCACAACCTGACATGCAGCAGGACTCCTGTCCTCATCTCAGTCCCCCAGGGATGCCACTCCAGCACCAGCAGATCAGGCCTGCCATGCCCCTAGGCCCTATCCTTAACCCTTGGTTGGGTCTTTAGGCTTCTGTCACCAGGATCTTCCCCCCAAGGCCTCCAGATTGGGGACCCTGGAGCTGCACTGCAGGACTCCACCTGCCATCCAGAAGGAAACCGTGCCATTCAGAGCTGCATAGGCCACCCTCACCTTTGGCGCCCCACTGGGCCACCAACACAGAGGCTGACACTCAGCCAGAGCCCCTCCCTCAACTCTGCCCCCGGAAAGTTCCCCTCAGCCGAGGCCCTCAGAGCAGCTGCGTGGGCCTGGCTTATGTTCCCAGATGCTCGCCACGTGCACCAGGCCTGAAAGCACTCTAGACCGCAGGTGCCAGCGCCATCCAAATCGCCGCCCAATGATGGCCAATTCTCACGAGCTTTCTGCCCAGATTGATACTGATTTGGGCAGAAAGTGCATGAGAACTGCACGGAGACCCTCTGGCGAATGCCCCACCAACCTAAAAGGTCTTCAGGGCAGCCACCTGGGCCTGGCCCACAATGCCAACTGGTCACGGCCCAAAGCCTGCCAGAAAGCACTCTACTGGCCCGGCGCACATGGGGCTAATTCTACCATCTACTCCACCCCCTGGGGTGCCCACCCTGGCTCCAGTGGCCTGGGCCTGCCATGCCCCTGGCCCTAACCTGAATCCTAGGTTGGTTATTCAGACTTCTGTCCCCAGGGGCCTGTTCCCCAAGCCCTCCTGATTGGGTACCCAGAGCCACATGCCACAAGCCAGGAGGAATCCACCTGCCACCCAGGAGGAAACGGCCATTGGGAGACATGCAGTGCCCTCAGACCGGGAGAAACATTCATGCCTCCCCAAGTTCACCCCAACTTTCAGCGACTCCCCTGGCCTCAGAAAAGCAGCCTGATGCGCCGCCGGACCCCATTCTCAATTCAGCCCTCTGGGGATGCCGCCCCAGCGCTGCCGGATTGGGCCTACCATGCCCCTAGGCCCTAACCCAAACCCTAGGTTGGGTCTTCAGGCTTCATTAAGCACAGGCCTTCCCCACAAGCTCTCCAGATTGGGGACCCCAGAGCCGCACACCAGGACTCCGCCTGCCACCCAGGAGGAAACTGTGACATTCAGAGCTGCGCAAAAACCTCCAAGTGGGACAGACCTGCCTGCCCCCCCTTAGGCTACCCCCACTTTTGGTGCCCCACTGGACCACAAACACAGAGGCTGACACTCAGCCAGAACCACTTCCTCAAATCAGGCCCCAGAAAGCTCCCCTCAACCAGGATCCTCAGGCACCTTAGAAGGCCCAGCTCGTGTTCCCTGATGCTCACAACGTGCACCTAGCCAGAAAGTACTATAGACCATGGGCGACAGTACAGCCCAAATCGCACCCCAATGCTGTCCAATTCTCACGAGCTTTCTGCCCAAATCAATATGGATTTGGGCAGAAAGCTCGTGAGAATTGGCCGGAGAAGCCCCTACGAATGTACTGTTTGCAGTGCAGGCCTTCAGGGCAGCCACCTGGGACTGGCCCATGGCCCCGAGTGGTCGCGGCCCGAAGCCTGCCAGAAAGTGCTCTATAAGCCAGGCGCACACACGACCAACCACTCCCTCTACTCAGCCCCCTGGGGTGCTCGCCCCGGCGCCAGCAGACCAAGCCTGCCTTGCCCACAGACCCTAAACATAACCCTAGGTTGGCTATTCAGGCTTCTGTCCCCAGGGACCTTTACCTGAAGCCCTCCAGATTGGGGACCACTAAGCTTCATACCAGGAATCTGCCTGCCACCCAGGAGGAAACCATGCCATTGGGACTGCGCAGCACACTCAGACCGGGAGAAATCTGCATGCCTCTCCAAGGCTACCCCAACTTCGGTGGCACCCCTGGCCACAAACCCCCAGCCTGACATTCCGTCTGACCACCATCCTCAACTCAGCCCTCTGGAGATGCCACCTCGGCGCCGGCGGATTGGGCCTGCCATGCCCCTAGGCCCTAACCCTAACCTTAGGTCTTCAGGCTTCCATCCCAGGGCTCTGGCCCCCAAGCCCTCCAGACTGGAGACCCCGGAGCCATACACCAGGACTCCACTTGCCACCCAGGAGGAAACCCTGCCGTTCAGAGCTGTGCAAACACTTCAGAGCGGGAGAAATCTGCATGCCCCCTCTGAGGCCACCCCACCTTCAGCGCCCCACCAGGGAACACACATGGAGGCTGACGCTCAGCTAAAACCCCTCCCTCAACTCAACCCTCCCAGGTCACTGCCCCAGCACTGGCGGATCAGGGCTGCCATGCCTCTAGGCCCTAACCCTAACCCTAGGTTGGGTCTTTAGGCTTCCATCCCCAGGGGCCTGTCCCCCAAGACCTCCAGAATGGGGACCCCGCAGCCACACACCAAAAAACCAATGACCACCCGGGATGAAACTGTCCCATTGGGAGCTGTGCAGCACCCTCAGACCGGGAGAAACCCGCATGCCTCCTCGAGTCCATCCCGAACATAGGCAGCCACCCTGGCCACAAACCCGCAGTCTGACATGCCAATGGACCACTGTCCCCAATTCAGCCTTCTGGGGATGCCACCCCAGAGCCAGCAGATAGGGCCTGCCATGACCCTAGGCCCTAACCCTAACCCTTGGTTGGGTCTTCAGCTTTCCATCACCACAGGCAATCACCACACCCAATCCCTCCATATTGGGGACCCCGGAGACGCACACCAGGACTCTGCCTGCCACCCAGGAGGTAAAAATGCTGTTTGGAGCTCCGCAAAACCCACCGAGCCAGAAAGACCTGCATGACCCTGAGGCCACACCCACCTTCGGCGCCCTACTGGGCCGCAAACACGGAGGCTGACGCTCAGCCAGAACCCCTTAATCAGCTCTGCCCCCAGAAAGCTCCCCTCAGCTGGGTCCCTCAGGGCAGCCCTGTGGGCTGGCCCGAGTTCCCGGATGCTCGGCATGCTCACCTAGGCAGAAAGCGCTCTAGACCACAGTCACCAGCATGGTCAGAATCACCGCCCAATACCGGCCAATTTTCACGAATTGGTATTGATTTGGGCAGAAATCTCATAAGAATTTGCCGGAGAACCCCCAGCGAATGCAGCACTGGCGTTTCGGGCCTTCAGAGCAGCCGCCTGGGCAGGGCCTGGGGTCCTGAGTGGTTGCAGCCCGAAGCCTGCCAGAAAGCGCTCTACAAGCCGTGGCACCAGCACACTGGGCCTGCCATGCTGCTAGGCCCTTACCCTAATCCTAGGTTGGGTTTTCAGGCTTCCATCCACTGGGGTCTGTCCCCCAAGCCCTCCAGATTGGGACCCCGGAGCCACACTCCAAGTCTCCACCTGCCATTCAGGAGGAAACCATACCTTTCGGAGCTGCATAAAACCCTCACACTGGGAGAGACCTACATGCCCGCCCCCAAGGCCACCCCTACTTTCGGCGGCTCCCTAGCCCCAAACCCGCATGGTGACAATCCGCTGGAACCCTGTCCACAACTCAGCCACGGCGGATCCTGCCTAGCGCCTGTTAATTGGGCCTGCCATGCCTCTAGGCCCTAACGCTAATCCTAATTTAGGTTTTCAGGCTTCCAGCCCAAGAGGCCTGGCCCTCCAGCCCCCCAGATAAAGGACCACTTAACACCACCACAGGACTCTGTCCAAAATGCAGGATAAATTCTTGCCGGTTGGAGCTGCTCAGAAGCCTCAGAGCGACAAACCTGCATGCACCCCTAAAGCCACCCCCAGCATCAGGGGCCCCCTGCCGCAAACCCAGATTCTTCCGTGCCACTGGACACATGTCCTCAACTCAGCCCTGAGGGGAGCCCGCCTCAACACCACGATATCGGGCCTATCATGGCCCTAGGCCCTAACCCTCACCATAGTTTGGGTTTTCTGGTTTCTGTCCCAAGAGGCCTGGCCCCAAGACCCCGAGATTAAGGACCCCTCAATGACACCCTGGTACTCCGCCTGCTACACGGGAGGAAATTGTGCCATTTGGAGCCTGGCGGAACCCTCAGAGAGGGAGAAACCTGCATGTCCCCTTAAAGTCACCCCCACCATCGGCAGCCAACTGGCCACAAACCCGGATTCTAATGCCTACCCTCAACTCAGCCTCCCAGCGATCATGCCTCAGAGCCGGCAGATCATGCCTGCCACGCCCCTAGGCCCTAACCCTAATCCTACTTTGCATTTTCAGACTTCTGTCTCCAGGGGCCTGTCCCCCATACCCCTAGATTGGGAACCCCGGAGCCACACCCTAAGACTCTGCCTGCTACCCAAGAGGAAACCAGTCCATTTGGAGCTGGGTAGAACCCTCAAAGCCGGAAAAACCTGCCTGCCCCCTGAGGACTCCCCCACATTCTGCAGCCCCCTGGCTACAAACCCAGATCCTGATGCATGTCCTGAACTCCCATCCTCAATTCAGCCCCTTGGGGAACCCACCTCCACACCAGCACTTCGGACCTGCCATGCCCCTTTCTCCATTCTCCTCAGGGACCCCTGTCAGCTCTAGGCAGACCTGGAACTCCCCTGTCTGCTGCAAAGCTCTGGGATCCCCCCTCCTTCTTCTCAATTTACACTGGCCCAAGGCTTTCATGAGAAAGGGGGAAGGCTACCTCCTGACCGCTTAACACCTCCTTTCCTCTTCTGCCATATTTCTCTCCACTTACCTTTGTACCTGGGCAAACTGGAAGGAACATATCAATGGAACACGGACATGCTCTGACTTCTGAATCTTCCTGGCAGCTTTCTGAGGGCTTCTTATGCAATCAGAAACTAGTGTATCCTACCACACAGTGTGTTTGAAAATGATCATTGACAGAACAGGAGAGCAAAAATCACTCCATTTTTACCTCACTCTTCATGAAGTAGAACATGGTCTTCTTCTTTCCTTCCTTGACTTCAGTTCCAATTTGTTTCCATGCAGTGTTAATTCCTTTGCTTCAAGGGTAGGATTTCGTGATTCCTTGCCTGTAGAGGACACCCAGAGCTCATCACAACAAGTACCCTCCCTAATAGCCATCACCCATTTAACCCTTCCCCTCCACACCCCTGCCCTCTATCAATCCTCGGTTTATGCTCTAAGTTTGAGTCTGTTTCCTCATTGGCCTATTTTTCTCCCTTCAATATGTTCATCTGTTTTCTTCCTAAAATTCCATAGAAGTCAAATTATAGGCTATGGGTCTTTTCTTACTGATTTTGCTTAGCTAAATCCACTCTACTTCCATCCACATCCTTGCAAATGGTAAGATTTCATTCTTTTTGAACTTGGTTCCTATTCCATTAAGAAGATGTGGGAGATTATAGATCTACATTCGTATATATATATCACTCACCAGTGAATGGACATTGGGACTCCCTCCATCGTTTCACTATGGTTGATAATGCTGGTGTCAATATCATGGTGCTTGTACCCCACTGTGCATTTTTGTGCCCTTTAGGGAAATACCTAGGAGGGAAATTGCTGGATCCTCGGGTTGTTCAGTTCTTAGCTTTTGGAGGAACAACCAGACTCTTTTCTAGAGCGGCTGCAACAACCCGCATGCCCACCGACAGTGCAGGAGGGATCCTCTTTAAGCAGAACGTTCCCTGCCAGCAATTTCCTGAGGAGGAAACAGAAAACCTAGGGGATAACACGACTCACCCTGCATCCTGCAAGCAGCCCCAGAAATTCACCCTGGGGTTCCTGACCCATGCCTGTGAGGCCATCAGAATGCCTCTATCCAGGAGAACCCAAAGACTCTCCCTCTGACTTCACCACCCATGAGACTGCAGAGAAAGAATGGCATGTCCAACTCTCTAGATGGTCCACTGAGTGAAACTAGAAAGTCAAGCTTCCCTTTTCTTAAAGATTTTTTTTTTTTATTTGACAGATCACAAGCAGGCAGAGCGGCAGGCAGAGAGAGAGGAGGAAGCAGGCTCCCTGCTGAGCAGAGAGCCTGATGCGGGGCTCGATCCCAGGACTCTGAGATCATGACCTGAGCCGAAGGCAGTGGCTTAACCCACTGAGCCACCCAGGCGCCCCTCAAGCTTCCCTTTTCAATCATCCAAGGCTCCTTGGAATCCTTTTGAATTTTCCCTTTGCCCTCATTGTAACCCTTTGGATAAAAAGATGAATTCATTAGGATACATCACCTTGAACAAAGGCCAACATCCAAGCCTCTATCTGATCACAAACAGCCACCTAACTCTAGATGCTGGCCATTCCACCACAGCCTAGGGCCAATGGAATAAACACTTAGATGAAGGAACGCATTCTACCTTCCAAACACTGAGTCCATCTCATCTTCCATTTGGAATCCAAGGGATTGCCTGGGAAAGAGCTGCTCCAAATACCTTCGGAAGCCAGAAATGAACAGAGAAAATGGGATCCCCTGACAGGTGCTCAGGAACTCGGGCCCCCACTCTAGATGGCTGACAGCTGCTTCAGTGTGACTCTGTGGCTCCACTGGAGACAAGAGAAAAGCCCAGGAGGTTTGGGGTGAAAGAGAAGTTTTACCTCCAGTCCTGGCATGGATGGGACATTGTGCCCAATGGGGCTGCTGTTTTCTCTGAACGCGGACGTCCTGGGACAGGCTGCATGACTGAGTCAGACGCTGATTTCCAAACTTCAGGTCTCATGGAGCCAGAGTGAAGAAGGGTTGTCTGGTGGGGATAAGCAGGCCCCTCCCACCTAAAGCCTGCACACCTGCTCCGATTCCTGGGAGAAGGAGAGACACATGCTTGTTTCTTAAGTGCTAATAACTTCTTTTAAAGCCGACCAATGCTCTTGTCGTTTTTGGACATGTGAATATACTCTTCCATACAAGCAATGAACTCATCGTTCCAAATGCAACATGAGTTGTGTTTGGTTCCCCCCGGGGTCCGGACCCCCACCGAGAGGACCCTCCTGCACCATCCTGACAGCACATTACCACCAAACCTGGGGACATGGGGCACAATGCTGAGTGGGGCGACAGCTCCAGGGGTTGTTACCACCACTCTTGAGCCTGGGGAAGCAGACTATACAGCTCACCACTCCCTCCTATAGAAACAAGCTGCGGTGCCTCACCACTGCCCTCAGAGCCAACAGGCTGTGCTGACTCCTCTTCAGGCTTGTTTCCCACTGCAGCTCACCACTGCCTCTAGTGGTGGCAAGCAGCATTACATGCCTTAAAGTGACACTCCCATCACAGCTCACCACTCCCTCCAGTGGCGTGAACCTGCACTGCCCGGCCTTGAGTATCCGCCAGTACAGCTCACAAGTGCTTCCATTGGCCTCAAGCCGCACTGGCACTGTCCCTCCTGACTGCGGACCCCTGAGCCATACCACAGGACTGTGCCTACCACACAGAAGGAAACTGTGACATTTGGAGCAGAGCAAAACCCTCTGAGGCAGAGAAACCTCCATGCCCTGCTGAGGCCACCCCCACGGTTGTTGGCCCTCCAGGAAACAAAGCCACAGCCTGATAGCCTGCCCCCCACTCTCAATTCAGTCCCTAGGGGACACCACGTCAGTGTAAGCAGATTAGGTCTGCCATGCCCCTAGCCCCTAACCCTAGTTCGGGTTTTCAGGCTTCCGTCCCCAGAGGCCTGGCCCCCAAGCCCTCCAGAATGGGAACCCCTGTGCCACACCCTGGGACTCCGCCTGCCACCCAAGAGGAAACTGAGCCATTGAGAGCTGAGCAAAACCATCAGAGCGGGAGAAACATGCATTGCCCGCCCGAAGCCATGCCCACCTTCAGCGCCCCACCAGGCCACCAATACGGAGCTTGATGCTCAGACTGAGCCCCTCCCTCTACTCTGCCTCAGGAAAGCTCCCATCAGCTGGGACCTTCTCAGGAGCCGCGTGTCCCTGGCCCAAGTTCCTGGATCGTTGTAACATGCACCTAGCAGAGAAAGAGCATGGCCCAAACTGCTGCACCACACCGGCCAATTCTCACGAGCTTTCTGCCCAAATCGATATTGATTTGGGCAGAAAGCTCGTGAGAATTGGCCGGAAATCCCTGTCGAACACACTTCCTGCTGCACAGGCCTTCAGGGAGCCGCCTGCTCCTGGCCTGAGGTCCCGAATGGTCGAGACCCGAACCCTGTGAGAAATTGATCTAAAAGCCAAGTGCATGCCTGGCCAAACCCTCCCTCTAATCAGCCCCCTGGTGTGCCAGTCTCAGCCCTGGCAGATCAGGCCTACCTTGCCGCTAGGCTCTAAACTGAACCCTAGGTTTCGTTTCTAGGCTTTTGTCCCCAGAGACCTGGCCCCCAAGCTCCACCAATTGGGGACTCCTGAGCCACACACCAAGACTCCACCTGCCAACCAGGAGGACACTGCCATTTTCACCTTCGCAGAATCTTCAAAGCTGGAGATACCTATATGCCCCTCTGTGGCCACCCCCAACAATGGCAGCCCCCTGGCCATAAACCCAGAGGCTTACACACTCCCTGACCACCGCCCTCAATTCACCTTCCCACCTCAGCACCAGGAGATTGGGCCTGCCATGCCCCTAGGCCTTAAACCTACCCTATCCTGGGTTTTTAGGCTTCCATCCCCAGAGGCCTATGCTCCAAGCACTCTAGACTGGGGACCTCGAGACACACCCCAGGATTCTGCCTGCCACACAGGAGGAAACCGTGCCATTTGGAGCTGTATAAAACCCCCAGAGTGGGAGAAAAAGGCATGCCCCCCTGAGGCCACCCCAACATTCTGCACCCCCCCAGGGCACAAACCCAGAGCCTGACCATCAGCTTGACCCCCACCCTTAAGTCTGCCCCTGGGGAGCTCACATCAGCAGTGGACCTCATGGGAGCCACGTTGACCCAGCCTGTGGTCCTAGACAGTCACTCACGATCTTAGCAAGAAAGCGCTCCAAACACCAGGCACCCACACATGACCTAAATCGCTATACAAAGCTGGCCAATTCTCATGGCCTTTCTACCCAAACTGATATCAAAAGCTCATGAGAATTGGCTCAAAACCCTCAGCAAAATTGCTTCCATCAACGGGGGCCACCAGAGAACCCAACTGGACCCACACCGCAGCCCAAACCTTGCAAGAAAGCGTTCTAAAGCCAGGCACATGTGCGGCTCAAATCACCGTAGAACACCAGCAACCCCTGCCCTCTACTCAGCCCCTTGGGAGCCCGCCTCAGCACTAGGAAATCAGGCCTGCCATGCTCCTAGGCCCTAACCCTAACCCTAGGTTAGATTTTCAGTCTTCCGTTTTCAGAGGCCTGGCCCCCAAGCCCTCCAGATTGGGACCCCTGAACCACACCCCAGGACTCCACCTGTCACCAAGGAGGAAACCTTGCCATTTAGAGCTGCACAGAACTCTCAGAGTAGGAGAAACTTGCATACCCCCTGAGGCCATTCCCACCCTTGGTGACACCATGGTCACAAACCTGAAGCCTGATGCACTGCCTTACACCCACCCTCAACTCAGCCCCCCCGGGGAGCCTGCCTCAGTGCTGGCTGATCTGCCCTGCCATGCTCCTAGGCCCTAACCTTAACCCTAGGTTGGATTATCAGGCTTCCATTTCCAGAGGCTTGGCCCCCAAGCCCTCCAGTTTGGGTATCCCTCAGAAACACCCCAGCACTCTGCCTGCCCCCCAGAAGGAAACCATGCCATTTGGAGCTGTGCAAAATCCTCAGATAGGGAAAAACCTCCATGCCCCCTTGAGGCCACTACCCTGTTCAGCGGGCCCTCTGGACCCAAACCCACAGCCTAACACAGTCTGACCCCTGCCCTGAAGTCAGCCCCTTGGGAAGCTCACCTCAGCACTGGCAGGTCAGGCCTGCCAAGCCCCTAGGCCCTAACCGTAACCCTGTGTTGGGTTTCAGGTTTTGTTCCCCAGAGGCCTGGCCCACAATCCCCCAGACTGAGGAGCCTGAGCTACACCACAGGACTCTGCCTGCTGCCCAGAAGGAAACCATGCCATTTGGAGCTGCACAAAACCCTCAGAGTGGGAGAAACCTTCATACTACCTTGAGGCCACCCCCACTTTCGGTGGCCTCCAGACAGAAACCCTCAGGTGGACACCCAGTCTAACCCCTACCCTCGACTCAGACTTCCGGGGAGCTCTCAGTGCCAGCAGATTTGGCCTGCCATGCCCCTAGGCCCTAACACTTACCTTAGGTTGAGCTTGCAGGCTTCTGTCCCCAAAGGCTCTACTCCCAAGCACTCCAGATTGGGGACCCCTGAGCCACAGCCCAGGACTCCACCTGCCACCCAGAAGGATACTGTGCCATTTGGAGCTGTGCAAATCCTGCAGAGTGTGAAAAACCTCCATGCTGCCCTGAATCCAACCACACATTCGGCGGCCATGCTGGCCACAAACCCATAGCCTGACACTCAACCTGACCCCCGCCCCTGCTTTCAACTCAGCCCCCTGGGGAGCTCGCCTCAGCACTGGCAGATCAGGGGTGCTATTCCCCTAGGACCTAACCCTAACCCTAGGTTGGATTTTCAGGCTTCTGTCCCCAGACTCCTGGCCCTGAATCCCTCCAGTTTGGGGATCCCTAAACCACACCACAGGACTCCTCTGGCCCCCCAGAAGGAAACTATGCCATTTGGAGCTGCAGAAAACCCTCAGAGCAGGAGACACCTGCATAACCCCCTGAGGCCACCTGAATATTCGTGGACCCTTGGACACAAAACTGCAACCTGATACTCATTCTAACCCCGCCCTCAACTCAGCCCCCTGGTATGCTTGCCTCAGCTCTGGCAGATTGGGCCTGCCATACCCATAGGCCCTATGCATAACCCTACATTGGGTTTTCAGACTTCTGTCCCCAGAGGTCTGGCACTCAAGCACTTCAGATTGGGGATCCCTGAGCCACAACACACTACATCACCTGCCCCCAGAAGGAAACCATGTCATTTGGAGCTGTGCAAAGCCCTGAGAGTAAAAGAAACCTGCATGCCCCCTGAGGCTACCCCAACCTTCTGTGCCCACCCGCCCTGGCCACAATCCTGGAGCTGACCCTCAGCCTGACCCATGCCCTCAACTCAGTGTCCATAGGAGCTCACCTCAGTGGCAACGTTTGGGTCCCAATGTCCCTAAGTCCTACCCCCTAACCCTACTTTTGTTTTCCTGGCTTCTGTGCACAAGGCCTGGCACCCAAGCCCTCTTCTTCTGAAACCTTTCCAAAAAATAGAACTGGAAGGAAAACTTCCAAACCCTTTGGATTAGGCCAGAACCTTGATTCCAAAACCAGACAAAGGCCCCACCCAAAGAGAGAATTACTGGCTACTATCCCTGATGAATATGGATGTAAAAATTCTCACCTACATACTAGTCAGTAGGATCCAACAGCCCATTAAAAGGATGATTCTCCACGACCGAAGCGAATTTATTCCAGGCTGCAAGGGTGGTTTGACAACCGCAAATCAATCCATGGAATCCACTACCTTAGTAGAAGAAAGAACAAGAACCACAGGATCCTCTCAATAGATGCAGGAAAAGCATTTGACAAATTAAAGCATCCTTTCTTGATAAAAATTCTTCACTGTGGAGGGATAGAGGGTACATACCTCCACATCATAGAGGCCATCTATGGGAAACCCACAGCAAATATCATTTTCATTGGGAAAACCTGAGAGCTTTTCCCTTTAGGTCAGAAACATGGCAGGGAAGGCCATTCTCATCATTATTGTTCAACATAGTACAGAATTCCTAGCTTCAGCCATCACACAACACAAAGAAATAAAAGGTGTCTGAGTCAGCAAAGAAGAAGTCAAACTCTCACCCTTTGAAGACAATAAGATACTTTCTGTGGAAAACCCAAAAGACCACCACAAAATTCCTAGAACTCATCCAGGAATTCCGTAAAGTGGAAGGATATAAAATCAATGTGCAGAAATCCATTGCATTTGTCTACAGCAGCAATGTGACAGAAGAAAGAGAAATTAAGGGGTTCATGCCATGTATAATTGCACCCAAAACCATAAGATACTTAGGAATCCATCTAACCAACGCAAAGGATCTGTACTCAGACAACTATAGAATAATCATGAACAAAATGGAGGAAGACACAAAGAAATGGGAAAATATTCCTTGCTCATGGACTGGAAGAAAAAATATTGTGAAAATGTCTATGTTACCTAGAACAATCCACAAATTCAATGCAATACCTATCAAAATACCATCCACATTTTCCACAGAACTGGAATAAATAATCCCCAAATTTGTATGGAAGCAGAAAACACCCCAAATAGTCAAAGGGATGTTGAAAAAGAAAAACAAACTTGGTGGCAATGCAATTGCAGACTTCAAGCTCTATTTCAAAGCTGTAATCATCAAGACAGTATGGTACTGGCACAAAAGCAGACCCATAAATCAATGGAACAGAATAGGAAAATCAGAAATGGACCCTCAACTCCAGGGTCAATTAATCTTCCTCAAAGCAGGAAAGAATATCCAATGGGAAAAAAACGTCTCTTCAACAAATGGTGCTGGGAACACAGGATAGCCACATGCAGAAGAATGACACTGGACCATTTTCTTATACCACACACAAAAAATAGACTCCATATGGATAAAAGACCTCAATATTAGAGGGAATTCATCCAAAACCTTGAGGAGAACAGAGGAACAACTTCTTTGACCTCAGCCACAGCAACTTCTTGCTAGATAGGTCTCCAAAGGTGAGGGAAACAAAGACAAAAATGAACTGTTGGGATTTCATCAAGATAGAAAGCTTTTGCATAGAAAGGAAACAGTCAACAAAACCAAAAGAGAACAGACAGAACGAGAGAAGATAATTTCAAACAACATATCAGACAAAGGGCTAGTATCCAAAATCTAGAAAGAACTTACCAAACTCAACACCCACAGAACAAATAATCCAATCAAGAGATAGGCCAAAGACATGAACAGATATTTCTCCAAAGAAGACATCCAAATGGCCAACAGGCACATAAAGTGCTCAACATCTCTTGACATTAGGAAAATACAAATCAAATCCATAATGAGATACCACCTTACACCAGTCAGAATGGCGAAAATGGGGATGCCTGGGTGGCTCAGTTGGTTAAGCAGCTGCCTTCGGCTCAGGTCATGATCCCAGCGTCCTGGGATCAAGTCCCACATTGGGCTCCTTGCTCAGCGGGGAGCCTGCTTCTCCCTCTGCCTCTGCTGCCACTCGGCCTGCCTGTGCTTGCTCTCTCTCTTTCTCTCTGGCAAATAAATAAATAAAATCTTAAAAAAAAAAAAAGAATGGCGAAAATGAACAAGTCAGGAAACGACAGGTGTTGGCGAGGATGTGGAGAAAGAGGAACCCTTTTATACTGTAGTTGGGAATGGAAGCTGGTGAAGCCACCCTGGAAAACAGTGTGGAGGTTTCTCAAGAAGTTGAAAATAGAGCTACCCTATGATCCTACAATTGCACTACTGGGTATTAACCCCAAAGCTGCAAATGTAGTGATCTGAAGGGTGATGTGCATCCCATCTATAGCAGCAAAGCCAACAAGTATGATACTTTCCAAAGATGGCATACAGGTGGCCAACAGACAAGAGAAACATCACTAATTGTCTTCAGGGAAACAGAAGTCAAAACCGCAATCAGCTATCACCTCAAAACTGTGTGAACGGCAATCGTCCCAGAGACAGACACCAGGTGTGGTCAAGGGTGTGTACACAAAGGAACCCTGCGCACTGGTGGTGGGAATGGAAATGGTGAAGCCACTGTGACAAATGCTATGGAGGTTCCAGGAAAAAATTAATACAACTACCACATGACCCGGTAATTGCTGTACTGGGTATTTCTTTGGAGAACACAAAAACACTCCCACCAAAAGAGAGACGCACTCCCATGTTCATGGCAGCATTATTCACAATAACCAGACATGGAAACATCAACCTTGGGAGACTTATGCTAAGTAATTCAGACACAGAAAGACAAATACCAGAGGCTCTCATGGACATTCCACATGGGAAAAAAAATACTGAATGCATAGATAATGAGAATGGATTGGTGGTTGCCAGATTCGGGGATGGTGGGGGAAAATGGGTGAAGGTAGTCAAAGGTGCCATATTTGAGTGATAAAATCCGCAAGTCATGGAATGTTCTGTGCAGCATGGAGATGAAAGCTAACCCTGCAGGATGGGGTACAGGCTCCCCTGGTACTTGAATGTACAGTGTTCCTAGGAAACCTTTCACAGCAGAAATGGCATAAACCAAAAAAGGAATTACCATTCATTTCTACAGAAAAATGAGTGAGAATGCTCAGACACCAAAAGTTCCTTCTCTTTGCTTATTCTTAGGCCTCAGGACATAACATCCCAATGGATGCCTTAGATAAATGGAGATAAAGCACTGCAGATGATCACAGACACAATTCAAAGTGCTGGTGGCTGGATGTGGAGAGCACTGCCCAGGAAGGAGCTGGTTGGGGTGCACGCTGCCTTTGTAGTGGTTCCCCACAAAACAGATGCTGAATGCAATGCCCACTTCTTGACTTGTTTTTCATAAGAGGGAAATCCTCTTCAGGTTTCTTCCTGCTACTAGAGCTGGGTAATAACATAGATCTTTCCAAAAAGCCAAGTGCCTTACCATGAACTTTGAGAAAAGTGGGGAAGACTTGTACTTGAAAATTGCTGGGGGCAGGGGTAGAAGTTCAGAGTTCTCCCAGACAAAATCATCAGCAGGTCTACTGTGAAAGGCACCTTCCTCAGCAGGTGGGACACAGACTACCTCCTACCCTAGAAACCTCCTCCTTTGCCTCACTCAGGACAACCAACAAGAGGTCAGAGTTATCTCAATTCCTCCTTCCTCCCATTTCCAATATAGAACGCATCGGCAAATCCTGTGAGCTCCACCTTTAATAGGTACCCAGAATAGCACTAACACCTCCTTTCAAGGCTGCCTGTCTTGTCCACACTGGAGCCCATCTCTTGCCTGAATTCCTGGAAAAGCTTCATCATTGACCTCCCTTGCCCATCCACAACCCTGTCATTGTTCTCAACACTATAGCTGGAATGGCCCAGGGAAACAGGGTCCCGTGGAGTCATTGCCCTGCAATGGCTTTCTGTCAACCTACTGTCATCTCCCCGAGGTCATGTCCTAAGCTGTCTCCTGTGGCCACAGGGCCTTCTTGCTGCTCCTGGACATACCTGGTATACTCCTGCCCCAGGGCCTTTGCATATGCTTTCCCTTCCATTTAGAAGGCTCTTGATGTGATATCACTCCCTTCTTTTGAACTTGACTCAAGCATCACCTTCCTAGTGAAGACCCACATGGCCCCACATATGTGAAGAGCAAGCACCACCACCACCTCCCCTTCAGCCCTCCAGCCCTTTCTCCTGCTTTCTATTTCCAGAGCAATTATCACAGTCACCAGGCCATCTCGGCAAGGGAAAAACGGAGGCCTACTCAGATGGTTTCACCACTGACTCCCTCCGATTTCCCAGTCCAAAGCCCTGAGGGAAAAGGTGGCCAGAGTTCTGGCACAGCCAGGATGCTCAGGACAATGGTCCCTCTATGGCACTCTGAAGACCATCAGAAAAATGAACCATAAGAGGAATCCAGTTACACATGAAAGTTGAAACCAAGACACCATCCTCGATTCCAGGTGAGCACACACATTTCTTCCCCTTGCCTGATGTGCTCATCTGAGAAAGCTGAGTAGAGAAGCATCCCAGGGTCCAAATCTCCCTCTGGCCAAGGTCCTAGGATATGGACATCTCTCCTCCCTGCACCAGCCACCTGTGACTGATGTTCAGCATCCTCCTGTGCTGCGGCAGAATGGTGCACCTGTCCCTCTTTCCTTGGACGTCATCACAAACCAGGCTTTGCTGCACAGTTTTCAGGAAGGAAACTGCTGCAGTAGCAGCAGCAGCAGCAGCAGCAGCAGGCTGCCCAGGTTCAGTCTCAGTCTCACACATCAGGCCCCATAGGGAACTAGAGCTTCAAGGAAACTAGTGTGCTGTGCGGTCTTGGAACCTAATGGCAGGAGCTGAGATTTCAGTTCCAAATGAAAACTGGCCTCTTCCACATAGCACAAGAAAGTGGAGGATTTCTCAGGGGTGTGGCTCTGGAAGAACTGCTTCTGCTGGCTGAATTCTCAGACACCAGGCAGAGGACACCTGTGGTGTGACATCTGAGGAAGCAAGGGGCACACTGGGCAAGAATCCATAATGGTGCCAGTGGGCTGCTTCCCACCAAGCCCCCTGTTGAGACGAGGACTAGAGAACCAAACAGGAAGCAAGTTTCATATCACATTTGTAGCAGGAGTGCTGGCTAGGGAACAGAGCCCTATCCCTGGAGCAAGCTGGCCTGTGCATCAAAAGCAAAGGCCCACCGCCACTGCCTCACAATCTCCCAGCTATCTAATCTGACTAACCTGCCAGGCTCACACCTGCTGACATGATGACTCCTACGACCCAGAGGCTGCTTTCCACCCCAGCTCAATGCTATTCACAGAGATGCAATCTCCAGTCTCAGAAGCATGTTCATCATTAGCTCTGGAATTCCCTGGGTTTGTCTACACTGGACCACCAAGATGTCCCTTCCAGATCATTCCTCCAGTGCCCTCGGGTTTCAAGCCACCTTCAAGCTGCCCTTCAAAAGGCAGGGATGGGTCTGTTTAGGCAGACCAGCTGAGCGACTCTGTGTGCAGGAAACTCAGCATTCTCCCTGAACACCAACACTTCCAAGTCCAAGCTTCAAACCCTCACACACTGGGCACAGAGCACCACGTCAGCAGGAGCACTGCTCTTTCAAATCTCTAGTCTCCCATTCCTTAAAATCAGAAACCAAGCTCCAGTCACCACTCTATTTTCCCTCAGAAAAATAAGGAAAATGATAGAATAACACACTACGTGTAGAGGGAGGAGCAAGATGGCAGAGGAGGGAAAACCTAAATAGTATCATTTCCCAGGAGTTCATCTGGATAGTTATCAAACTATTCTGTACACCTACAAACACAATAGGAGATAGAAGAGAAGAAGAGAAGCAATTCTAGGAACAGAAAATTGACAACTTTCCAGAAGGTAGGGCGTACAGAGAAGTGAATCCAAGGCAACCTATGGGTAGACTGACCATGGGGGAAGGGGCCAGCTCCTGGCAAGTGAGAGAGAAACAGAGCACAAAATTGGAACTTTAGAAGTCTGCTCCACTGAGGGACATCACTCCAGGGGCTAAGTGGTAGGTGGAGCCCTTGCAGGGACAGTGTGGTCTCAGGACCCACGGGGTCACCAAAGGACCAGGGGTTTCTGAGGGTGACAGAGCTCCCATATGTTATAGTGGGGAACCCAGCTGCAGAGGTGGTGCCGAGGAGTCAGTTCTCAGCTCAGGGTTACCTTACCTTAAACTGTGATCTGTGGCACAGTTGGGCCACTGCTCTTGAGCAGAGACTCCACAAGTGGCAGATCCATGGAGAACCCCTCCTTCCTCTTCCAGGAGGAGTGGCACAGAGGCACATGGCAGGAATCTGCTGGGTTTGGAGAATCCAAATGGGGCTATGCAGAGATAGAAAAACACTCTGTCACAAGTTGGGTGAACATGGAGTGTGGCCAGAGACCAGGGAGATGGGAGAGATTGACTGCTTTTCTCTGAGGGTGCACTGAGGAGTGGGGCCCTGAGCTCTCAGCTCCTACAGGGCCAGAGATTGGGAGGCCGCCATTTTCATTCCTGCCCTCCAAAGATGTATGGAAGCATTCAGGCAACAAAAGCTCCCGAGACCAAAACTGCACAGATTACTTAGCCTAGCCTCTGGAAAGGCAGTGTATTCTGCCTTGGGCAAAAACATTTGAGAATCATGGCAACAGGCCTCTCCCCCAGAAGATCAGCAAGAATATCCAGCCAAGACCAAGTTTACCGATTAATGAGAATTGCAAAACTCCAGAGCGAGGAGAATGCAACACATACAATTCATGGTTTTTGCCCCGTGATTCTTTAGTCTTTCATTATTAAATTTTTTTTATTTTATTTTTTTTCTTATTCTATTTCTTTTAATTTTTCCTGTTTCCTATTTTAACCTTTTTTAACTTTTATAAAAGGTTAAATTTTAAAAGTTTAATTAATAATCTATTAATAATTAATAAAATTAATAATTTAATTAATAGTTAAATTTTTTTAATTTTTAAACTATTTTATCTTATTAATACCTTTCTAAAAAATCTTTTACAATTTTCATTGTTATAGTCATATTATATCCCTTCATGTATTTAACCTTATTTTTTGTATACATATAGGTTTTTTTTTTAAATGTTGAGATACAATTTCTTCTAATAGATCAAAACATACCCTAAATCAAGTGCATGACCTTATTCTAGTCTCCAGCCTGATCACATCCTTTCCTCTTTTTTTTTTCTTTTTTCAACCTACTTCTTATCTTATCAATTCCTTTTTTAGAATATTTTTAAATTATCATCTTTAGGGTCATATTCCTTCCCTTCATTGTGTTTGCCCTTATTTTTGTATATATATAAGTTTTTCTTTCTTTCAAATTTTGGGAGGCAATTTCCTCTAACAGACCAAAATACATGCAAAATCAAATGTGTGACTCTGTTCTATTCACCAATATAATAGTTTTTCCCCCTTTCCTCTCCTTGCAGTTTTGGGTCTCTTCTGATTTGCTTAGTGCACACTTTTCTGGGGTCGTTGCTACCTTTTTAGTATTTTGTTCTCTCATTCATCTATTCTTATCTAGGTAAAGTGACAAGGCAGAAAAACTCACCAAAAAAAAAAAAAAAAAAAAAAAAAAGAGCAAGAGGCAGTACTGACAGCTAGGGACCTAATCAATATGGACATTAATAATATGTCAGAAACTAAAGTTCAGAATGACAATTCTCAGGGGACTAGGTGAGTTCAAAAAAAGCATGGAATATATTAGAGAATCCCTTTCTGTAGAAAGAAAATCCCTTTGTGGAGAAATGAAGAACTAAAATCTAGCCATGTTGAAATAAAAAAAGCTATTAATGAGGTGCAAACAAAAACGAAGCTCTTACTGCTAGGATAAAGGAAGCAGTAGGGAGAATTAGTAATAAAGAAGACCAATGACAGGGAATAAAGAAGTTGAGCAAAAGATAGAAAAACAACTACTGGACCACAAGGGGAGATTTTGAGAGATAAGTGATACCATAAGACAAAACATATTAGAATAATTGGGATCCCAGAAGAAGAAGAGAGAGAGGGCAAAAGGTATATTGGAACAAATTATAGCAGAGTGTATCCCCCAATTTGGTGAAGGGAAAAAGCATAAAATCCAAGAAACACTCAGAGAACCCCCTTCAAAATCAATAAAAATAGACCTACACCCTGTTATCTATAGTAAAACATACAAGTCTCAGTGACAAAGAGAAAATCTTGAAGGAGCTCTGGACAAGAGGTCAGTAACATACACTGGTAGAAATATTAGATTGGCAGTAGACCTATCCACAGAGACCTGCAGGACAGAAAGGACAGGCATGATATATCAGAGCACTAAATGAGAAAACTATGCAGCCAAAAATACTTTATCCAACTAGGCTGTCATTGAAAATAGGAGACATAAAAAGCTTCCAGGACAAATGAAAACTAAAAGAATTTGCAAACACCAAACCAGCCCTACCGGAAATATTATAACGGTCTATAAGCAAAGGGATAGCCTAAAAGTAACAGACCAGAAAGGAACAGACACAATATACAGTAACAGTCACCTTACAGACAATACAATGGCACTAAATTCATATCTTTCAATAGATACCCTGCATGTAAATGGGCTAAATGCTCCAACCAGAAGACACAGGGTATCAGAATGGATTAAAAAAAAAAAAAAAGACCCACTGATATGCTGTCTGCAAGAACCTCATTTTAGGCCCAAAGGACACCTCCAGATTTAAAGTGAGGGGGCAGGGGCGCCTGGGTGGCTCAGTGGGTTAAAGTCTCTGCCTTCAGCTCAGGTCATGATCTCAGGGTCCTGGGATTGAGCCCCGCATTGGGCTCTCTGCTCAGCACGGAGCCTGCTTCCCCCTCTCTCTCTGCCTGCTGTCTCTGCCTACTTGTGATCTCTGTCCTGTCAAGTAAATAAATAAAATATTTAAAAAAATAAAGTGAGGGGGGCAGAAAAAATTTTACCATGCTAATAGACATCAAAAGAAAGCTGGAGGTGACAATTCTTATATAAGATAAATTAGATTTTAAGCCAAAGACATAATAAGAGATGATGAAGGACACTATATCACACTCAAAGGGTCTGTCCAACAAGAAGATCTAACAATTTTAAATATCTATGCCCTTAACAGGGAAGCAGTAAATTATACAAACCAATTAATAATAAAATCAAAGAAATGCATTGACAATAATACAATAATAGTAGAGGAATTTAACACCCCCCTCACTGAAATGGACAGATCATCTAAGCAAAAGATCAGCAAGGAAATAAGGGCTTTAAATGACACACTGGACCAAATGGACATCACACATATATTCAGAACATTCCATCCCAAAGCAACAGAGTACACATTCTTCTCTTCTGCAACATAGAACATCCTCCAGAATAGATCACATCCTGGGTCACAAAGCAGGTCTCAACCAGTACCAAAAGATTGGGATCATTTCGTGCATATTTCAGACCATAATGCTTTTGAAATCATAGAAGGAGAGTTGGAAAGAACTCAAATAGATGGAGGCTAAAGAGTATCTTACTAAAGAATGAATGGGTCAACTTGGAAATTGAAGGAGAATTTTAAAAATTCATGGAAACAAATGAAAATGAAAATACAACTATTCAAAATATTTGGGACACAACAAACGTGGTCCTGAGAGGAAAGTATATAGCAATGCAAAACTTTCCCAAGAGCCAAGAAAGGTCTCAAGCATACAACCTAACCATACACCTGAGGGAGCTGAAGAAAGAGCAGCATAGAAAGCCTAAACCCAAAGGAGAAGAGAAATAATAAAGATCACAGCAGAAGTCAATGAAGTAGAAACCAAGAGAATAATAAAATAGATCAACAAAACTAGGAGCTGGTTCTTTGAAAGAATTAATAAGATTGATAAGCCCCTGGCCAGACTTATCCAAAAGAAAGAGAAAGGACCCAAATAAATAAAATCATGAATGAAAGCGGAGAGATCACAACCAACACCAAAGAAATACAAACAATTATAAGAACATATTATGAGCAAATATACACCAGCATATTGGACAATCTGGAAGAAACGATGCATTCCTAGACACATAAAAACTACCAAAACTGAAGCAGGAAGAAATAGAAAACCTGAACAGGCCCATAACCAGTAAGGAGATTGAAACAGTCATCAAAAATCTCCAAACAAACAAAAGCCCTGGGCCAGACAGCTTCCCAGGGGAATTATACCAAACATTTAAAGAAGAACTAATTCCTATTCTCCTGAAACTGTTCCAAAAAATAGGAACGGGAGGAAAACTTCCAAACTCATTTTATGAGGCCAGCATCACCTTGATCCCAAAACCAGACAAGGATCCCATCAAAAAAGAGAATTACGGATCAATATCCTTAATGAACACAGATGCGAAAATTCTCACCAAAATACTTGCCAATAGGATCCAATAGTACATTAAAAGGATTATTCAACACAAACAAGTGGGATTTATTCCAGGGCTGCAAGGTTGGTTCAACATCTGCAAATCAATCAACGTGAAAAAAATACATAATAAAGGACAAGAAACATGATACTCTCAATAGATGCTGAAAAAGCATTTGACAAAGTACAGCAGCCCTTCCTGATCAAAACTCCTCAAGTCTAGGGATAGAGGTTCCATACCTCAATATCATCAAAGCCATCTATGAAAAACCCACCACAAATATCATTCTCAATGGGGAAAACTGAGAGCTTTTCTGCTAAGGTCAGGAACACGGCACGGATGTCCATTTTGTCCACCACTGCTATTCAACATAGTAATAGAAGCCCTAGCCTCAGCAATCAGACAACAAAAAGAAATTAAAGGCATCCAAATTGGCAAAGAAGAATTTAAACTATCATTCTTTGCAGATGATATGATACTTTATGGGCAAAACCAAAAAGACTCCACTCCAAAACTGCTAGAACTCGTACAGGAATTCAGTAAAGTGTCAGGATATAAAATCAATGCATAGAAGTCTGTTGCATTTCTATATACCAACAACAAGAGAGAGAAAGATAAATTAAGGAGTCATCCATTTACAATTGCACCCAAAACCATAAGATACCTAGAAATAAATCTAACCAAAGAGGCAAAGAATTGGTACTCAGAAAACTATAAGTACTCATGAAAGAAATGGAGGAAGACCAAAGGAAATGGAAAAAATGTTCCATACTCATGGATTGGAAGAACAAATATTTGTGAAAATGTCTATTCTACCTAAAGCAATCTACACACTTAATGCAATCCCTATCAAAACACCCATCCATTTTTTTCTCAGAAATGGAACAAATAATCCTAAAATTTATAGGGAACCAGAAAAGACCTCGAAGAGCCAGAGGAATGTTGAAAAAGAAAGCCAAAGTTGGTGGCATCACAATTCCAGACTTCAAGCTCTATTTCAAAGCTGTCATCATCAAGACAGTATGGTACTGGCACAAAAACAGACACATAGATCTATGGAACAGAGTAGAAAGCCCAGAAACAGACCCTCAAATCTATGGTCAACTAACCTTTGACAAAGCAGAAAAGAATGTCCAATGGTTATAAGACAATCTATTCAACAAATGGTGTTTGGAAATTGGACAGCACATGCAGAAAAAGAAACTGGACCATTTCCTTACACCACACACAAAAATGGACTCAAAATGGATGAAGGACCTCAATATGAGAAAGGAATCCATCAAAATCCTTGAGGAGAACCACAGTCAACAACCTCTTGACCTCAGCCACAGCAACTTCTTCTTAGGAAACATGCCAAAGGCAAGGGAAGCAAGGGCAAAAATGAACTATTGGGACTTCATCAGGATCAAAAAAGCTTTTGCATCAGCAAAGAAAACAGTTAACAAAACCAAAAGATGACTGACAGAATGGGAGAAGGTATTTGCAAACAACATATCAGATAAAGGGCTAGTATCAAGATCTATAAAGAACGTATCAAATTCACACCCCAAGAACAAATAATCAATCAGAATGGCAGAGGACATGAACAGACATTTCTGCAAAGAAGACATGCAGATGGCCAACAGACACATGAAAAAGTGCTCCACATCACTCGGCATCAGGGAAATACAATCAAAACCACAATGAGATACCATCTCACACCAGTCAGAATGGCTAAAGTTAACAAGTCAGGGAATGACAGATGCTGGTGAGGATACGGAGAAAGGGGAACCTTCCTACACTGTTGGTGGGAATGAAAGCTGGTGTAACCACTCTTGAAAACAACATGGTTTTCCTCAAAAAGTTGATAATAGAGCTACTCTATGACTTAGCAATCACACTACTGGGTATTTACCCTAAAGTACAAATGTAGTGATCCAAAGGGGCTGTGCACCCAAATGTTTATAGCAGCAATATCCACAATAGCCAAACTATGGAAAGAACCTGGATGTCCATCAACGATGAATGGATACAAGAAGATGTGATATATATATATACACACATGGAATACTCTGCAGCCATCAAAAGAAATGAAATCTTGCCATTTGCAATGACGTGGATAGAACTCGAGGGTATTATGCTAGTGAAATAAGTCAATCAGAGAAAGGCAATTATCATATGATCTTGATATGAGATTGAGAGGCAACATGGCGAGTTTGGGGGTAGGAAAGGAATAAATGAAAAGATGGGATCAGGAGGGAGACAAACTGTAAGAGATTCTAACCTCACAAACAGAGGGTTGCCGGGGGTTGGGGTAGGGAAAGGTGGTTGGGTTATGGACATTGGGGGATGTATGTGCTATGATGAATGCTGTGAAGTGTAAACCTGGAGATTCCAGACCTGTACCCCTGGGCTAATAATACATTATATTAATAAAAAAATTAAAAAGCATATTTCCCACACCAAAAAAAAAAAGGAATCAAGTTTCTGATCTGCTACAACACTGATGAATCTTGAAACATTATGCTAATTGAAATAAGTCCAACACAAGGACAAATATTGTGTGGTCCCACATAGATGAAATAATCTAGATAGGCAAATTAATACAGACAGAAAGTTGATTACAGTTACAGGGCCTGGGGGAAGGGGGAAATGGGAACTATTTCTAATGATTAGAGTCTCTCTTTGTTGTTGTTGTTGTTGTTATTTTAAGTAGGTTCCATGTCCAATGTGGGGCTTGAATTCACAACCCTAAGATTAAGAGTCACATGTTCCATGGAGGAGCCAGCCAGTACCCCCAGAGTCTCTGTCTCATGTGATGAAATTTTGAGAAACAGTGGTGAGTTTTGCACAGCACCATCAATGTGATTCATGCCACTTAATTATACATTTAAAGATGGTTAACAAGGCACCTCTTATTTTACCTATTTTATCACAATAAGAAAGTGAACAAAATTAACTATGGGACATCTGTTTTAAAAAATGCAAACAATCACATCCCACCCTCAGGAATTCTGATTGAGTAGATCTCAAGAGGGGCCCAGAATTTTCATTTTAGTAAGTCACTCTCCCCCCACCCCAAAGTGATTCTGATACAGGGAGCCCAAAGATCTCACACTGAAAACACTGGTATTTTTCCCTCTATTGTAAATAACATGGTCCCTCCTCCAGGGGATCATACTTTCAGCTCCTACACCTCAACTTTTTATTGATTCTTAAGGAAGAAAACAATGTTTTAACTAAATTTTTTTAAAGATTTAATTAATTTATTTGACAGTGAGAGACACAGCGAGAGAGGGAACAGAAGCAGGGGGAGTAGGAAAGGAGAAGCAGGCTTCCCACTGAGCAGGGCCCCATGAGGGGCTCAACTCTGAGATCATGACCTGAGCCAAAGTAATGCTTCAAGATGGAGCTACCCAGGTGGCTTTTATATTTTTATACAGATAAAACTTGATATAAGTAAGAAGTTATTATCTATTCAAACAGAGAGTGGGAAGGATCGGTCTTTTGAGGCTCTGTTCCACTTCCCGAGACTGACACTGTGCTGTGTGATGTGCACTCTCCAGAAAAGAAAAGGAGGATCCTCAGCTGCAGGGCTTCTCCAAGTATTTAACTTGCTAATTTGCACCAGGACTTTGCAAAAGTTAGGGACTCAGGGATCTCAAACACTTCAAAGCATGAGTCCTGTTTCTTCTCCTGTTAGTACCTGCACAATCAGGGTTCCATGAATTACTCTCTGGGCCATGCTGAACCAGGTAACATGCACACAGAAGGGATTTCCACGTGTACGGAGATTACTTCTGTCCCAATCTTGTCAAATAGCACTTGGCATCTTTTCAATCCTTCTCTGTCCCTTCTATTAACAGAACTTGAATTTTTATTTAACAGATAGCCTTCCATTAAGGGACTGGAGGCAATTCAGCTTCAGGCAATTCATGTGAGATGTGGATGGCTGAGAGGAGAGAAATCTTGTAACAGGGGCAGTGTATTTCTAACATTATGAATTCTTGCAGTGGTCATATTCCCCCATTATCATTTATATATCAGCTGCGTGGGAAGAATGTATGAAATCTAGATGCTTATTTCAAAGTGTGCTGGACTTTCCTAATTTCTGGACTTCAGTTAATCTGGAAGATTATGGCAGACTTCCCAAACTTCTACTCCTCCAGCCCTTCCAAGGATGGTGTGAGCATCTAATTCCCTACACAGCATAAACTTTGTTGGACTGACTCCAGTGGTTGCCATTTCCAGCTGCACTGATAGAATTTTGGAATATCCATTTCAAATGATTTCACCTTTTATTATCTAGCATTTTTGTTCTTTCCTGGCAAATTCAAGTTACTATGTCTAGTAATAAGTAAGGTGATACATTTCAAATAGCTAAGCAAAGCAAGATATATCTATAATCAACTTTGTATAGTCCAAAATCAATTGATCCATGATTTCTTTACATCACAAAAAGATTTCCTCTGTCCCTTAAAATTACTTTTATCTTGATCCAGATGATGTCCCAAGTTCCGGCCAGATGAGGTGGCATACCACCCCACATAAAAGGCTGAGATCAGCTCAGTGAGAATGAAAATCATCAGTGAAAATCCCAATGTAAAAGCATAGTTCTTTAAAATATGGCTGGGGGCATCTGGCTGGCTCAGTGGATAGGATGTATGACTCAACCTCAAGTCTGGAGTTCAGTCCCATGTTGGACATGGAGACTACTTAAATATAAAATAATGGTCAGAATTACATTTAACCAAGGGAGACAGATGGCGGGGAAGTAGGAGGAGGTGTCGTTTCAACCTGTACCCTAAAGTGAGCTGATACCTACCAAAGAACTCCGATCACCCATGAAATCAGCCTGATCAGAATTATACAGGTCTGGATCTCTACAGGGCAGAAGACGCCAATGGGCAGGTAAAGCAAGTGGAACGTCGGACTGATATCGGAAGATAACAAAAGGGGGAGGAGCCACCAGAGGTGACCCATTGGAAAGTAATACCTCAATATGAGTTGCCCTGCGTCTGGGGACCAGCA